>NC_142355.1:30122661-30450161 GCF_059441175.1 Urocampus carinirostris
ATGTTCTTTCTCTTGTTGACTCCTTGATTCCTCCTTATCTCTATCAAAACATTTTTCTTTTTTCAATAACACCTGCCATTGAATCTTTTTTAAAGCGAAAGTCAGCTACATTATTGCACAGATTTACATAACTTATTTGTTTCTCATTCATTGTCATCTGCAGCACAAAGATGCCTACCAAGTCATCTTGGATGGTGTTAAGGGCGGGTCCAAGGAGAAGCGCTTGGCGGCTCAGTTCATCCCCAAGTTCTACAGCAGCTTCCCAGAGTTAGCTGATGCAGCCATTAACGCCCAGCTGGATCTTTGCGAAGACGACGATGTGTCTGTAAGCAGGATGAGTCTTTGCGGTCTCTCAAAATTTAACCTCAGATCAAGTTTATCTACCATTATTATGTGCCTTACAAATGCCTGCGTGCTGTGGTCTAGATTCGGCGGCAGGCTATAAAGGAGATGCCTAGGTTTGCAACTGGTGACAACATCTTCAAGGTTGCTGATATTCTCACCCAACTCCTACAGACAGGTAATGAAGAAGTAGTAAAGTTTGACATATTTTTAATGCACAATCAATGTAAGGGCCCGGATACTTCGTAATTAATAGAGGGGAAGATTGACTAATATGTAATGGAAAGTCCAATGACTGAAATAGATCTCATGTGCTTACAATGAAAGCGAGTTGATAGTTTGGTTGCATCTCAGAAGTTAGCTTTTTTTCTTTTTATTGTCGTAATGTAATGCTTAATTATTTCCAAAAATATTGGGATTCTATGGACACTCAGTTAAATTCAATTTCAAATGTGTAAATATTCTTCATGGTGTAAGCTTAATATTCAAGGTGCATTTTTTTTGGCATTTACGTTTTTTTAATCCTTATGATGGTGTTTACCAAAAATTAACTCTCAGAGTAATGCCGTGAACCCTGTTTATAACACAGTTCTTTTTCTGTCACACAACCTCACTGACTTGCATTGCACTCTGATTCTGATTGGCTGCACAGCCTCCCTCCGTGTATTAAATCAAAGTGTAGTAGTTGTTTCAAACATTAGTACGATACTTGTGGGGTTTGTTCTTTGGGTTTAACGTATAATAGCTTATTTAATTTTCTAACATTCGTAAATAAACAAAAGTAAAGGGTTTCTGGTTGGTTGTATCCCATAACCATTTCTTGTGGTGTTTCTTGGGCTATTACAGCCTGTTGGCATCCATGCCTTTCGAACCTGGGGGACCTCTTATGCTAATGTGCTAACCACTGCACAACTGTTTTTACTCATGGATTTTGTTTTTTAGCGCGGAATAAAAGCGTTCACTGTATCTGCATTGCTCTTTTAGATGACACCGCTGAATTCAATCAGGTGAATGGTTTGCTGATTTCCATCTTCAAGATTGACGCGAAGGGTTAGTGTTTGTCTTTAGTAAGAAATTCAATTTTTACCTTATACTTGCGTTAAACACTGGTTTTGCTTTTTCTGCAGGCACACTTGGGGGTCTCTTCTCACAGATCCTTCAAGGGGAAGACATTGTGCGTGAGCGGGCCATCAAGTTCTTGTCCACCAAGCTCAAAGCTCAACCGGAGGATGTCATGACAAAGGAAGTGGAGGACTACATCTTTGTAGAGACTAAGAAGGTTTGCTTTGTGCATTTTGAAGTTGAAATCAGAAATTGTATCAAGATGGAGCCCCACAAATTTGATTCTTTTTTAGTATTTTTTTAAACTGTAGTACAAAAATGGTCCTGATCGTTCAAGACAGTCATCATATCTAAGGTTTTGTTGAAAATCCAATGTGCCCTTCTCTTCCGCTCAGGTGCTAGAGGACGTGACTGGTGAGGAGTTTGTGCTGCTTATGCGCTTGTTGTCTGGCCTACGGGTGCTACAAACAGTAAGCGGGCGTCAGCAGCTGGTGGAGCTGGTGGTAGAGCAGGCCTTCTTGGAGCAGGCACTTAATCCAGCCGACCCTGACACGGTTGATCGCCTTCTTCAGTGCACACGCCAGGCACTGCCGCTCTTTTCTGTAAGTAAATCTACTATGTGTAACACTTTTTTAAGGTTTAATTTTCACTGGCTGCAATCACACTAATTTAGCTTTCATTTACTTCTGTGTTACGATATAAATAACTCAGTCTTTCTTGGTAATTTTTTGCTTGGACAGAATGTAACTGATAAATTCCATTCTTTTTTTCCCCTATGTAGAAAAATGTCCATTCCACGCGATTTGTGACTTACTTTTGTGAACACGTCCTGCCCAACCTCAGCACGCTGGCGACTCCTGTGGCTGAGCTAGACATACAACTCGAGGTCAGTCTCTCTTTTTCTCCTTGCTGTTTTCCTTTGTCATTTACGTAGTCATTTTTTTCCCATGGCCGCATCAGTCTTGTATCAATAATACATGACCTACGCCCACTAAATAAAATGGCAAATGCACCATTGACAATAGAAAAAAACGATGGATGGAAACTTTGAATATATGATCAAAAACAGACCAAAATTAAGCTGCCCCTTCACCCGTGTGAGTCCACAGGGAAACGTGGAAAACTTCCTCGAATTGCAGCTTTTGTAATTACATAATGTTTTAACATTAGGGGATCGTGCGGGTGCTTAAAATCCTTAAATGCTGAAATTTTAGTGTTGTTTCAAGGTTTGAATTTGGGTGAAGTGCGGCTATGTTTCTGGACAAGTTTGCTTAAAAATGATGCAGACACTGCTCTCTGGTGTCTTTGCTTTGGTATTGTATTTCTTCTTCCCATGACTATTGCCAGCTGTTGTAGGTTTGTGCGGTATTGTCTTATGAAGCGTTAACGCCTCAGAGGACAGGTGCATGCTACACCTAACCGAGCCCTATGAAAAGGGTATTAGTGCAAGGATTGTGTATCAATTATGGACATTAATTATGAACCATGCAAAAATAATACGCTAGTTTCCCCAGTGGTTAATTTAATAGGAAGAACTTCCTGCAACTGATAATGTAAGCTACCCATTACTGTCATTTTCACCCAACACTTATATGAGGAAATATTTGTCTCAAAAACAAATATAATATTTGCTCAAGATCTATAAATCATTTGTCTTGATAAATGCAGACGCAAGATTAAAAGTCGCATATGCAAATTGCAGCAATATTTTTGGCTCTGCAAATACATGATTTTCTTCTTGTAGTACTGGAAATATGGGGAGATTGGCTTTGAAAATTTATGAACCCTGAACATTGCAGTTAGTATTGCAAGTCCAACTTCTTATTCAACCCAATCAACAAATCAAATAATGTTTTTGCTACTGAAAACCTTCACCACTAATCGGTAATGTGAACCCCCCCTGAGATTTGTTTTGGCATGAAACGTGCCATCACTACTTGCTTATAAATTTGCACAATTAACAAGGAATTGCGCATTTCACTTTAACTGTTCTTAATTCTCCAACGAGTCGCAGTGTTCCACAGTAGCGGCAAATGACTGTCGGATTTTGTGCATAGGTCCTCAAACTTTTGGCAGAGATGAGCCCTTTTTGTGGGGACATGGACAAGCTGGAGTCAAACCTGAACATGCTTTTCACTAAGTTACTGGTAGGTAGAAGCTCATACAACCATCAACCAATACGTTCTTTGAGAATGTGCTACCAGATGTATTGAGTGTCCCACGGAAATGAAAAATTTTCTGTAAATGTATCCACCCTTTGTAATTATATTGGTGATGGGCATTTTAAATTTGTCTCATAGGAATACATGCCCCTCCCCCCGGAAGAAGTGGAGAACAAGGAGCAGGCGTCCACCGAAGAACCCAAGCTGCAGTTCAGCTATGTGGAGTGTCTGCTCTTCAGCTTCCACCAGCTGGGCAAGAAACTGCCTGATTTCCTTATTGACAAAGTGGACGCTGAGCGCCTTAAAGACTTTAAGATAAGGTTCTGACAGACACAAACTCATAAAATCTTTTCACTTGAATGTCTCTTAAAAGAACTCACACTTTTTGTCACACCTGCAGGTTACAGTATTTCGCCAGAGGCCTGCAGGTTTACATCCGACAGCTGCGAGTAGCTCTGCAGGGCAAGACGGGTGAAGCGCTCAAGACAGACGAGGTAGAGACGGCAACCTCTGAAGTGTGAGTGACAGATAATGCGATTGCTGACCGGGGCTTTTATTGTCATCAGAACAAGATCAAAGTGGTTGCCCTGAAGATTACAAACAACATCAATGTGCTCATCAAGGTTTGTTCCAGTTTAAAAACTCACAACTGTCTTTATTAATCAGTTATGTGCAGTATGTCTTAGGTTTTGTCCCAAATTTGTTAAACACAATTCAATCTCTACCAGAATGAAATATGTCCCTCAAATTGATGCATGTCGTTTCCAGAAGAACGAGTGTAATTTTTTTCTTAAGCATTGACATTTAGTACTACTCACACCAATATTTATGTGTAGACATTAAAGGGACATTGCCACTAAGTATGATTTTGAATCTTGTACAGTAGTCAGATTAATCGACCATTAGACAGTTAACCTAACCTTAGCAGTTTTGGTATTGAATTAGCAGCCTTAGCACTGCCATCTTTTTAGCAAGTACCGTCATATGAAAGATCGTATTACAGAAAGCAGCCGGCAACGGTTGCTACCAGTGACCCGTAAGTCTACAATTATTGTTGGAAGTCTTTTAAACCCTCAACGTTCCGCCGGCGGGCCGCTCTACTTTTTATAAACTAATGTGTCTGTACGATGTCACCAGTCACTGAAATGCGTCATGCCAAATATCATTGGAAACCTTAAACTCTTGGGAGTCAAGGTGTATTCATCAGAGAAACATCACAATCGGTCTGAAACGAGATACTCGATAACCATAAAGCCTGTGGAACTCACCATTACATCCACTGGCCGCCTTCAAATTCTTTGAATGTATGCGAAAATGGCTTTGTTTCATCAAAAACAATCCATAGAATACAGCTGTGTAAAATATTTACTCCGAAACACGGGATAATGCCGTCGGATAAAAGGGATCCGCCAAAAAAATTTCTGCTTCATTGGACGCTGCTTCTTAAAATTTGTTGGTTTTGCTCCAAAAATATCCTTCTTGAGGTACAAATATCATCAGCCGGTAATGACCAAACCGAATGAGGATTGACACATTGTGAGGCTAATAAAATTTCCAACATTTTATGCCATTTTCCGGGGGTGTATTCAAATCGCAGCCGGAAAAAACATGCGCATGGCAATCCGTGATTCATTTACAAGTCTTTCACACTGGCCAGAGTAAAATACAAATTTCTCAAAATGTATAGAAAACTGGGTGTCTCCAAAAGGCTTCTTTTGAAACTCCTAGACCTACCCTTAGAAAAATGTGTAAAATACAATGCTTAGTCTTTCAGATTGTGATCAAAATTGACCAGGGACCAGATAAAGCTTCGTGCTATTGTCACACAGGTTTTCCAGCTAAGAGGCCCATGCTACACTGATCTGCAGGCAATTAATTGCAAAAAAATATTCAGGCGAGAATAAAACCCTTGTACATCTGTGTTCCAACTCAGATTACTCAATTTTAGTAGCACTTGCAGTGACTATTTTGTTTGGGGAAAAACTTCCAAATCTGACCTTTCAAAAGAAACCAAAGTCGTCCAAAATGTTCTACAACGGCATTCAATTTTCTTTGGGTACGTTTTGGATTGGTATTTTAGGCGACTTCTATAGGAACGTCAAAGGGTCCCATCCATTCATTATCAGCACCGCTTATCACAGTAGGGTCGCGGGGGTGCTGGAGCCCATCCCAGCCATCTTCTGGAGGGACACTGAGCTGGTTGCCAGTCGCAGGGCACAAAGAGACCGACAACCCACTCACTCATTCACACCTAGGGACAATTTGGACCGGCCAATTTACCTGACATGCATGTTTTTGGAATGTGGGAGTAAACCGGAGTGCCCAGAGGATACCCAAACAAGCACGGGGAGAACATGCAAACTTCACACAGGAAGGTCCGATCACATGACCTCAGAACTGTGGCGCACACGCGCTAACCACTGCGCTGCTGTGCCACCCGTTATGGGGTTAAATTGATTAAGTTATTTGAAACCGCATTCAATCAGATTAGTCAGTTTTTCTGTTGCGAACCAGTCATGCCCATCATATTTGAAGTCCTCTGCTTTGTTCTAAAGCAGCCACAACCATTGACAGAAAGTCCTTGCTATGCGCTAACACATTTAAATGATGAACTGTATCCTTAATTTAAAAAAAATTAAGACGGTACTCAAACAAGAATTCAAATGTAAAATTTGCTTTTCAATAACCATGCCAAAACCCTTCAGCCAATGTCCTCCAAGCTCATTTTGTCCAATCATTTTCCCCTTTCTCCTCCCATCCACCTAATTGTGTGTATCAGGATCTCTTCCACAACCCACCATCATTCAAGAGCACCGTCACTCTGTCATGGAAGCCTGTCCAGAGAACTGAGGCTGTGGTGTAAGTTTGGCAATTGGCAACACTGCTGATGCCGAAATGTCTTTACCTCATTCACAATCTCGTATCAACCATACAGTATGAAACGTCCATCAAGTGACGAAGCAGCCTCCGGCGTAAACGTCAAGAGGCAGGTTGTACCGCAGCCTCGGCGAGACGCTCGGCAAATCTACAACCCACCCAGCGGCAAATACAGCGCCTCCTTAGGAAACCTTAACTACGGTGAGCATGAACACTCCTTTCATGGCACACTTTGAGATGTAATCCAGTAAAATATTCTGCATTTTGTTTTGATGACCAGATATCATTTCACAATTGTCCTCAATTAACAGGAGTTATTATTTGACTGATATTTTGGTACCTAATATAATGTAATTTAAAATAAGGTTTTAAGATGGCCCCTTTTGCACTTTATGAGGACTGTAGTTTTACTTTTTTAACTCATAAATTAATATATTTGCTTGTGAATCATTTTAAAATTAAATTATAAATGCATTAACAAGCTGTTTTTTTAAATTGTTTCCCCCCACTGTATTAAAGATAAATAAAAAATGTAAGAAATAAGTATGAATTAATTGGCAATAAATAAGTTTAAAAATAACTACGCCATCTACCTTTGTGTAGAATGTAGTATTATTATTTTTTTTTCATTAATATATTTGCTTGTGAATCTTTCTAGCTTTGGATTAAAAACATTTACACGCTGTTATTTTAAAAATAAAACAATATCAGAAACTACTATTTGAACTCGGAAAAATTGTTATAAATTAATTGTTAATAACTATAAAACTAATCTACACTTTATGAAGACTAGTTTTACTCTTTTTGTAAAAAACATTTTTCTTTTTAGATATGCATCTTAAAAATAATCACAACTTTTTTATTAAAATATTATTTATTCTAAAAGGTCTGAAATGTTATACTTGATTGTTAAAAGTATTTTTTTTAAAAGTCGTTATGACCCTTCGATCCATTTTAGCCATTTTTTGTCTAACGTTGCGGTCTCTGCCACTAATGTTACCTGCAGAGCAGCGCGGCGGATTCAGGGGCGGACGGGGACGGGGTTTCGGCACCAGAGGCAACAGAAGCCGGGGGCGAACCTACTGAGGCGGCTCATGAGGGAAGTTGATGGCTGGTGATGGGGGAGGCCGCTTGTATATGAACTAGATCAGGTTAGGATATTTACAGTGATCCACAATGGACCACCACCCTCTGTAATTTGGCTTTCAGTTTTTAAAAATGACGTTTCCATGGTGTTCTCCCCCTCCCCAAAAACCGCTCTCATCGCATCCTCTCGACGAACTTTTGTATCCAGACCGACTAGAACCCAACTAGAAGCTGCGGCTTCTCGTACTTGATCCTCTTGTGGTTTTAAATGTTTATTTTTGTGGAGCAAAAAACACCCGTATTGTGACACACCAATAGTCTAGTGGGTTTTTTTTTTCTTCAAAAGAAAGGAAAAGAAGAAAAAAAAGTGTTGAAAATCGATTTGATGTTGGAAACTATTTGTTTTTACAATTGTATTTAATCTTGTTTTCTTTTCTTTTTTAATTGATTTGAGTATAGGGCTGTAGTCTTGATTAGCGGACTACCATAACTTTGTATGGGTTGATGATGTTTCTGGATTTTTATCATAAACTTGTATGGAAGTATTAACAGCGGTTGTCATGTCTTAATGCACAAAAATTCACACAACAATGAGCATTTGCATTTTGTATACCATGTTATCAATTTAATACTCAACTGGCAGTGAATTGGGTACCAATTGTACATTCATAGTTGATGTAACCATTGCAATTGTAGAAAAGTTTCCTCCCCTATATTAGCAGTTATAAGATGTGTCTCCCAAGAGGCTATGTGCACAAGTGAAGTTTCTAAGACATTGCACATTTTTTTGATATTTCGTTTTCGGAAAAATAAAATCCACTAAAATAAAAGTTGTGATAGGCTCTTCCCTCTAGGGGGCGATCCAGACAAGGGTTTTTCCCTTCCTGCCAGAGCAACAACCAGTTCTATTTTTAGCTCCGTCGAACCTTTCAAGCGTCTTTCTTTGTCTTGCATGCAGCGATAACACTGCAGATATATTTTGAGAAGATTGTTATCAAAAGAAATGCGCTCATTGTTTTTTATTTTAAGCTATTGCTATTTTACGTTCAAAGCCTGTAGCAGCATTTTGCCCTTTTACTGGTTTTCCAAGTGAAAAAATCCCCCCACCCTGAGTAACACTGTTTGATTTTGGGCTATTGCTTGTATGAAAAGCAACAAATGGTGATACCGATTTTAATTTTTGTGAAAACTTCCACTCAATCGGAGCATTGTATGCAATACAAGCTATAACCAATGTTCACAATGAATCTTCAAATTTAAGAAAAACATTTTCTTGCAAGATAATTTACTGCGGATGATTTCACTCATGTTTTTCTTCCAATTTGAAGTAGTTCCGACCATCCATCATGCATAATATCACTGAGGTCCTTACTTAACTTATCCCCCTTTGGCCAGCAGGGGATAGTAAGCAACCGTGGGAAAATATCTCTTCTCCCTCACTGGTGATTGATCGTGACCAGGTATTTCCCAAAGCACGCACACACATACACACACTGCAGCTCTGAAAATAATCATGCAGGGAGATGCGTGGGCGGACAAGGATCCAAAGTATTGAGGCACAGAGAACCCCTTGTCCTTAACTGCCGTAATTGTTTGCCATGTTGTGTGCTTTGGATCGCTAATTTTCGGTCTACTTTGCCATAGTTTTATTTCCCCCCTCTCTATTAGTCAGTTTTTCAAAGGATTCAGGTTACAGGCTATTGTGTGCGTGACATCTTTTAGTGATTCAATTTAAATGTTGCGTTTTCCAGGTTTGAAGTGCTGGAATTTGGGGTGAAGTGCTTTAAATGCTTAAAATTGTTGCCATGTTTCTCTGGAGCCTGACTCCAAATGGATTGTTCCACGTGCAGCCCCTTTTAAAGGTTTCGTCATTTTCTTCATGTGCAGGCTTTAGGTTTTCCCTATCCCCATTTTAGGTTTTAGATCAGGGGATGGTGTAAAGGTAGTTTGTAGTCTGTACAGCCCTTTTAAGACTTTTTGTGATGAAGGCCTAAACAAATGAACATGACTTGATGACACATTAAAGTAAAATATCATTCATATGCCAGCAAGTAAAATGTATAAAAATAATGGCTCGGATGACTATTTCATATTTACAGAAGCATAGTTTACACACAAGTTAAACTTAAGATTGGTTAATTTCCTTACTGATACATTTGACAACCATCTTGCTGCTACGGGTACCTCCCCAAAACTTTCTTCCCCTGTCATTTTTCTTTTTTATATTATTTTTTTTTCTTTTTTTTCCCCCCGCCTCTATTATTATTTAGAGTTTTAGGTTGTTGTTTGGTCACTTTGATCATCAGTAGTTCGTATTTTTCCTTTCCCTTTTATCACTCCTTTCTAATTGTACGACACAATAGAGCTAGATCTAGTGGTCAAATCATGCATGGCTATCATTCTGACGGTCTTTGCAATAATCTGTGGTCTGTGCAGCCCTTTGAGACTCTTTGTGATTAAGGGCTATACAAATAAACTTGAAATTGTTTGCAAGTTTGAGACCCTAGCGCTACTCTTACATTACTGATTCAACACTGGGAATTTGTGCACAATACTTCAACATTTAGGTGCCTAAAAGTATGCAAAAAAAAGCTTATTCTGCTCAAGTCATTTTTCAAGTCATGTTTATTTGTATAGTCCTTAATCACAAAAAGTCTCAAAGGGCTGCACAGACCACCAATACATGATCTCCTGATCTGAGACCCTCATGAGGTCAAGGAAAATCAACCTTTTTCTTATGGATTTGTGAGCAAAAGCTAACATTCTATCCATGTAATCTTGATTTATGAAAAATAAATCTGACTGTTGTAGCGCTGGGACTGTATGAAGCCAAGGATAGAGACATCAAAATTGATTTGGACATGGTAGGTGGCACAATCGTCAGCTAATGAAGGGGGGGGAGGAAAGACGCTCATTATTTCACCTTTCGAATGTTGCCTTACGTGAGCAGAAATCTTAAAGCACCAATAATATGATTGAGGTACAAATAGTTTGGGGAGAGTTAAATAATATACAAGGACCTTGTCGTCTTTTTTGCTAAAACATAACAATATACCTATGGCTATGTGGAAGGTCTGAACTGCACACAGGAAACTTTTTGTCTTCCAGTTTTAAACACCTCGATCTTGAGACATAGGCGGGCAAACTTGGCGGTGCCAAAACGGACGTTTGCACCAGATCCATTTTTGCCTCTTTCAAAATCGGCCATTGAAATTCCTCTTGAAGCTGGCATTGGAGCGCGTCCGTTGAAGGCCTGTAAAGAGACTATAAAAAGAATCAACTGCGTCAGCAACGCACTTTCTTTTTCTTTTGGCATCATGGAGAGCGGGCGCCATATTTATATTCTGCTTTGAATTAAACTTTTTCTCCCTGGTCTTGGTTTTTTAACATCCTTTCTGACGCTGTCGTGTATTTTTCGCCTTAAGGTTAAACAAGGGTTATTGGTAGAAAGTCTCAGGAACTGTCCTTGGTGCTGAATTTGTGTCCTAATTGGTAGTTCTTCTTTCTAATCTAAAATATTTAAAGAATTTATGATAAAAGTAGCTTAGCAGCTAATTAATTTAATGTACACTCAGATACATTTTGTTATATTCTGCACTGTTTTCAAGAGTCTTTTCAGGCGTCACTTGATGAAGTGTAAAAAAATGATGTAGCAACTATATAAATTAAACCACTAAAGCAGGGGTCAGCCACCTGAGGGTATTTGGCATTCCTGAGCTTTTTATCAAATAAAAAAACGGGGAGCAGGGAAATGAAAAATATATATTTTGTTTTAGGATGATTTTTTTTGTAGAACAAACTGGACAAAAATATTTTTTAATGTTTAGAGTAAAGACACAATTTCAGCCAACCAAACCCTTTCATATTTTCTGTGGTCATAGCCTCTATGGAGTGCTTCATTGTTGTCTTGAGTGCGTGCACACCATAAAAATGTGAGCGCAAACACTGAACATTTATTTTCAAAAGGGTCCCTTTAGAACACCTTGTTGTCGCAATCTGTAGGCATTTTTTAGGTTATGTTAAATATTTGATTTAAAGGTTATTACTGCATTCATCAAACATTTTTTGTTTGAGTGGATACTTATTTTTGTCATGACTTTGAAGCACATTTTTTTGACTTATTATATTTTCCACTGTCGTCGCCGTTAATCTCGTCAAGTTTCGATGCAATTTATCTGCCACGCACCACAAAGTCCTACACTCGTGTGGGTGTTTATGCATGTATGG
Source organism: Urocampus carinirostris (assembly GCF_059441175.1). NCBI lineage: Eukaryota > Metazoa > Chordata > Actinopteri > Syngnathiformes > Syngnathidae > Urocampus > Urocampus carinirostris. The sequence goes on from NC_142355.1 coordinate 30,134,418, forward strand.
ATATGCATGAGAAGCCGTCCACCCCCTCATGCGCAAAGCTGGGAATAGTAACAGTGCGGTGAGGCTGTGCTAAATATAGCAGCCAGTGACTGTTAACACGTCAACTTCTGCGGGAGTGTGGCGGAGCGCTCACTGCCGCACGCTTGCAAATGCTGTGTATTTTGTATGTTTTGTGTCAAGTTTAGCCATGAGAAGTCATCTCAACCATGGCAACACCTAAAGTTGTAACATTGCCGTTCTTGGTCTGTTGCAATGGAGTAAAACCTAAAAAACAGTTCTACAATAGATTCACTAGTATAGTTAAAATCAAAACATACAAGCACCTGTGCCACCATAAAATATTTATTAGAGGCACCAGAGAGTTTATTCACAATAGTAATTTCATGTTTTGATATAGTCACATTTTTTACAGTATAGGTTTTTTTTGTCTTTCAAACGATATCAGATTTACTGATTTAGCATGGTTTAAATGGAAACATGATAATATGCAATGAGCATTACTCCACACCAAAATATGAGGACCTTATTTTTCTCATGAATTTCATCTTTTTAAATCACTGTTGTTCTTTCTGTCGCTTTTTTAATTTTTACATCCATGCATAATTTACAGTAAAACAAAACTAAAGTTGCATTTTTTTAATGTTACAATTATTACAGTAAATACGTAACTTCCGCATTTCTACTTAAATGCTTTGGGTTTATGTTGTAATTTAAATAAATAAATCAATCTCTCTTTTTGTTTTTTGCCTTTCTGATGATTGTTTATATTTGACCACTAATGGCACTGAATTGTCCAATGCATACAAAATCCACTGCCACAGAGCACAGCGTAGCAGCAAGTTGTTAGACAAACATGGCGGTGATTAAAGATGGGGATTCCACTAAGGTCAAGAATTTGTATTTCTCTTACAATGATTTTTACATTGGTATGATGGTTAAGGTATTTTTGCCTGGTATTCAAATAATTTTTTTTAACTGATCGAAAGTGTTTTTGTACCACTAGTAGGCACTAAATAAATGTTACACTGTCTCTTTAACAATGTTAACATTTAAAACTTGATAATAGTTACAATGTCAATATTCCATACAGGTAAACCAAAAAAATACTTTAAAGAGATACTATTTCTCCCATGCTGGCGACAATGTTTAAAAAAATGTGAAATGTGCTTTTAAGTTTCTTATTTACTTGACATACTGCATGTTGCATAAACACGTGGAACATTTTGCTGCTGTCATGTGGACAAAATATCACTTTTTGTAGTAATTTATTTGTACTTTTTGCACCTTTTTGATATTTACAACTTAAACATTCCAGACTAAATCATCTTTACAAAGTAAAGATTCTAAACTGCATTAGCAAATAAAGGAAATAATTATTCACATGACTGCTACAAAGTTTAAATGATTCTGTAAATATCATAGTTTAATTTGTAATTAAATGTAATAAGTTTACTGCCTATTGTTTTCCCAATGGCTCAGCAATGCGCTTCATTAGTCCTTAAATAATTTGATGAGAAGGCTTAAACAACAAATCACAACACTTAAAAAAAAATAATTTACTTGCGCTATTTAAATTTATGAGCACGCCAAAAAAACAAGACTAGTATTTAATCACAAATCCAATAGAATTTTGACCCACAAGGGCTCATTGCTGATTTGTTTTCTTTTTATTTAGACAAAAAGACCAGTTCAAAGATTAATGTTAAGGAATAATGACGCTACACTGTTAGATTCCAATTTGTTGCTATTTTTCACCAGATTATTGATGAGCAATTCCCCACAAACATGGACGAGACCGCATTGCTCTACTGAAAACTGCTTAATCAAAGTGGATGAAGGATCTCGACAGTGGCGGAGTAGGATGGTCTATTTTTATCACTGTTGTCTCTCGGAAATAGAACGAAGGCTTTAAAAAGGAAAAAAAAAGCACGGTCGGTGCTCCATTGAAGACGCTTGTGCAGCAAAGCATGCCCTTATTTGATTGAAGGAGACTTTAAACATACCCGTCCCAACCCAAGCCTCTTATGTAACGGAGCATGTGAATGTCAGCAGTGAAAGAAAGGTGGGAGATAGGGAAGGAGGCGCTCGTCTTTTCCGCTCTTATTTCATTTTTCAAACAGATTTTAAATATTTTACTTTAACTGGAGTTAATACAGAGTTTTCTGTTTTAACTTTGACTCCACTGAATTTTAAAAATGGTGACCTTAAGGGATGGCTGAGTACAATGGTAGTTAAAGGTATTCGTATTAATCCAACCTTTTTTCCTATAATTAATACTTGCAATGAAAACCACATGCCAAACAATATATTATTGTACCATTGCTCTTTATTTCTCATTTTTGTATTTTATTTGACTATTTTGTTTCTGGTAAAACGAGAAAATAATACTTGAAATGAGTGAACGTATCCGGTAGCAGAATCGGCATATTGTTTTCAGTAAAACAATTATTTAGAATTTCCTCTTTCTGAGGTTTTAAACGTTTTCCTTGCCCTCATGAAGTTTTCAAATCAGGGAATGTTGTAATGGATGGTCTTTGGAGCACTATGATATTTTTGTGTGATCAAGGGCTTATGATTTTACTCTAAATAATAATAAAACATTTTATTACATGTAAGTGGAACAAGATAACATTTTCAGCCTTTTTAAAAAAAAACTTGTTAGACGACATTGTTTATCAATTGTATAACTGGACTTTCAAATGTGTAGTGAACCACACTACTGTATTTCATGGGTAAGGACATCATACCAAAATATCTCAAGGTTAGATCAAATTTGAAACTGCATATAAAAATACATTTGAGGTTGAATTATATTCAATTTATCTTGAAATATATAAATGTAGAATCACTTAACAAATTTGGATGAACAAGGTATCTTACTCTAAAGTATTAGTACTTGGAAATTTAAGTGTATGTTTTACGGTAAAAAAAAATCGTATTAATATCACTGTATCAAGTCAGGTTTATTTGTATAGCCCTCACAGGGTTGAATTTGTCCGTAAGTTGCTTCAGTGCTATATTTTGTATGTTTAAGGCTTGTACAAGTATTGTTTTGTACTAAAAAAATAATCATTTCATAATATAACAATTTATATTAAGTTTAACCTACTTTTGGAAGATGAGCTTCAAGAGGTCGGCGACTTCGTCCTCCGTGGTAGAAAGTGGCCAAAAAAAGCGATCCTACCACTTTCCCAACTGCATCGAGCTTTCTTATTCCACTTTCATTTCAAAAGAAATGGCTCGCCTCTTCTTTACACTTTACAACAGCCATATTGAATGGTTGCACGAGATATTAAACAATAAAAATGTAAAAGTTCTTGGCGTGCTGAAGATAGTGTCGGTGTAGAATTTGAGGTGTGCATGAATGATGTCAGTAGGGCAACGAATATCGCAAGAGTGTGGAGGAGTGTGAGAGTTTGGAGAGTTCGGTGTGTTTAAGAGATTGGTGCTGACGGTTGATGCTCTCTAAAGAAGGAAGAGCAATCCATTACCCACACATAACGACACGGTACATTGGTGGCTGTGGTGGGATTACGAGAAGGTAAAGGAGTGAGGTTTACATATGAAATAGGAAGAGGAAGCCGATTTTTTCTAATGTTCGTATCTACCGTTTTACGTAAGTCGAACAGTCGTAAGAAGGGGAGTGTCTGTTTATTTTTTTAGATCTGTTTTTTTGTGAAGAAATTATTTTTACTCATTAGTTGCCAAAACCAAGCTACCCATCCCGTACTTCAGTCTTTTCTTCTTAGCTGTTTTCTATTTAAAAATAACAGTTTATCTCAATTATGACAAAGAAAAAAACAGGTATGTGCCTCCCAGTTTAATGAACAAATATCCCCAAAACTCACATAGCTGACAGGGAACACCGTGTACTCCACTCTCCCCAGAACCCCACCCTCTTTTTAAATTTTATTTATTTCTTTTTTTTTGACTCCCACACACTTCTAGCAGGAAAACTCCCGCATTCATTCACAATCCCCGCTGACAAAACGTCGTGAATGGGTGAGCCCGGGAGCAGCGATGAATGAAAGAGTGAGTGAATGAAGGAGGCAGCCCTTCTTTCCCTCAATGGGGCTCGTCCTTCCGCGGCTTTGTCTTTTTCCACACGTCACATCGGCAAACACGCACATTAGCATGATGGGGTCGAGCCAGCGAGAGGAGGGGGTTTTCATTTGTGACAAAGGCGTTCTCTGGAGAATGCTATATTGTGTGCGGCACAACTCACAACCTAGCATGTGGTGCCGAGGATTCAGTGTGTGTGTGTAGGCTAAAAATAGCCCCACTATTGCTCTGCTCTTCCATTGACATCATTTAGGCAGGAAAGATGGAAAAATAAATAGCGGGGAGTGACTGGGTCGGGAAGGGAGGAGGGTACCTGGGGAAAAAAAACCTTTTGGACGTTACTTTTTGCCATTATGTTACAGTGAATGAATGATCTTTTTACAATAGTACTGTACCCAGGGTCTGTATGGGTACATGAAATCCTTGAAAATGCTTGAATTTTATTGTTTTCAAGGACTGAAAAGTATTTGAATTTGGGTAAAGTGTTTGGAAATGCTCATGTTGCCATTTTTATCACCATGCTTAAAAATGACGTCTACATTGATCTCTGGTGGATTAGCTTTGCTGTTGTGAATAACTGCAGCAGGCAGTAGTTTGTTTGACATAGTCCTATGAAGCGTCATTGCCCCCTACGAGTCACGCCCAAGAGGGTAGGTGCATGCTACACCTAAACTGGGCACTATAAAATGTTTATCAGTTAAAGACATTATATGACACAATGAAGGTAGAATTTCCCAGTGGTAAACTATAATGGGAAGAACTTCCAGCAACTGAATATGTTAGTTTTATTTTTACCCAACACCTACATGGGAAAAATATTTGTCTAAACAAATATGTAACTGATTTACTGAAGATGTAATCATATTTCCTGAGAAATGCATACAAAAACCCTCCTGTGATATGTAAAAAGCCGCAAATAACCCATACTACCCCACTTTCATTTTCAACACACACTCCACAAGTCCCCACTTGCATCAACATGGCATAAATGCTGCATGGATGCTGTTCATTTCAGGGGGAAAGAACTGAAAGAAAGGGCTGCCATACATACACAATTTTACTCTTTTGTTCTCTGTTCTCAGCAATAGTCGACCGAGGATAATGGATTTTGACTTCCAAAGTGCATTTCATTTTGAATGGGCCAAAATGGTACTCTTCAGAGGCCCATACTGGGTAAAAAAAAAACAGTTGATCTGGGATAAGGGATCTGAGCCAAAACCCTGTCTTTCATTTCAGGCGGGCCAGAACAGTACACTTTCTGACAAAGTAATATGTAACCCGGGATAAAAGATTGCGGCGGAGTGAGTACAGTACATTTTAGTTGGAAATACAGTAAACGCAAAAAGAAAGCTGGCAAAAGTGCGCTCTGCTAGTACCCGCCTGCAGCAATATGCGATCGGGGATAATGGATCCTGGCCGCATGAATGATGCCTCTTTTTTGGTGGACAGAACGACAAAAAAGAGCAGCCAGGCTCGACAAAAATGCTCTGTCCGCCCCTGTTTGTAGCAATGCTGTAAGATTGAGGATAGTAGTTCTTATAAAATGATTCAACCCGGCATACACGGAGCTCAAGTGAAAAACACAAGGTAGCAAGAGATTACCATAAAAATATGTATATGAAATAAATACAAGGTGAGGGGATAGTGTAATTGTAACCTGTGCAGTCCTTTGAGACATCTTGTGATTAAGGGTGTCACAAATAAATGTGACTTGACTTGACACAAACATGGCAATTGATACCAGTATTGATATCTACTGCTCGTACCGATACCACCGTATCACAGTTTTCCTTAAGCACCAGTACGTGAACGCATCCAGTTCGAAGCACCAACACAATAGCGGCTCCTAACCGGAAAAATTCGACCCACTGCCATGAGTGGGAGACTCACCAGCAGATGGGAAGGGACATCAGAAGGAATTAACAAGGCCGTATGTGCGTGCGTGCATAAAAGAAGACTCGGTCACGCCCAACATCTTGCTGTATGTCGTCAGCTTTGGCAGCCACGCCTGAGTGCAGCGTGACTTTCGCCAGTGACGCGCTATTGTCGTAAATACGCCCCCGGCGGGCTCCTCAGGCTTTTTGAGGATTCGCACTTCGCTCCATCGGCGATTAATTCGGGGTTTCTGATTTCCGCACACATTTGGATGCCAAATGAGATTGGGTCCATAAAAACTGGATTTTTAAAAATGTTTTCCACTTTTTTTAGAGGAAAAGGAGCTTGAATCAAGTAGAAATCTCTTTTCATACCACAAAACACAAAGTGCTGTGTAAAAACATTCATAATGAAGGATAACAATCCTTAAATCTAGTAATTTCTATTCTGAAACACTTGAAAAGCCAATGCAGCTCATTTGCTTTCTGGTGATATTTATTTTGGGGAGTCTGGAGGGTGCGGAACTACAATACAAACTAAATGTCATGATTACCCATTTCCCTCACCAGGTGCCCGCTCGTAGCCCGATTGATTCCCCTCCTATTTAAACTCAGTACCCCATTTACTCCTTGTCAGTCTGCCAGCGGCTCTCCACATACGCAAGGCAAGCACTTTTGACTCTGGCTCCCGTCTGTCCCGTCCTCATCCGTATCCTGCTCGTCTGTCCCTGATTTCCCGATCATCTCCGGCTCCCTGACTTTGCCCTTCCTTCGACAACGCTCTGATCTCCCGCTCCGGCTAGTGCCCCGTTTTTGCCCACCGACCACGCTCCGATCTCCCGCTCTGGCTACTTGACCCGTTTTGGCACACCGACCACGCTCCGATCGCCCGTCACAGCCATTCCACTCACTTCCGCATTTTGATCATGCTGCGATCCCGTGAGCTGCTTGCTCCTCCTGTCCAGCGAGCACCGGATCGCTGATGTTTGTTTCCACGCACCTGACACCCTCGATATTCCAATAAACTTTTGTGTTATCATTTCGGTCTACCATCTGTTCTGCCTCTGACACCTAAAGATAAAAGCATGCATCTGTGACTCCGGTTTGACTTAAAAAATAGGCCGACTCTAGCTAAATGTTAATTCTGAAAAACGTCATCTGCTTTTCCTTTTTTATTTTGGAACGGTTGCCATGGCACCCAATTGGCCCCGCCCGTGTGGCGCCAGCTGCGGCTCGTTGACAGATTGGCTTTCTGTCTATTATAAGCTCAGGCTCTCACGCATCCTTGGTCAGCCTGTCAACGAACCTCTGCCCCGCAAGACGTGGGTTCTGACTCGGTCCTGGTTTCCTGTTGGTATTTTATGTCTGGTATTGTTCCCGTTTATTTTTGTCCTGTTTTATATCGGTGTCCAGTTTCGTTACCTTCTATTTTTGTCCTGGTTATTATTCTCTCCAGTTTTCGTTCTCGTCTAGTTCGTCCTGTTATTTTCGGTATCCTGTTTCATTATCTATCCTGTCTGTACCGTCCTGTCCGGTATCGACCCCTTCGGTCCGATTTCAACTCGGGCTACTTGTATCGATCTCGTCGGTCTCTGGATTCCTGTCTTTCCACGCCACACCGGCTACCTAACGTGCATGACTTCCCATTTCCCGTAAAATAAAAGGCTGTGTGAGTAACGTAACGCAATTGGGTCCTGTTTCCGTTTCCGGTCCGTACACTTGTGGGCCATAGGTTACCGACTCCTGTTCTACAAGCTGTTGTGTTTAGGGTTATCTGAAGCTGTCAAACCTAATTCTCAAAATGTACCACTTGAAAGAAACAGCTAGGCTACAAGATAAGAAAGCTAACACAAACTTTACACTGTGAATTCCTATTTGAGTCACCAAAATATTTTTCTAATGCCAAATTATTATTTTTTTTAAGATAAAATACGAATGTCCCCTTTTCAAAATCCACTTAGTTAACAGAAAGCACGTTAGCTAAACATGTGCTAATCTGCATCGTCACTACAAAGTGATACGTTGAATTCCCTCGGTATTTTGTTATTTTTTCTGTGAGGAGGTGCCACATTGTGATTGACTGTCAAGAACCCTTTTTATATATTCTTTTCTTCGGGTCCCCTGCGATTTAGGCGATTTCTCATAATGCCATCGAAGCGAGTTGGCATGAAACATTTTCCTTCAAAACAAGCACCCACTGAAGTCACACTTAAAGCTCCAAACGGCAAATGGTGAGAAATGGAACTTCCCACCACACCGGAGCCAAAGTCCAACTCCGTTCAAGTGGGTGATTCATGACGGCTAATTCTGTCCTGATGCTCTGTATGAGTAAGTCTCTTTTTCTGTTCTCTCTTTGTCACCTCTCTTGCAGGAAAAATAACATGTATCGTCAGACCCCGAGAATAGTACATGTAAACAACTTTGATAACCGTGAATATTGTCCTTTTTAAAGCATTTTCTCATTTTGTGATGGAAACATTTGTTGGCCTGGGGAGGGATAAGCGCCACTGGGCTGTACTTGCCCAAGACACACCACAGGAAATGGTGCCTTTACGACCCTAGTCGTTAAGGGATCAACACACACACACACTTCTTGAAATACTTATATTTCTTCGTCTTTGTCTTTGTTAATTACCAGTTCTATTTATTTATTTTCTATTCATTCTCTTCATTATTTCCCCTCTTCTCATTCATTTAAAATGTATTATTTATTCTGATAAGTCAATCACAAAAATGCAACTCATACATGATTTGCCATTATCCCTTTTAAAAAACTTATCTCAGGTCTTTGAATAGATTTCCAAATGTTTTGTCCTGAGTAGGGGCTTCAATCCAAAACGGATGCAATACAGACACTGACCTGCTTATGAAGGAGATCGTTTGTAAGTTGAATTTGTTCGTAAGTTGTTTCAGTGCTATATTTTGTATGGAATGTATGTTCAAGGTTTGTATAAGTAACCTCTATAATTACATTAAAATTAAATAATTCATAAAATAATATGCTCTATAAAGATAGATGAAATTGAGTTTAACTTTTGGAAGATGAGCTTCAAGAGGTCCTCCTCTGTGGTAAAAACTGGCCGAAAAAAAGCATTCCGACCATTTTGTCAACCGTACCAAGCTTCTATATTCCACGTTCATTTCAAATAAAACGGCTCGCCTCTTCTTTACACTTTACTCCAACCATATTGAATGGATGCACAAGATATGAAACGATAAAAACGTCAAAGTTCTTAGCGCGCTGGAGATACAGTATAGAATGTTTACACACAAACTAGGAAGAGGAAGGCAGATTTCTTCTTCTGAGTGGCCTTTAACAGCGCCACACGCCAGTATCGATGGAAAGAAGCACTACAGTTCAGTCCTGTACTCGGAAAAGGTGCGCACAATACAAAATCTAACTTACAGCAATATCCGTATATTTTTCGACATCCTAAAAAAAAATGTTCATATCTACCGTTTTTCGTAAGTTGAATGGCCATAAGTAAGGGAGCGTACGTACTGCTATGTGAGGTTTTTTGCTATGATGTTTTAGTGGTTGACTGAGCCCATTTTGCACAATTTGTAATTACAACCTAATATTTACATAACAATAACATAGTAATAACTTATTTTAGAAATCTATATCAACAATTAGCCATTTGCGCTAATCAGTAACAAAAAAGTAGCTCCCAGCTTCAAAAAGGTTGGTGACACATGGTTTAGAGTGCCATATAAACAGAATGTTATTGTAAATGCATCCTCTATAAAAATGTGGTCTGTGAATGAATAAGAATTAGTTTTTAATGGAAATAAAAAGCGATTCATTGTGATTTCTACTCGTTTAATTTGATGGTTATTTTTTCTTTTTCTGTGCTGTTAAGGGGGCGGGATCAAAATAGGTGTCATCTTTTTCCCGTCTATTGTTTTTTGTGTGTGTGTCTTTTGAAAATCATGAAAGAAACTGAGGATACGGTACAACACTAACTCATACTGAACAAAAAAAAGAAAGAAGATGACTTGTTCTAACCCCGACTGTGGAAAACAAGCAAGAAAATTCAGGATATATTGCAACACTAACTTGAACTCAACAAAAACCTGGAGGACAACGCTGGGTGTGTTCGAACACTGAATCGAACGGAACAAAACATGAAAGTTAGAACCACAGAATATGTTTGATTTTGGTACATTGGTCGGATCCCTTAACCACTAGGGTGGTAGGGGCACCATTTACTGTGGTGTGGCTTGGGCAAGAACAGCATGGTGGTGCCCATCCACTGACTGAAAAAACCCAAAAGGTAATAAAGAACGCAGGACGTGTTGAAGCACTAACTGAGTAACTGAACCAAAACATAAAATGCAGGATACGTCGGGACGTGAAACACAAACTAACTGAACGGAACATGGAATAAGGACGTGTTGGAACACTAACAGCAACTAAACAAAATTGCACAAATTGTCTGGACTCGGAACAATACCTCTAAATGAACAAAATATGGAGTCAAGACAGTGCAGGACATGTTGGAACACTCACTAGCTTCAACTGAACAACTCATTGTAAAAAGTGTCCAAGTGTCAAGATAGGCTTCATTATGTTCCAGTAGATGGCTTTGTGTGCGTGTGTGTGTGTGTGTATGCGCGTGTTTTTTTTTTTAAACATAAAAGAAACGCAGGATATGTTGGAATACCGACTCATAACAAAAACATGAAAAGGACGATGCAGGACATGTTCGAACAGTAACTCAAAATGTGACAAAAGCAAGAAAGCTGAGAATGTGTTGGAACGCTAACTTGACCCAAACCAAAACATAGTAGGCAACACAGAATGTGTCGGAACACTAACTCAAACTGAACAAAACATGGAAAAAAACACAGATTATGTTGGAACACTGACTGGAAAAAGTAAAAAGAAGCACTAGCTAACAAACTTAATAAAAATGAAAGGAAACGCAGGATAAGTTGGATCTCGGGACACTAACTAACTGAACAAAACATGGAATCAAGAAATGTTGGTACCAAAACTTAAACCGAACAAAACATGAAAGGAAACACAGAATATGTTGGGACTTAGAAAACTATTTCTTAAATGAACAAAACACTGGATCAAGACAATGTAAGGCGGCAATGCGTCCGGAGGTAAAGCCCTTGGGATCAAGAGGTCGCAGGTTCGATTCCTGGCTCCTCCGAGTTATATGTCGAAGTGTCCTTGGGCAAGTCACTGAATCCGTAATGCCCCCGATAAGCAGGTAGTTGCCTTGCATGGCTGACGCTGCTATCAGTTAGGCGTCAGTCTATCATTGTCATGTGTGTGTGTGTGTTTTTTCAAAAACATAAAAAAAAGAAATGCAGGTAATGTTGGAACACTTACTCATACTGAACAATCACAAGAAAGTAGGACAACGCGGGGCATGTAGATGCACTACCTTACTGAACAAAAACATGGAAGGAAATAACGCACGGTATGTTGGAACACTAACTCAAAGTGAACAAAATCATGGAATTAAAGACAACATCGGACATGTTGGACCACCACATGAACAAATAGGATAATTTGAAATACCAGTAGTTATCACTGGACAAAAAAAATGCAAAATTAGTTACGACAATAACTAGTTCTAAATGAACAAAACAAGAAAGAGAGACAACTCAGCACATATACCCAAATATTGATAGAATAATAATGGGATGCAGTGATGGTGAGACCAGAAAATTTGAATTTACCAGATGATAACGATGATGATGACCATGACAGTCTCAAGTCGGAAGCATGGTACAGAAACAAACAATAATCAAAGCTGTAAATGATGTACTCCGTGACACGATGTTGTTGAAACATCAAGGAGGTAAATTCCAATGAAAGCATCAAAACTCAAATTACAGCACTATAGGTAGTGCACAACATGAAAAACGTATGAAATTAGCATGGTAGCTGCCTATGTGGTCGTTCGCAGTTCCACATTGACGTCACCAACCGCTACACTAAGGTCGTGTCGTCAAATTTCCGAGTGGTTGTGAACGCATCACGTAATACCGCGATTGGGAGGGAGCGTAGGCTAAGAGAGTTGAGTGTGCGCGTCCAACCTTGATGAGTGACGCAATACATTCGCTTCCATTGTCAAATATACAGTATGTTAAAAAATAAACAAATGGAGGGAAAAAAGAAGAAATATTTGAAAATTGCGTCACGAGTTCACTTCACGACCAAAGACAGCTCCTATACATTGTGACAACAACAAAAAAAAACAACGATTTTCAATAATTTCGTGGATATTATTGCTTCTTATCAAAAAGTGTCCCCCTCCCAATTATTGTTTGAATTCAACAAGCAGTATTTTGTTGATTTGGTTCCCCTTGGAAAACGGAGCTATTTTTAGCTCACTTCCCCATCCCCCAAAAAAGAAAGCTACATCAATGATTTCTGCTCTGACATTTTTGACCCCTGCGATAATTGTGTCGCCATCTGCTCGCATCTCGATGTGAAATTTCATGAATTTAATCGGTTTGTGGGACGCTGAGAAGGGGGGCAATTCGGGTGATAAAACGTCACCCCAAAAAACAGGCCGTCCTTAAACGCACCCTCCCTCTGTCTGTCTCCTTTCTCGTTCGCCTTGTGAGCTGAATTAATTTGATACTATTTTTGAAAGTCCGCGTTTCTAAGGGATACCTAATGACGCAATGACGTCAATGCGGGTCAATAACACGCTGCCGGAGAGAGGGAGACTCATGGAGAGTGACAGATAGAAATGAGAGAGAGAAGGGATCTTTTTTTGCTGCTAGCCGATATCCTGCCTGTCTGGCCCATTTTGGGTTCATCTTACCTTTTATAACCCCACTATGCTTCAATCTGATCTATATGGCACCTTTTCTTGCCTTTTATTTCTAGATGAAAAAAACAAAGATAAACCGATATTGGGGGAATCCACACGATCTGGGAATCCATTTTTCTTTCCAGACCATGCATTGTGACCATTATCCCTCCTTGGAAACGCACAGGGAGAGATGTGAGTCTTCAACCTCCCTTTCTCCCCTTCCTTTTCACAACCTCCTCCAGCCTTCCACTCAGCAACCTGTTCTCTGAGTTGTCCTGAGTTTTGCCTCTTATTTATAGGGGAGTCCCAAAACAACATATCGATATCGGTGCCAATACCAGCCTTCTTTTGAAAGGCAAAACATAAAAAATAGAATAGAAAATCGAAAATACAAATCTCATAGTTTTGGCTGAGGGAAGACCATTTTATATTTTATCCTTTGAAAGTTTTGCTATTAATATTGGTGAGGAAATTTGGGTATCCATAAAAGGTATCACTCTCAAAAATTGTGGTATCAAACTAAATTGTAATGGCACCCCACCCCCTTTTTTTCAACCTACTGTGTTTACTCATTCTCTTATTTGTAGCGCCCTTAATCACAAGGTGTCTCAAAGGGCTGCACAGACCACGGACAATTGCAAACCACAGACTATTACTACACCATCCCCTGATCTAAAACCTACATGAGGGTAAGGAAAAACTCAAAATCCTCAACATAAAGAAAATAAAGAAACCCTGAGAAGGGACTGCACATGTGGTAATCCTCTTTCCAAGATGACCAGGCTGCAACGGATATTGCAATAACAAATAATACACCGATATTGTCAACATGAAATATAGGTCATTCACAAGTTATAGAATATAGGTATGTTTCTAGTGTCAGGACCAGAACGGAAACAGGACCCACTCGTGTAACGTTTACCACAAGTTCTATTGAAGGAACGAGGAGGGGGTGCGCCCACGATCCGGTGTTCGCTCCTGTACTCGGCTTGTGATCCGAACACGGAAATGTATCGTCCGTAGCGAGCGATGGTGGTGTCAGGGGCGTAAAACTGGTTAGTAGCCGGGACATGATCGGGGTCGGAAACGAGTCGTAAGCCGGGAAGGGAGAGCAGACGTGGTCAGAATCAAAAACGGATCGTAATTCAGGACGGGAGAGCAGATGTGGTCGAGATAAAAAAAGGCGGGAGAAAAACCGGAGCAAAATAACGGACAGGCGTTAGTCAGGATCGAAAAGGCAGATAGGCCAGGGTTTAAATAGTGGGGAAGCCACTCCGTCAACAAGCTGCAGCTGGCGCCACACGGGCGAGCGCAATTGGGCGCCATGGCAACCGTGACATCAAGCCTAGATTTAAACAGTTCCACTGAGGCTGCAGATCGCCCTCCACCCAGTAACCTGTTTTCTTACCTGGCCTCCTATTTCATATGGGGATGGGAGTGTACCAATACAAAGCATCGAAAACGATGCCCGATATCAACCTTTTTTAAGGAATACAAACTAATAGTTTTTGCCAAATAAATTTTATGCACTTAGAAATATTATATCAATATCGGTAGGGAAAATGTACGGTATTGGTCAGCAACAGTGTGGTATTGATCATCCCTACTGATTTGTATCACCCCCCGCCCCCCACATCTTACCCAACTCTCCAGCCATTTACACAAGCCAACTTGTTCACAGATTCACTTATTTGTCTGGGCGTGCAAACACCAATACAAAGTATTGGTATCAGTGCTGATATCAGCCTGGTATGATCCTTAATAACGGTGGTTGCAAACGATCTTAAAACACGTATATCCCTTTCCTGACTTCTTACCCAACTTACCCAAGTTTTGGTATTGTTATCGGTAAGGATCACTACTCTTGATTTTAGTCTCAATAGACGATATTTGTCTCACAAATGTGGTATCGAACATTCCCATTATTAAATAATGTGTAGACCCCTTTTTCCATCGTATCTCTCTTCCCAACCAATTTGTTTACTGATTGTCTTGTTGGAATTCATCAAAACTGGATCACTGTAAGAGTCTGCTTCAAAATCATCGGCCAGCCTCTAAGAGCGTTCAAAACCCTGCGTGAGCAACAAAGCACCATATCAGCCAGCAGAATCCTTCAGGACCCTACACACATCATTTTCCCAGAATTTGTTTGGTCACCGTCAAGGCGCAGACTTCGCTGCCCCGGACTCAAATGAAGAAGACTGGCTTCATCCCCAGGGCTGTTCAGAACATGCAGCTCCTGCCCCCAAGTGTTCAGTAGTGTTCTGCCCCTGCATCATTCATGATAGTGCACTAACCCATTTATATTGGTACTTTTTATACATTTTATTCACTTTTTAACATTTTATTCAGTCTTATTTTGTCACGGCTAGCATGGTCGCCAAGGCGACCGGTCTGCCCCGCCCCCTGGGCACCAGCTGAAGCAGATCTGCTAAATGCGTGTGTGCTACTTAAGGGTGGGTTGTGGGTTTTGCGGTTGCTGGCTCATTGCATTTTCTGATACACATTGTCCGTTCTGTTATGCCTTGTCCTGTTAAGTTGAGTCGGAAGAAACCTGTGTTTGCGCGTTTTTGTTAGAGCCTGCTTGTTCTGTCTTGTCCCGGAGTTTTGGACAACTTTTATTTTGGTAAATAAAGGTTTTGATCGTCACGCAATTGAGTTCTCCCTTCCTGCCTCCTGCCGTTCTGGTCCGGTCACCCCTTCCAACTCGTGACATATTTATTGTATGGACTTCAGTACTTTAGCACTTTCAGGTCGAATATTGAATTATTGTAGGTATGTGTGTGGGTGTTGTATGCTACTCCGTGTGCCTTTTAATTGCCCCATAGGTACAAATGAAGTGTTTTGATTGATTGATTGATTGATATCCCTTGTTAATTATATTATGTTATTACATATTATTCGCAAGTATAATATCAGTTTCCATTGCTACGCAGATGACACTCAACTCTATCTCCCGATGGAGGAAAGAGCTGGACAGCCTAACAACAGTAGCTGAGAGACAGGCACTGAAAAAGCTGAGGTCAATCATGGACAATCCATCGCATCCGCTTCACAGCATTATCTCCGGACAGAAGAGCAGTTTCAGTGACAGACTGCTGTCACTGTCTTGTACTACGGACAGACTGAAGAGATCTTTTCTTCCTCATGCCATGAGGCTCTTTAACTCCACCCGGCAGAGTAAAGGCCCACATTAAACCACACCACCTACATTGGATATTACTGAATCTTACTGCATTATGTGTTCTGTGTAGCACTATTTGGTTACTCTATATAACATGCTAAAGTGGGCATTTGCACGTCACACTGGGTATTTGTATATTGTATTCTTTTGGCTTTATTATTGTACTGTTCTCAGCTCAGGGATGCTGCTGGAAATGTGAATTTCCCTTAGGGGATGAATAAAGTATCTATCTATCTATCTATCTATCTAAACTGTGCAAATTTGGAGGCCTGCCTCACTGAGATAAAAGAGTGGATGTCACTCAATTTCTTGCGTCTTAATTCTGAAAAGACCGAAATGTTAATTATAGGTCCATCTAAATGCCGCGACTTATTCTCTAAAACTGCTGTGAACATTGACAAATGTCACATCACACAAAGTGACTCACTTAAAAATTTAGGTGTCACATTTGACCCCGATCTGTCCTTTTAAACACATGTGAAGAAAATTACTAGAACCGCTTTCTTCCATCTTCGCAACATTGCTAGAATTCGTCCTATACTGTCTCAGTCGAATGCGGAGATTATAATTCACGCGTTTGTTACCTCCCGTCTCGATTACTGTAATGCACTACTCTCCGGTCTTCCGATGACCAGAATCAAGAGTCTTCAGCTGGTACAAAATGCCGCAGTGAGGCTTTTAACAAAAAAGTCCGATCACATCACCCCGATTTTGGCTAACCTGCATTGGCTCCCTGTTAGCCTAAGATGTGATTTCAAGGTTCTCTTATTATTATACAAAATCATACATGGACTTTACCCCTCAAATCTTTCAGATCTGATTTCCCCCTATGTCCCGGCCCGAAGCCTTCGTTCTGAGAGCGCCGGTCTTCTGGTGATCCCAAGAGCCAAGAAGTGTTCCGCTGGCTCGAGAGCGTTCTCCATCCGAGCACCGGTGTTGTGGAATGCTCTTCCCCCTGAGATCCGATCTGCAACCTCAGTGGAAATGTTTAAATTTAAGCTTAAAACTCACTTCTACTCTATAGCATATGAATAACCTAAACTTCTCATGTGTAATAACCTGTGAAGCCCTTTGATACTCTTTGTGATTAAGGGCTATACAAATAAAAATGACTTGACTTGACTTGACATATACATATATTTTTCAATTGCTGCTGCTAACTGTTTTTGAGCTTCATTTCTATTAACTATCGTTACAGTGCACTATTCTTCATTGCATTATTATCATCATTATTATTATTATTATTATTATCATAATTATAATTTAGGCTGAACTACATTGTAATTGTCATTTTTTTGGTATATTCATCCTGATAGTATTTAATCTTTTTTGTCTTCAAAGTCTCCATATTGCATGTTTTACCTTGGAGTGCCATGTCTGATCTTGTTCCATACATTGTTTCATAACGTAGATATCGATGACAATTAAGATAATTCAATAAAAGTTATTGTCAAGAACCAGAACAGGATCAGGACCCAAACGCGTGACGTTCTCACACAAACCTTTTATTTTATGGGAAATGGAGAGTCATGCACGTTAGACAGCGGTCTGGCGTGGAAAGACAGGAAGCCAGAGACCGACGAGATCGATTCCAATTGCCCGAGTTGATATCTGACAGATGGGGTCGATACCAGACAGGACGGGACAGACAGACAGGATAGATAATGAAACGGGATATCGAAAATAAACAGGACAAACAAGACGGGACCGAAAACTGGAGAGAATAATAAACAGGACAAAAATAGACGGGAACGAAACTGGAAACTGATATTAAACAGGAAAAAAATAAACTGTAACAATACCGGATTGGAAATACCAACAGGAAAACAGGATCGAGTCAGAACCCACGTCTTGCGGGGCAGAGGTTCGTTGATGGACTGACAAAGTAAGAGAGAGCGCACTGAGCTTAAAAAGACGGAAAGCCAATCTGTTAATGAGTCGCAGCTGGCGTCACACGGGCGGGGCCAATTGGGCGCCATGGCAACCGTGACAGTTATCAGTATCAGTGCCGATATCTCCTTTTTTAAAGTTCAAAAGAGTAGCAGTCAGCTTTTGCAGTCAGCTTTTTTTTTTTTAATGGCTGAGTACCAATACAAGTTATAGGTATCGGTGCAAATATTAGCCTTTTTGGTATTTTGCTGAGGGAAGGAAAATGTATACACTCTTAGAGTTCTGGTATCATCATGATCTGGGTATCAATTTTCTATTTTGATCTGGAAAAATGTGGCATCGAACATGCCTACTAATTTATATTCCCTACCCAGCCTTTAACCCAACTATCCCAACCATCGATTTACCAACCAACCAACCTGATTACTAAATCTCTTATTTGTAGAGATGAACAGGTACCATGTTCATGGACAGGAATAAAATAGAGACTAATCAACACAGCCAAAAAGATCATTGGCTGCTCTCTGCCCAGTCTAGAATACATTGCCGGCTTATGATACTGTAGAAAATCCATTAACATATATATACATGCATATGTACCTTGTAAATGATATTGTGTTTTTTAATTGCTTCCGCTCAATGTTATTGGACAAATTTTCATGACACAAATGTTAGAATGCAATATTCTTTTTCGTTGCCTTATTATTATCATGGGCTATTTTTATTGTTTGCCTATTCATCCTGATCATTTTTAAAATCTTTTTATCTCTTCAAAGTCTTTATATCACGTGTTTTATCTTGAGAGTGCCATGTCTCACACTAAAGGCAATTCAATCAAATGTGTCAGTATCGGTGCCGATATCGACCTTTTTTTAAGGTTTAAAAGAGCAGTCAGCCTTTGCTGAGGGGAAAAAAATGTTGTTCTTTATGAGTCTTTTGGTATTGATAACACCGTTTACAATTTGGGGATCGGAAAAAATGGAATATCGGACATCCCTGCCCGTTTAAATGCCATGCGCCCCTGAACCCATGAACCCCGGCATCTCCCCATTCCACCATCCTTTTTTTGAATTGTCCTGCTGCCTCTTATTTGGAGGAGTCGGTGTGTACCGATACAAGGTATCGGTATTGGTGCCTATATGGTAAAAAGAAACTGATTGTCGAGTTTTCCTGAGAGGAAGACATCTTTATGCACCAAGAATTTTGGTTAAGGACCACTACTCAGTATTTGTGTATCAATACATAGTATCTCTCTCTCTCTCTCTCTCTCTCTCTCTCTCTCTCTCTCTCTCTCTCTCTCTCTCTCTCTCTCTCTTTTCCACCCCTTTTCTACCATTCTCTCTCTCTCTCTCTCTCTCTCTCTCTCGTTCTCTCTCTCTCTCTCTCTCTCTCTCTCTCTCTCTCTCTCTCTCTCTCTCTCTCTCTCTCTCTCTTTCTCACTCTCTCTCTCTCTCTCGTTCTCTCTCTCTCTCTCTTACTCTCTCTCTCTCTCTCTCTTTTCCACCCCTTTTCTCCCACTCTCTGTCTCTGTCTCTTTCACTCTCTCTCTCTCTCTCTCTCTCTCTCTCTCTCTCTCTCTCTCTCTCTCTCTCTCTCTCTCTCTCTGTCTCTCTCTCTCTCTCTCTCTTTACCACCCCTTTTCTCCCACTCTCTGTCTCTGTCTTTTTCTCTCTCTCTCTCTCTCTCTCTCTCTCTCTCTCTCTCTCTCTCTCTCTCTCTCTCTCTCTCTCTCTCTTCCACCCCTTTTCTCCCACTCTCTGTCGCTGTTTCTTTCACTCTCTGTGTCTCTCTTTTTCTCTTCCTTTGTTGCTCTTTGTCTCTTTCTCTTTGTGCATCTTTTTAACTTATTTTGCTCTAACTCCCTTTTTTCCTTTTCTCTCTTTTCTCTTTCTCTCTTCCTACCCTTTGCGCTTTCTTTTCTCTTATCTCTCCTTCTGTCCTTATATTTCTCTTTGGATTTCTTTCTTCCTCTCCCTTTCTTTCCCCCTCTCTCACAACTTCTCTTTTCATCTCTTTTCTTTCTCACGCTCTCCCTCTTTCTCTTTCTTTGTCCCGCCCTCTCTCTTTTTCTCTCCCTCTCTTCCTTTTATTTCTATTTTTTCTCTTTAATCTACTAGTCCAGCCCCCGGCAGAATGTTTGTTCTATCGTGTGGCCCCCGAGTTAAAATGAGTTTGACACCCCTGGGTTAAGGGATCCGTCCAATCACCTTCCAACCCAATAACAGTATCAGTCTGGTGCTGTAATCGGTGTTTTGATATTGATATAGGTAAGGATCACTTCTCACGATTTGGCTATCAATGGGCGCTACCAGGCTGTACTTGCCCAATATCTTGTATCGAACATCCCTAGTGATTCAGATCCTCTTCTCACCCTTATTTGTTAGGGTGAACGTGTACAAGTACAAGGAATCGGTCCCAATGTCAGCCTTTTACAAATAAATCCGACAGATTTTGGGTATTGATATCAGCCAGAATCACTACTATCGAATAAGGTATTGGTATCCGGTTTCAATCGGAAAAATGTGGTTTCCGAGTTCGAACAGCCTTATTAATTTGCACTAATTCGACTGCTTGTGTCTTTCCGAAAAAAATCCCCCCCCCATTTTCTATCCGGGTATTTTCAGGGCAAACCTGACTCGTGACCGTGGAGTGGATTTGGGTGAACGTGTGGATTTTCCGAGAGGAGGGGAAAGAGTTTGCAGGGATATTTGCGTGATTTCGTAGACACTCCACGGTAAAGAGAGACAGGAAGAATGAGGACAGGAGAGAAAACGCACGAGGCAGCCGTGATGCGTGGGAGTCTTGTTCACATGCGGGGGGATCCTCATCCTCCTCCGAAGCCACGCAAGGCAACAGCGAGCAGGAGACGCGTCACGCGAGGCAAGTTGCGAGGGGAAGGGAAAATAAAACATCGTAGTAATCGAATCGTGCATTTTTCTGCAAGTTTATTGTGTTGGTGTGCTCCGCGTTGCGAAGAAGCGACATAAAGTCAGAGATAGAAAGTGAGAAAAGACAAGTTGCCGTGGAACATTGAGTACTGCGTGGGTTGCACCAATCTTTTTGATTCGCCCACGTGACCGTTCCTTACCGTAAGTTCGCAGACTGCGTGGCGGGGATCTCGATTTCTGACTTTTTTTGTTTATATTTTGTCAAATTATTGATTTTCCGCCCCTAATTTTTACCATAACTACTGCTTTTAGGTTTTACTTTAGCAAGTAATTGTTCTTCTTTCCAATGTTACATCTCGATTCTTTATGTATTTTGATAAAATTATTGATCTCCCCCTCCTATTTTTTTTAAATATATATTTTATCTTAAGTACGGCTTTAACCTCTTACCTTGGCAAGTAATTGTTCTTCTACATCTAGATTCCTTACGTATTTGGTGTATATTTTATAAATTGTTGATTTTTCCCGCCATTTTTTATATTTCAATGATTTTACTGAAAGCACTACTTTGAAATTTTTGTTTGGCGAGCAATTCTTATTTTTCCAGATATTACATCTCGATTTCTTTTTTTATGGATATTTTGTAAACTGACTGATCGTTATCCAAAGTTTTTCAAAAATATTTATCATTTTATAATTGGTATTTTTTCTTTTATTTTAAGGGGGATTTTGTTCATCTTTCCGATATCGCATCTTGATCGCTTTCGTATATTTAGTCGTTTCTTGTATGTTTAAATTGGACAATTCCATTTGCATTTGATTTATATTTTGTATACTGTATACATACATATATGTCATATAACATCATTGAGTGTGTAGTTTACTTTATTTTGGAAATTCATTTCTTTTGTAATTTTATATCTGTAAGATAAAATACTATATTATGTCGATGTTTTCTTGCTGTATTTTCTTATTTAAATGTAATATGCAATGTAAATGATGCATTTCTTACCATGGTTTCCTTATTTTATGCAAATAGTCACTTTCAACAAAAAACATCTCATTAAACACATTTATTTTGTCGCCCCCCCCCCATAACCTTTTCATTTGCAATCATTTTCTTCTTCTCTTGAAAGTTCCATTCCAATTTGAGTTTGTCGCCATGTAACGGCCAACATTAGCACTGCACCTTTCCTCCCATTGATAAGTGTGCTGCTCCCTTTTTGATTGAGGACATTTTTTTCCTCCCACCCCCTGCATGTGTGTCGTCTGTGACGTCACTTGCATACGTCTCCTTGTGTCTCTTTTTCACTTGGGGAGGGGGGAAAGAAGAAGAAAAAAGGGGGGCTTCAAAAGAAGGCAAGGGGGAGTTTGACGTGTATTTTTAATGATGTACAGTTGGGCCACAGGCAAAGCTAAAAATAGAAGAGAGCAATGCGACGGGTGCAGCCCTTTTTCAGCCCCCCCTAAATTTAAATTCTTTTCCCACTTTTTCACGTAAGCACCTTATATCAGGTAATTTATTTGCAGTTATTGATTCCATTTTTGACGAGTTTATGTTAAAAAGCAATGCAGTCGCGTTTCTTTTAAAAATAAATGTAGAAATCCATAAGTAGAGCAAATTCAGATGTGATATATTTTATTTTTTACGCACAGGAGGGCAGCGGCATCTTCCCAAGCAAGCTCCGCGGGGCGGAGTGAAAAAAAAAAGAGAGAATCAGAACGTGACGTCAATGCCTAGTAACTGACGCAGCCCTTCAACCCCCTATCCCCCCCTCAAAAAAAAGAAAAACTGCTTTTTATTTATTTATTTTTTGCAGAGGGTTTGCTTCTTAGTCTCGTTGGGGAAAGCAGCTTGGTACGATGTTCTCGACCACACGGTTGTTGTTTTTTCCAGGGGGTGGAAGGGGGTTGGGGGGTTTGAAAATCACATTTATAAATATGAAGACCCGTTCCACTTGTGGAGACCCATCGAGACAGGTAGAATGTGCCTTCTGTTCCGTCGTCATCTTCAGCATTAGACAAAAAATAATTATAATTTAAAAAAACACACACCAACGGAGTTGTTGCATTTGCGCAACAAATAGCACCCCCTCGTACACTCGTGGGGGGCACATTTGCATGTAGCTTCACGTAACATGTTTGCCTCCTGCTAAAAATAACTTGGAGTTAGTTTTGCATGCTCCACGTGTAAATACGGTATCAATATAAGGATTCTGATGGTAAAATCGCAAAAAGGATGTTTTGCATGCTCCACATGTGTGTATATATATATACATACAAATATATACAAATGTGTGTGTGTATAAATAAAGCAAAGGGGGTGTCAGATTTAGGATTCCGTTGGTAAACTTTGGCAAATGATTTTTATTTGTATTTTTTTCTGCTTCCTAGGAGGTGGACTCAAAGGTAAAGCCAGGTGAGTGACATCGAAATTGCATGCATTTATTTTCCTGACTTAGCCCCCCCCCATTTCAGGCACCCCTTCCCCTATTTTTTCTACTCGCGTGGCAACCGTGCACACTTCCTGCAGGCTCGGAATCACCCTCGCCCCCCACGTCGCTACCACTTTGATAGAAACCCTCTTTAACCTCCCTATATCGCCTCCACGCTGATAAATCCCCACTTAACCAACCACTCCTCCATTCCCTTTTTATTTTCTATTGCTTTATGGGGTTCATATTGAAGGGGGGTTCCCCGTTTTCCTATTTTTGAGGTGCACACATTTGTGGAGGTGGTAGGGAGGCAGAAGAAAAAAATGACCCGCAGAAAGCCAAACGGGAGACCCGGGAGCTGTTCATGGTGCTGAATTCCCGCCAGGTGGCGTAGTGAGCTTTGTTTTGAACGTATGTGAGCGAGATGTCCCCACAAAATACGCGTTAATTTAATGGAAAACGTTTGATAACGGGGGGGGGGGGGGGGGGGGGGGAGTGGGGGGCAGGGGGGTTAAAATATTCCTACCACCCACGCTTATTTCTCCAATTTAATGTCCTTGTTTGCAGTTCTGACCAGAAGAGGGCGTACGATTGATATTTTTATCTTCCCAACAGAGTTCTGTGTAAATGAGCGCCCAAAACGAATAGCGGGATAAATAGGGGAGGGGGCAAACCCCTTTCACTGATTTTTATTTTTCCCTTTGCATATTTGAGTTCATTTTGCAGAAAGATGAGTGGAAAAGGGGTGGGAGGGTGGGGGTGCACAGCTTATCCGTCGTGACGTGGGTTTTGTGCACGCTCTGCGTCAGGCAGTCACTATGCAATCCAGACGGTAGGGGGGGCAATCGTGACTGACTTGCAAAAGAAAAAGACCACTTGGTAAATAAAAACAGACATCAGAAAAATGTGTGTGTTATTAAGATAAATTGCACAGATTCTAAATTCCTAAATCCGGGTATTTAGGAAGGAAACACATACCTGTCAATCTCAGCCAATTTCCCCCATTATTAATGATTGACTTCCCCCTTTTACGCGATAATAAACCCTCCAAACATAACGCACCTATTTACTCACAGACAAACTATGTTGCATAAAAAATATGTATAAAACAGGTTCATTGCATTTACCAAATAAACAACATAAACACCGCTTCAGCATATTTATTAGTGCTTTTAACACGTGCAATACCTTTTTTTGCTTATTATACGACGTTCGCAGTTTGAAATAATCCAAAAACGTATAAAATACGGGGAAAACGTATAAATTGAAACAGGTAGGTCCATTAACTTCTTCCCTCCATCACACGAGTATTGTTTGGATGCTGCGTTGACACTTTGCATTGCAGTGATTTGATTGGTTGGACCACCACCTCCCCCTCTCAATCCAACTCCTAATTCAATTTACATGTCTTATGAAAAAAAAAGAATCAGGAAGTAGCACGATCCCTCAAATCATCGCTATTGATCACAATCCCCCCCCTCTTTTTTTTTTTTTTTTAAAAGGGGGGTCCCTATGCGAGCCATGCTCTGATTGGCTGATGACGAGCTTGCCTGTGCACCAATCACCAGCCTCCGTTGCTCTCTATTTATTGCCAGCAGTCTTCAGCCTGGCTCCCTCCTTGCACGGAGCGGCTGCAGCAGCAGCAACAATAAAAAGCAGCAACCAGGAGAAGAGGAAGAGGAGGGGGGGGTCTTCTTTTTTAACACTACATGAGAAAAGGAAGGAGGAAAATGGGTGGGGGTGCATGCATTTAGCATGCAATCAGCTTCCAGTGCAGAGAAGAAGAGGGTGGGAGGAAAGTACCACGGACAGCGCTAAAATCACGGAGATTCCCTGTTTGAGCGCGCGCGAGATTCACTCGAGTGGAGTGAAGGAAGTCACGGAGGAGACACCCCCCTCTGCAAAAGAAAGAAATAATGCCCTTCTCGAATCTTTTTGCGGTCTGGGCTTGCTGTTCTGAGCTATTCATCTGGGAAGCCCTTACCCCAAAAAGCATTCGCGGGGGGCGCACTCGGCGCCGAGAAACATCGACGAGGATGGATTTCAAGCGCGGACACTCGTGGAATTTCCCCTCTATGCGCACGGCTCTTTTATTGTGCTTTTCTGTATCGTTTCTTCTCCTTGTTGTTTTTATTTACTCAACTTGTTTTCACTAAAGCCCTTTTCTTCATCTTTGTTGTCGGATTTCCACACTCCAACTCCCCTTTCACGCTTTGATTTTTTTCCCTCCAAACCCTGCACGCTTCATTGCGAGTGTTTTCTTTGGCTAATTGTTCGAGAAGAAAAGTTTGTGGGACAAAATACACGCAAACACCCCTTACTAACTTTTTGGGACCCTCTTGTGTCGAAGACCAAATGGCACTTTGTAAAGTAAAAAGAATAAATGAGTCAAAATGTTTACAGTATACCAAATATTTCTTCAGGTGCAGATACAAATCTTAATATAAGCCGTATCCCCACACCCAATTGTTTTAATGAATAGAAATAAACGCATTCCAAGCACCCCCCGCCCACATCTCCCAACCACAAAAACACGTGTAAGTGTAACCATTCAAAAAAGTGCAAAACAAATGGACTTTTCAACACGTGTACATGAATGCACCACCGACGTAAACAAAACTTATGACATAAGCGTGATTGGGCGCTCAGTGACGTCACTTGTTCCGTCAAGGCATCATCATTATCAACAAAATCGAGTGAGAGTTAGTAGCTACTAGTTTAGTTTCTAGTTACCATTTTGGGAAATGTTAATATGCGATGGAAATGTCGTCTTGTTTTTAGTCACTCAACTCTTTTGCATTAAAGCTTTATTTAATTATCTTTGTTGTTGGTTTTAGTTGACTAATTCCCCCAAATGAATTCTTAACACACTTTTTAAAAATTTCCAATTCCTATATGCTTCATTGCAACGTTTTCTCCTGTTAATTTTCGAAAAGTCCAAAATACACACAAACACCCCTAACTCACTTTTTCCGGACCTTCCTGAATTAAATATCATAATGAGCTTTTATAAAGTTCAAAAAATAGTTTCAATGCTTACAATAGAACAATTATTTGTTCAGGTTTAGAGAATAATCTATTTATAAGCCGCAGAAACCCCCCCCAACCCAATCAACAGTTTTACAGTCATAGAAGTTTTCCAAGCAAATATCAAATTAACTTTTTGCAAACTGAAAAAAAAATCACAATGTTTACTATTTACCTCTTTTTCAGGTTTAGAAAAAAACCTCAATTTATAAGCCGCACCCCTCACACACCCATTTTTTTTTTTTTTTTTTTTTTATGAATCGAAGTATTTCAAGACCACCACCCCCCTTCAGCCCAAACACACAAGCACACACGCAGACAAAAACACGTGTGACCATTCAAAGAAGTGCAGCGCGAATTGACTTTCCTATACTAGTGCACGCAAATGCACCACGGTCTTAAACAAAACTCACCACAAAAGCATGATTGGTCGCTGAATGGCGTCACGTGCCCCGTCAACGAGTGAGAGTTAACTTTATATGTATCATGGCGGAAAGTTCTAATGTGTGCTAGACATTTCTTTCAGTTTTTTTTACACCTCTTGTTGAATACAGCTTTTTGTTTTATTTCGGTTAAGTTGACGGATTTCCTCATTTTTTTCTCTCACACTTTTTAATTTTCATTTTCTAAAACCTGCATGCATCATTGCAAGTGTTTTTTTTTACAATTGTTAGAAAATTAAACTTTGTGAGTGAATAATCCACACAAACACCCCTTACTAACGTTTTCTCGGACCCTCCTGTATCGAATATCCAAATAACGTTTTGTAAAGTTTTAAAACCCCCACAATGTTTACAATTTACCAATTATTTATTCAAATCTAGAGTAAAATCAATGTATAAGCCGCACACCCTCACCCAATTGTTTTTTATGTATACAAATATTCCATGCACCCCTAACACACACACACTTACACACACATGCACGCAAAACACGTGTGACCATTCAAAAAAGAGCATCACGAATGGACTTTTAACACGTGCACGCGAATGCACCACGGACGTATACAAAACAACACAAAAGCGTGATTGGTCGCTTGGTGACGTCACACGAACACTTAACGCATCATCATTACCAACAACAACGACCTCGCACGTTGGGAAATATGAATCAGAATTTTCTTTGATGTCGTTACATAATGAAAACATATAACGGGATTAGACGTTGCATTCCATGGTAAACATGTCATAAAAGACTTCAAGGAGAACGATAATGATTATTTTTTAGAATATCTACGTGTAATAAATATTTTTAATTTAATTTTTAATTTAAAATTATGTATTCTTTATATTCTCTTTATTGTTATTAATACAATTCCAAGATAGGACTCACAGACTTGAAAGAGGAAAATGAGATAAAAATAATGAATATATTTACGAGGAAGTGCTTATACACTGGATTAAATTGTAAGTGCATGTGAACAATAGTGCGATGAGAACTAGTACAACGTCATTTAAGCTAAAAATTTCCGAAAATAAGAGCACAGAAGGAAAATATCAATGCAGGCAGTATTTAAAGTATTTAAAGATACATTTTCAGAGTCGTGTGTGCTTGTTTAGGGTGGTGATTGCACTTAATCTATTGATATGAGAATGGGAGTGGGGCTTTTTGTACATGTCATGTTTTTACTTTATTTATTTTTATCTAATTTACGTTTTTACCCATTTTTTGTGCGTGTCTGGGTATTTGACGTTCCGTTATTTGGCAGGGAATGGTGATTTTCTTATTGTATGTTTTTATACAGCACTTTAAATTTCATTTCGGTTTTTGAAAAGTTCTATACGACTACATTTTGATTTGATTTTAATATTAGGACTACATAATTCCTCAAAAAGGGGGAAGGGAGGGGAGGTAATTGATAATTACACTGAAACATACGTATAATAGCCATACGCTTACGTCACAATTATATTAAACCCAAAAGATAACTGAGAGTATAATGGCAGCTATTTAACATACAAAAACACACTTATTGTGAAAGTTACACGTGGAAGGTAAGCTTAACGTGCGTCATCACCTCGAATGAAAAACACTGTAAATACGTGTGACGTTTATTAAGAAGACTACGTGTTTGAAAAGATAGAACACAATTGACCCCACACAATACAAAATAAAATAGAGAAACATTCAAAATACGTCCAGGACGCGATCGAGAAACTCAGAGTCCACGCCATCCCATTTAAAAGTGTCTCATCGTGTCTCGCAGGTGAAAATGAAGGATAAGGACACAATCCCAAAGACCAAAATCAAATCCTGGTGGACGTTCCGGTCCAGCAAAGGTGCTCGGGAGTGATGCAATCGTCCCTTTTCCCTGAAAGAGGTAATTACCTGTGTCCCGTGAAGCTTGGTTGCTGCGCGAGTGCGCGAATTGACGTCACAGCAAAGTTTCTTCTCGCTTTACGTTTGAAAAGAATTTAAATACGTTATGTTATAAGGTTCTGGTTCCTATCTGGCATATAAAGCTGGTGTCTCAAACGCAATTTAGCAGGGCCTGGGTGATGGGCTTAATCAGCCCGTTTCTGGGGGTGCTCAAGCAATCCTAATTTCAACCCCAAAATTATGGTGTTTTTGAAACTCTTCAATCTTTCTCAATAAAGGACAAGAGGGACTTATATATGATGGAAAATGCGAGATAAAAACGTAAAAACAAAACAAAATGAGAAGAAAGCAGAAGTACACTGCTTTGAAATGGTTCCGTCCATTTGATTCCTTACACTGCCCTTCTTCCCGCTTGGCTAGTGTCACTTGTGGCATTCAGGCAGAGTCTGTGAAGGCTGCTTTGTATTGCAGTGTGTGTGCAAAAACTGGTCATAGTGTAGTAATATGATTTTTTCAGCAGCCAGACACTCGGGGTGCTAAGCACCCCCAAAAGGTCTAAACCCCCCCAAAAACCCGAATACGAATACCACCATTCTTATTTATGTTTATAACATTTTCACACAAAATAATCTCCGAAAACAAAATCATTGAGAATGTATATGTAATAGAAACAACAAGTAATAAATGAATTTGTAATTTGCATGGGCTGCGTTTACAATGAAGGGACTACATTTACAATTTGATGTCGCTGCATTGTGTCGTGCAAACTAAAATAAGTGCTGAAAAGAACTAAGAATAATACAACCTACAAAGACTCAAATTGACCAAAGAGCATCATTTTTCTTCTCATTTTTTTGCAAAGAAAGTAAAGAAAAAGAGGGGAAAACAGAGATAAGAAAAGGAAAAAAGCGGAAAATGAAAGTAAGAGGGGAGAAAAAAGAAATGAAAAAAAAGCAAGGGGAAAAGAACAAAAACATAAAAGAAAAGAAACAAAAGAAAAAAGAGAAAATAAAGGTAAATGGAGATAAAAGAAAGGTCAAACGAGTGAAAAAAGCAAGAACAAGAGAAAACAGGAAAAATAAATTAAAAATACAAGAAAAAGGAAAACACAGGAAAAGAAAGAAGGAAGAAAGAACAAATTAAAAGAAAAAGAAGAAAGAAAAGAAGACAGGTTTTGAAACAAATTTGAAACCATTAACTTGTCTTGCTACAGCTGATAGGGTCATCCCTTTCATTTTCATCTGGAAAACCTGTTGCCAGAGGATTTCTGTCCCATTTGAATGGCTCACCATCTTGCAAAGTGACCAGCAGTTTGAATGCTAGTTAACAGATAATCAAAGAACTAGCACTATGTGCTAGATTAGCATCATTAGGTGGGAGGCACCTGAAAGTGATTTTACCAGTGCATTTTTGGCAAAATATAGTTTTTTTTTTTTTTGTGAAGAAATGTTGTACTACCATGGCGTAGACACAATAAAATGTCCTTAAACTGTTGAGCAGTGAAAATGGCATTTTCTCCCAGAATTATTAAATTTTTTACAAGTTGTTCTCTAATTTTGACCTCAGGCATATACGTTTTTCTCTTTGTTTTTTCGTTAATTGGCTTAATGTAGCATACATTTAAAAAACAAACATCTGTTGATTGCCCAGGCGATACCCCTGAATGTGGGCAAAGAGAGAGTGTTCTTTCAGTGCTGCTGTTGACCACAACTCACACTCACTGGTCATATGATTTGAATCACATGACCCGCTCATTTGGCGCCAGCCGCTACGGGCTATCTGATTTGTTCCCTGACCCTATTTAAACCCAGTCCTGTCAATCCCCTTTGCTTGTGTGTCTGTCTGCAAAACTCCGTGTATACAAGGCAAGCCTTTTTCGATCATGACTCCCACCTGTCCCGTTTTTGCTCCTGTTTGTCTCCGACTATGACCTATTTTGATCCCGACCACATCTGCTCTCCCATCCCGGCTTACGATCCATTTTTGTTCCCGACTACGTCTACTCTTCCGTCCTGGCTTACGACTCATTTCTGACCCCGACCATGCCTTGCTCTCCCAGTCCCAGCTACCGACCAGTTTTCCTGTCCCTGACACCGCCATCGCTCGCTACGGAAGATCCACTTTCATGTTTGGATCACAATCCGAGTATGAAAGCGACTTGCTTCCCGCGTCCAGCGAACACCGGATCGTGGGCAAAGCCCTTCCTCTTCCTTTCAATAAAACTTGTGAGAAACGTTAGGCGATAGGGTATACCCTTTGTTCTGGTTGTGATACTCACTATACTCACATGCAGCCGTCTGAAGGACTAGAGCCTCTGACGTCACATAATAGGCCACGCCCCCTTTGTATAAACAACATTGACGATTGTTAAAATCAAAATCTCACTCAACCAGCAAAAACTGATTGAAAAGACACTCAAAAGACATTGATTGGACAGTAAAAAGATGTTTAAAAGAAGCAGAAAAAAACAGAAAAATCATTGAAAAAAATAGAATAGACGTTTATAAGTTATAAGTTTATAAGACGTTGAATAGAGGCTAAAAAGACGTTAAAAAGATGCTAAGGTTCTGTTTACTCTCTTAATTTGGTTTGAATAGATAACTTTTTAGAGTTACATTTGAACCACTTTTGATAATGTAAATGCAACAATGACCATCTTTTGACTGAATTTGGTCCGTGTCAGAATTGCTTAACACAATTAAATTTTGGACGTCTATTTTGGACTCACTCAGGTCAAAAACAGATCAAACCAGATTGAGAAGATATCAAGTGCTGGGTGGTGAATAAATGAATAAATTAAGCGAGTGAAGAACCATGTTCTGCTGGAGAAGTTTCTGATACACATTTGCATTCACTCGCCCATGTCAGAACAAGAAGCCCAATATATATATTTGTATATATATACTATTCTGTAAAACGCAACAATGTCTCCCAAAAAGAAAACAAAAACTAAATAATAATTATTTTTAAATAGTAATCTCTCTCTCTCTCCCCCCCTCTCTCTCTTTCTCTCGACCATATAATGTGATATATTTAGCAAAAAACATCTCATAGGACTATCAAAGAGCAGCACGACAGGACAGTGTCACGACCAGCACAAAGGGTAGACCCAATTGCGTAACGTTTCTCACAAGTTTATTGAGCTATAGAGGAACAGCAGCGCCAGCGATCCAGTGCTCGCTGGACGCGGGAAGCAAGATGCTCACAGGATCGGAGCGTGATCCGAATGCTGAAGTGGATCTTCCGGAGCAGGAGGTGGTGTCAAAGACGGGACAGGAGAGCAAAATGTGGTAGGAATCAAAAACGAGTCGTAAGCCGGGACGGGAGAGCAAACGTGGTCGGGATCAAAAACAGGTCAGAGCCAAACGGAGACAAACGGGGAGATCAGGAACGGACGGGTTGAAAAATAGGTGCAAAAACGGGACAGGCGGGAGTCAGGGTCAAAATGGTTGCTTTGTATTAACAGACGGACTGACAACCGGAGAGTAAAAGGAATGGTCTTAAAAAAGGGACAGGGAACCAATCAGGTAGCCTGCAGTGGCTGGCGCCAAACAAGCGGGCACAGGTGATCCAAATTAGTGCGGCACAGTTACACAAATTAGTGAGGTCAAGGTGTCAAACCTTCCTGTGTGGAGTTTGCATTTTCTCCCCGTGCTTACGTAGGTTTCCGCTGGGCATTCTGGTTTCCCCCCCACATTCCAAAAACATGCATGTCAGGTTAATTGGTTGGACCAAAATGTCCCTAGGTGTGAATGAGCGAGTGAGTTGTGCCCACTGCCTGAAGAAAGCTTAGATGGGCTCGAGCACCCCCGCGACCTTACTGAGGATAAGCGGTGCTGATAATGGATAGATGGAGGAATATAAGGATAAAATGTTTTTAAGTAACATTATTGAAACTAGTTTGAGAAAACTCACGCTCAAATACTGGACAATTTGGTCCACATTCTTTGGTTTGGTAACCCGTTTATGTGGAATTCTTGAACACCACACGATAACAAATTAGATATAAATCCCACGCGTTTTTATGTCCATCTTAGCAGCCGGTAATTTAAAATTTGTTGTCGAGCGAAAATTACATTTCATTTGCTCTGGGTTAAGTGAGCCAATCATGTCTCAGCTTCATTTGAACACCTAAGACGTGATTGGTGAGCCCTGCCTAACTGTGATGTCATCAAGAGTCGACGGGCAGTTTCAATATGGCCGTCTCCTGAGATGGACGAAAATATTGGGTATTGCTTATTTATTTGTATTCTACAAACACAGAATTAGTTGTAATTTTGTGTCCATAAAAACAAAATTGCTAGTATAAGTCACTTTCACAATAAAATATACACTCTGTTTCAGTCTCGCTCGTTTTACAGTTGGATCTAAGGACACTTTCCAAGATAGCCATCATGCTAAGCTAATGATATCATTAGAAAACTCCTATCAAACTAAAACAAATCACTTCACTTTTCCTCACGTCTTCAGCAAATCTGAAGAAAGTTTTTTAAGTGTTCACAAAATATCCTACTCTTTTTCTTAGAAATCTTCATTTTTTGGGGAATCCAAGTTAATTTAAAATTACAGTTTAAAAGAGGTTGTAAAAGAATAAAAATACTGTAAACACCTTATAATAATGATGCATAGATAAGGAAGTAAAGTCATTTTAAAGTAAGGAGATATTCTTCTACTTGCAGCTATCTTTTAACTTAAAGTATATTTTTTTCAGTTTAACTCAATAAAACATTTTTTGAAAATGAACTTTGATTTTTTTTTCAATTTACCAGGAAATACAGTAAATTTAAATCATTTTCCCCCTAGTTATATCTTATTTCAATAACCCACTGTCAGAACCAGAACAGACAGTAGACCCAAACGCGTAATGTTTCACACCAAGCGGAAGCAGAGAAGTCAGGCGCGGGTAAACAAACGCCAGCAATTCGGTGATCGTTGGGCAGGAGAAGCAGCCGGGACGGGAGATCGGAGTGTGGTCGGTGGACAGAAACAAGTCGGGCAGCCGGGACGGGAGATCGGAGCGTGGTCGGAGGAAGGAATCAAGTCAGGTTGCCGGAGAAAATCGGGAAGCCAGGGCAGCGTAGTAGGATACAGGATAGGACGAGACAGACGGGAGCCAGAGTCAAAAAAGTGCTCGCCTTGCGTGTGCGGAGGTTCCCTGATGGACTGACAAGGAATGACTAAAAGTGTTGAGTTTAAATAGAAGGGAAACCAATCAGGAAACGAGCAGCAGCTGGAGCCAAACGAGCGGGCAAAGGTGAGGGCAATGGGCAAATCATGACACCCACATGTTTTTAATAAAAATATTATCACTAACAGCACTAATGCAGGCAAAGCTACTTACTGTTTAAGGACCGTGACATAAAAGAGAAGAAAAATAAAATAAAAAATAAAGTAAGAAATCTTTGAATCCGCTAATATTTTATGTTTTAGGAGTGCAACCAAAATAAAATCGTAGGAATGATTAAATCAAATGACATTAAATACGAAAGCGCGTGTTACTTTAACATTAAACAAGCAAAAAAGACTGTGGAAAAATATATCATATCATATTTTATTTCTCTACTTTTGTTCTGGAAATATGTTCCTGCGAATGTCATTTCACTATTTCAATTGCATTATTTTTCTCTTGTAGTTAAAATTTAGAGCAGTCTAGAAAGCCCCCGTGACTGCAGTATCATCCTATTTCTTCTTCTATTATTATTTCTTATCTTCTTTTTCTCTTTTAATTCTTTTATTATATGTTTATCTTGGACTGTCACGTCTAATTTTGTGGTAAACAATGTTGTTATCACTGACAAGAAAGACAATTTTAAAGAATATTTCCTCTATCAACAATATTTTATAGTTCCTTGTACACATATCCAATAAAATATCATTCATAAGAAGACAATAGGCTAAAGTCAACCAAGAGATAAAATGAAGTCTCAGCTAGCATTTTATAGGCTTAAAATAAAGTTAATTTTCTGATCAAAACCCCTAAAGAATTATGCTAATAAGACTAATATGTTCAGTAAATTTACGAGTATTACTGAACACTTTTGATATATTTTTTGTACAAAATAAAAAATTGCATTCGGAAGCACATTGAAAATGAAATTAATAAAGCAAGATGAAATTCCAATGAAAGCAAACATACAATAAACTATACATGAATGATCTATATAAACTACTTTATAAATCCTGATTTGTGTGTCTGCGTATTTGGTGGTGTGCTTGTGTTTGTATGTGACAAACGGGCTCCGAAACCACTGAAACTTCTCACAATGTACATTTTAGAATAGTCAATTATCTTAATTTTTCACATGACAGTGTACTAGAAATAGTTCATTAACTACAATTCCATCTGAATTTGTTATAAAAGCACAGAACTTCGTGAAAATATACAGAGTTGTACTAGGCCTCCGCAAGTGTCTTTAGCTAGGTTTCGTGTCACGGCGCCGCAAATAAATACAGACGAAATCAATAAACATCTGCTTTTATGGGGTCTCCAACGCCCTCTGGCAGCCAAGTTGAGTGCTGCAGCTCCCGATCACCGACCACTCCAAGCAGCCAAACCCAATCTTTGACAGCCGGACAGTGCCGGGCCATTTGGCTTGTACAAATTCTAAAAAAAACGTCAATACTGTATTTAACTTTTAAAAGGATATAAAATAGAATGATGATTATTTTTAATATTCTTATCAATATGAATCCTGCAAAAAAACATACATTTTAAATACTTAATTTAGTACCTTTTATATTAAATATTGATTGCTACCAAAAAGGAATTTTCCATAGTTTTCTACACCAGTTTACAGCAAACTACAGAATACGCCTTTTCTAAGAAAAATACAAAAAACACGAAAAATACAAATCAAGCAATGCTCATTTTTGTTTTGTCAATACAATGTTCCTTGATTATTTATGGTGCAAGAGGTTTTAGATCAGGGGATGGTGTAATAATCGTCTATCGTCTGCACAGCTCTTTGAGACTCTTTGTGATTAAGGGCGTCACAAATAAAAACGACTTGACTTGAATTTTCTGGAAAATATTAAGAAATTTCTACTGATAAAAAAAAAAGATTTGTTAAGCATGTACTGCAATTATCATAAGCTATCAGGAGTGTGTGTGTCTTGTGTGTTATAATAATTTTAGCCTTGGCAATCCTCGTCGCAACTCGCTAACGCTAAGATTATACATTTAAACCATAAACTAAAATAGAAACAATATTAGAATGTGGTCGTTGTAATGCATCCAGTATGTCAATACACCGGTGCTGCTTTTAATTCTTTTATTTGTTCTGTGCTTTTAGAACAAAATCAGACGGAATTGTAGTTAATGAACAATTTCTAGTACGCTGTCATGTGAAAAATGAAGAAAATTGACTATTCTAAAATGTACATTGTGAGAAGTTATCATAAATTCAAAACATGTAAAAAAGATATAAATGAAGGATTGTCTACTGGATGTGACGGAGATGAAAAGTATAAAATATATAAAAAACTGAATATGGTGAGGCAAAACCTTTTGATAAATTGCCCAAAATATGTTTTTAAAAAAATTATATCTGTGTTCTTCGTCACGAGTCAAATGCAAACAATTGATAGAAAATGCACACACACACACACACACACACACACACACACACACACACACACACACACACACACACACACACACACACACACACACACACACACACACACACACACACACCATATATCGTACTTGGATCTTGGAATATTCCAGAGCTGTTGTTTTATTTTTCTAATAAAATAAAAGACTCATCTGATTCACCAGTAGCTATCCACATTTTGTGGTTTTATTCTTATTCTACATTGAAATATTTGATAAAAAACATAAAACATATTTTTTCATGTAGACACCAGGTAAATCCTTAAGTGTGGGCTGTGTGTCATTGTGACAGTTGTAGCATCATCCTGAATTTATATATATATATTTGTAAAATGTTAAAAATATTCTTGGGTGTTTAAAAACACTAGAATAAAAAAATGAAATTTAATAACTTAAAGAATGTATAAAATTATCTATCCATCCATCCATCCATCCATCCATCCATCCATCCATCCATCCATCCATCCATCCATCCATCCATCCATCCATCCATTCCACTCTCTCTCGCAGGGATTTTTCTAGCTTTAATTTTGAAAATCGTTAGGGCTGAAACGAATTATTCTTTACTACAATCATAAATGAATTTGCCTAAGTGTTGCTTGTAAATCTTTTTTTTCTCTGAATAATGCTAGAATTTTCCTACACCGATAAGAAAATAAAATTAGGTTATTACTTTGAGTTCTTTGAGTTCTGATATGAATTACTAATCCCAATAAAAAGCGATTCACTGAACCCGGCCTATTGAAATAGAACACAATTTATTAAGACAGAGAATTTATGATAGGGGAAAAATAAGGGGAGGGGAAGGCGTCGGAGGTTATGGGAGTTTTCAACCGCTGAAAGTTACTAGTACAAAAATAAAGTTTCCCGCTATAATGCTAGTCGATTTGGGGAGATTCCCTTGTCCAGAAAAAAAAAACACAAATTCCCTAGAACCAGCAAACATGGTGTTAAATCAGAAACCGTCCTCTTACTTGTTGTTGCAGGGAATTGGATGGTTACAAGGTATGGCCCACGTGCTAAACTCAATACTGCAGAGGACAAGCATGCGTTCAGAAGTGCAGTAATTTCATACTTTCATAGAGTATTTTTATTTGTTTACAAATGATGATTGAGACTATAAAATTGGTTTATTCTTTGGTTTCAGTGTAAGGTAGAGTATTGAATTGTATAATAATTGTACAAAAATAAAGGTTTCTTCTAACATTTCACATTCTATTTGGAACGTAATCTCCTGTGATAAATGAGGGTTCACTGTATATATAAATATGTAATGTATCTATTTTTTGAATGACTGATATCAATGCATATGATGCATAGGGGGTAAACCAGTGTACGCTGTCGGGCCTCTCTGTGGATGAAGGGTTGTATGGCGCAGCAACTCAGCCCTTGGTGTACAGTGGGCTTAATGTTCGGTGTCAGGTTGGAAAGAGCAGGGGGAATACATGTTTGGTGAATGTGAGTGTATTCTTGCCTGTAGTCTGGCTTTGGTATATTGATAGATCGATTTTATATACTGGACTGTCTCAGAAAATTAGAATATTGTGATAAAGTTCTTTATTTTCTGTAATGCAATTAAAAAAACAAAAATGTCATACATTCTGGATTCATTACACATCAACTGAACTATTTCAAGCCTTTTATTATTTTAATATTGCTGAATTTGGCTTACAGCTTAAGAAAACTCAAAAATCCTATCTCAATATATTAGAAAATCATGAAAAAGTATACAAGTAGGCTATTCAACTAGTCACCTGAATCATATAATTAACTCGAAACACCTTGCGAGGGTTTCCTGAGCCTTAAAAACACTCAGCTTGGTTCAGTAAACTAAATCACTGCTGATCTGACTGCTGTCCAGAGGACCATCATTGATACCCTCCATCAGGAGGGTAAGACACAAAAATAAATTTCTCAAAGAGCAGGCTGTTCACAGAGTGCAGTTTCAAAGCATATCCACAAAAAGTCTGTTGGAAGGGAAAAAATGTGGCCGGAAACGCTGCACAACCAAGAGAGATGACCGCAGCCTTAACAAAATTGTGAAGAAGAGCAGCTTCCAGAATTTAAGGGAGCTTCAAAGATAGTGGGCTGAAGCTGGAGTCCAGGTATCAAAAGCCACAGTTCACAGACGTGTCCGGGAAATGGGCTACAATAGCCGTATTCCCATGGTCAAGCCACTTCTGAACTCAAGACAACGGAAGAAGCGTCTGACTTGGGCTATGGAGAAGAAGCACTGGACAGTTGCAGAGTGGTCCAAAGTCCTCTTTTCAGATGAAAGCAAGTTTTGCATTTCATTTGAAAGTCAAGGCGCCAGAGTCTGGAGAAAGGCTGGAGAGGAGCAAAATCCAAGTTGCTTGAAATCCAGTGTGAAGTTCCCACAGTCAGCAATGGTTTGGGGAGCCATGTCAGCTGCTGGTGTTGGTCCACTGTGTTTCATCAAGTCCAGAGTAAATGCAACTGTGTACCAAGAGATTTTAGAGCACTACATGCTTCCATCTGCTGAAAAGCTCTATGGAGATGAGTATTTCATTTTCCAGCATGATCTGGCACCTGCCCACAGTGCCAAAACCACCAGTAACTGGTGCACTGACCATGGCATCACTGTCCTTGATTGGCCTGCTAATTCCCCTGACCTGAACCCCATCGAGAATTTGTGGGGTATAGTTAAGAAGAAGATGAAAGACACCAGACCTACAAATGCAAATGAGCTGAAGGCCGCTATCGAAGCATCCTGGGCATCAATAACACCTCAGCAATGCCACAGGCTGATGGCCTCCATGCCACGCCGGATTGATGCAGTAATCCGTGCAAAAGGATTCTCAACCAAGTACTGAGTGCATCAATGGACATTTTCAAATGTTTGATTTAGTTTTGCTGTTATAAAATTATTTTTTTTAGTTGGTCTGAGGAAGTATTCTAATATTTTGAGATAGGATTTTTGAGTTTTTTTCAGCTGTAAGCCAAAATCAGCAATATTCAAATAATAAAAGGCTTGAAATAGTTCAGTTGATGTGTAATGAATCCAGAATGTATGACATTTTTGTTTTTTTAATTGCATTACAGAAAATAAAGAACTTTATCACAATATTCTAATTTTCTGAGACAGTCCAGTATATAGAAAATTTTTGTGTGTGTAAGGAATCGTACACAGTTTGACGTGACGCTATTATGTCAATCGACGGGTTCCTGTGCAGCAACAAAGATGTTGCACATACTGGTCGGATGATGGAGCGATTACTGAGGTTGCTAAGAAATTAGGTGTATGAAAATAACTTTAATTTAATTGTGTTTTAATGAGTGGAATGATGAAATAGTTATGGGACTGGTTGTGTGTTTTGTATCTGGGTTAGCCGTCTGGCAAGCAGGGCAGAGGCATGCAGGCTATTGTCTTTTTTTTTTTTTTTTCTCGTGCTATTTTACACTCAAGTTATGTGAATGCTATTTATTCCATATTCTTGTTACTTGCCTGTTTGTTGAATTGATGTACAGTGTTCCTGTCTATTGCTAGCATAATGGCGCAACATAATGGTTGTTAAGATTTACACAAGCTTTTGTACTCTGTGAAGTTCCTTTTAATGTATATTTCAAATAATTAATGTATTTACTTTAATTAAAGAGACAGTGTGTAATATTTAGCGCCTCCTGGTGGTACAAAAAATGATCTAAATACTAGGCAAAAATGCATGAACTATCATACCGATCTTAAATTTTATACAAAACATCATAGGTCGAGAAATTTGTATTTCTTTTACATAGTGGAATCCTTACCTATATGTCACTGCCATGTTTGTGTGGCATCTTGCTGCTACGCTGTGCTCTTGGCAGTGGTATTCATTCACATTAGACAATACTGTACTGCCATGTGCTTGCTATTGGCCCAAACTTATTGCAATTTTTACTGTGCTTTTAGGCCAGGCACATCCAATGTCTGGCCAGTTACGAATCGTGATAAAATTTTTATGGGCCCATCTTAATTATAAAATTAATATGTAGCCTGCCAGTAATGTTGACAGCAGGATAAAAAACAGAGTTCATATGTGTGCTTGAAATCCTTGAAAATGCTTGAATTTTTATGTTGTGTTTTCAAGGTCTGAAAAATGCTTGAATATTGGGTAAGGTGCTTGAAAATGATTGAAATTGGTTCTTGGCAGTCTGACTCTATAGACAACGCAATAAATGAAGACATTTTTTATTCAATTCGCTTAAAAATGAAGCCGACACACCTGCCCTGATGGCTTGTCATTATGGCTTTGTCATGTGAAGCTTCACCGCCCCCTACTGGTCGCACCCAAGGGAACAGCTCTATTAAGGAAACCGGCTCTTATTGTTCCCAAATGTCTCCTCAGATTTTTTGTTGTTTATTGATATATTATCAATAATGATAAAACATATCGCACAAAACGATCCAGTAATTAGTAATTTCATATGGTTTGCAGGTGATCCCTGCAAAACACATGGCATAAAACTAAAATATTGGCAGATCTTAAAAATTGTAAAATACAAAGTCATTATAAATCTTTACATACTGAACAGATTTAAGGTAGAACAACAAGACAAAATATCTGAAAATGCAAAACCATAAGATAAAAATGGAAAATATTAACTCTTCAATGCTATAGATAAATGATAAATGCACAAAAAAAATCCGTTTTAACCAATCTAGATACAGATCTTTTGAAAAACACACAACTATAAATTGAAATACATTTTAAAAAAGTAAAAGATCAGCAGTCACTAAGATTGAGAGATTAAATGTACTCTGCTTCGGAGCAATCAATATCATTAAAATGAGTCCAAATAAGGCTCAGTTTTCTGCTTTTTATACATACAGTACTTTCTGTCTTTTTTGTCTCCTGTATTGAATCCAATTATTACCCAACACCTATAGAGCCTTTTTCCGTGTTTGTAAACAAGTGTGACGTAGCCAAGCTACGCGTGCATTGTTGAAGCAGAACATCAGAATTCACATGAGTTTAGATTGTATAGGAACATTGCAAAATAGCACAAAGTATGTGCTTGCAGCAAGAAAGCGACTCTGTTCTACTCATCGAAGCCAACAACAAAAAAGTTGTTTTGATCGACATAGGATTTCTTCCTTTGAAGGTGCTTTAAACATTGAAAATTTGACCCGAGGAGTGTTTAAAAAGTGCTTGAATTTGGCTATGGAAAAGGTGTACAAACCCTGTATCAAGCAGTACCTCCAGATGAAACATGCTGACTACGACAAGCTAACTGGAAACGAACACTGTGAAAAGGTTGAACAACTGGAAGCTGTGTTAACGGCGCACCGGGGCTTTTTCACAAGACCCGTGAGTCAATACTGATACTGGGGGAAAATTATTTTGTCCCTAAATTTTGAGTATCACATTGTATGCATATTAAAATTGTTTGGGTGGAAATGTGTGGTTATGCCGTTTCTTTTAATTTTATCTCTTGCCCCCCCCAAAATGGCTGTGCACTCTTCTATGATTGGAAAAACCAAATCAGTAACCATGACAACAAGACTTGGACACACCTAGATTAATTTGTTTTTTTTCAGTCAAGAAAGCAATAAAAGGAAAGGAAAAAAATAATATTCTGAGTCATTAAAACTTCGTAAAACCAAACATTTTAAAT
Organism: Urocampus carinirostris; assembly: GCF_059441175.1. Lineage (NCBI taxonomy): Eukaryota > Metazoa > Chordata > Actinopteri > Syngnathiformes > Syngnathidae > Urocampus > Urocampus carinirostris. The sequence goes on from NC_142355.1 coordinate 30,176,116, forward strand.
ACTGGAGTCCAAATTAGAGCTTTTTTCTAATCTTAATTAAACCTGAACCTTAATTGTCATTAGGCGATGCCCATTTCTAACCATTAGCAAAGTTTTGTGATTTTTTTTCTCTAGTTTTGTCAGGATCAGAACGGAAACAGGACCCACTTGCGTAACGTTTACCACAAGTTTTATTGAAAGAGAGAGGAAGGGCTGCGCCCACGATCCGGTGTTTGCTGGGCGCGGGAAGCAAGTCGCTCTCGTACTCGGATTGTGATCCGAACACGGAAGTGGATATTCCGTAGCGAGCGATGGCGGTGTCAAGGGCGGAAAACTGGTCGGTAGCAAGACGTGGTCCGGGTCGGAAACGATTTGTAAGCCGGCACGGGAGAGCAAACGTGGTCGGGATCAAAACAGGTCGTAGCGGGAGACAAACTGGAGCAAAAAAAACGGCACAGGCATGGGTCAGGGTAAAAAAAGGCTTGCCTAGTATACACGGAGATTTGCAGATGGACTGACCCCAGGGGATTGACAGGACTGGGTTGAAATAGTGACAGAGAGCCAATCAGAACCCTCGGCGGTTGGCGCCAAATGAGCGGTCACAGGTGAATCGCATCGGTAATCATGACAAGTTTACTAATCATAATTTGGATTTCTGGTTTTATCAAATTTGACTTTCAGTCATTAAACTTATTTGGGTAAAACACTACTTTAAAGTTGTCTGGTTGATTATGTGTTTGGACAATATGAGTCAAAGAATAAAAATCTGCCTGTTTTTATCCATGTCGAGGGTGCACATGTTGTTTTTTCCCATTAAAAACAACTGCAAACTTTCTCTCGACCCATAGGGTTTTCTAACCATTTTTGTCTTGGGTTGTCTCCGGGGTCTCTTGCCGGTAGGACATGCCAGGAACACCTTACGAGGGAAGCATCATTATCAGATGCCCGAGCCACCTCAGCTGGCTATTTTTAACACGGAGCAGAAGCGGCTCTACACTGAGTCCCTCCTGGATGACCGTGCTTCTCACCTTATCTCTTAGGGAAACCCCAGCCATCCTGTGGAGGAGAATCATTTCAGCAGCTTGGATACGAGATCTTGTTCTTTCGGTCATGACCCACAGTTCATGACCGTAGGTGAGGGTATGAATGTAGAACGACCAGTAGAGAGAGAGTTTTGCCTTTCAGCTCAGTTCCTTCTCCACCATGACGGCCCGGTACAGGGTCCGCACATCAGCAGATGCTGCACTAATTCTTCTGTTCCATCCTACCCTCGCTAGCGGACAAGACCCTGAACTCCTCCACATGGGGCAGGAGCTCATCCCCAACTTGGAAAGAGCATGCCACCCTTTTCTGGTTGAGAGCCATTGTGTTGGACTTGTAGGTGCTGATATTCATCCTGGATGCTTCACACTTGGTTGCAAACCGCTCCGGTGAGAGCTTACAATAACGGTCTGAGGAAGCCAACTGCATGACGCCCCCAACCTGGACCCCTTCAATGCCACAGCTGCACCCCAAAATCCAGTCCATAGAAGTTATGAACAGAATTGGTGACAAAGGGCAGCTTTGGCAGAGTCCAAATCCCACTGGAAACAAATCTGACCTACTGCTAGCAATGCAGACAAAGCTCAGTCATACAGGGACTGTAGAGTCCAGATAAGAGTGTCTGGTACCCCATACTCCTGAAGCACCCCCCAAAAGGCTCCCAGAGGAACACGGTCGAATGCATTATCATAATCCACAAAAGACATGTAGACCCAATAGGAAAACTTCCATGTTCCCTCGAGGACCCTGCAGAGGGTGTAGAGCTAGCCTACTGTCCGACGACCCGGATAAATAACCACAATGCTCCTCCTGAACCCGAGATTAGACTTCCTGATAGACCCTCCTCTCCAGTACCCTGAATAGACCTTACCAGGGAGGCTGAGAAGTGTGATTCCTTTCCTTCCGTTTTGATAGCGCACACACAGTAAATGTTGATTGATCGTTCTCTTGAGCTAGGTCACTCACAAGACCATCATGCTTATGTTTATTATTTCCTGCTTCGTTTTAGTTGACATCTTTCAGCTTTTTTTTCTCGGTAAACACCCGACCATTAACCTTTCTGGAACTAATGGCTAGGGTATAAAAAAGCAAGATTTTGGTTCCAAATAAATTTCACATATCGTAATTCTCATGTCTAGAGGTGCTTGTATACAGTGCCTAGCAGAAAAATTGCCGCCCCATGAACTTTTTGTCATATTGCCACATTTCAGGCTTCACACTTAAAGCTAAAAAACTCAGCATATGTTTCTAAGAATCCACAACATATGACAAACAGTTGTGATATGGAACCAAACAATTACAACATTTCATGTTACATTTACAATAAAATAAACAAAAGTATGTGTAGGTGGAAAAATATTGCCCCATTGTTCTCTCAGCTCAGCCAACTTACTCCAGAAGTTCCCTGAAGACTTCTGAATGTCGACCTAAATGATTAATTTTGCAATAATTACACATCCTCTGGAGCAATGTGTGAGTAATTAGGGAAAAATAGAAAGAGCATGAAACCACTACAAACCCACCAAGACTTGGTTGTCCTTCTAAAATTTCATCCCAAACGAGGAGAAAACTTATCAAGCAACCAAGAAGCCCATGATCACATTGGATGAGCTGCAGGCATACACAACTGAGGAGGGACAATCTATGCATAAGACAACTTTTAGTCATACTCTGCATGAATCTACCCTATAAGGAAGAGGGGCAAGAAGAATGCTTTATCTGGAAAAAAATGCCATAAAAAGGCCTGTTTGACATTTGGAAGAAGCCACATGGGAGACACAAATAACACGTGGAACAAGGTGCTCTGTCCGAATGAGACTAAATCAGAACGTTTTGGGCTGAAAGCAAAATGTTACGTTTAGTGTAATAGTAACACTGCTCATCACCCTGAAAACACCATTGCCGCTGTCAAACGTAGTGGTGACAGCATCATCATGTGGGGTTGCATTTCTTCAGCAGGGACTGGGAAGATCATTAGTTAAATGGATGGAGACAAATACAGGGCAATTCTGGCAGTGTCATGATTTTCCAATTGCCCTCACCTGCGCTCACTTGTTCAGCCCTAGCTGCCACTCATTCCCCAATCAGTCCTTCTCTTATTTAAACACGTCATTCGCGTTTACTCTTCGTCAGTCCGTCTGCAAACCTCGGCGCATGCAAGACATGCACTTTTGACTCTGGCTCCCATTTTGATCCCGACCTCGATCCCCGATCCAAGCTCCGTTCTCCTGTCCCGGCTACCTGTATCCTGATTCTGTTTCCTGTATCGATCCCCAATCCAAGCTCCATTCTCCTGTCCCGGCTACCCGTTTACTGATTCTGTTTCCTGTATCGATCCCCAATCCAAGCTCCATTCTCCTGTCCCCACTACCCGTATCCTGATTCTGTTTTCTGTATCAATCCCCGATCCCTGGCTTACCGCTTGTCCCGGATACCTGACTTGTCACGATCTCCAACCACACTCCGTCTCCTGTCCGGGCTGCCCGACTTGTTCCAATCTCCGACCACACAATGTTTGGGAGGGCTTCCTGCTCCTCCTGCCCAGCGAGCATCAGATTGCTGTCCTTTTCCTCCTGCCCTGACTTCCCCGATCCCTTAATAAAGTATTGTGTGAAACGTTACGCATTTGGGTCCCCTGCCTGTACAGACGCGACAGGCAGGAAATCTGTTAAAGTCTGCAAGAGACCTCAGAATTGGGTATAGGTTCACCTTCCAAGAGGAAAACGAATCTAAACGTAAAGTAAAATCTACCAAGAATTATTTGAAACTGAAAATATAAAGGTGTTGGAATGGCCAAGCCAAAGTCCTTACCTCAATTCTTTATAGAGCATTTGTGGAAATGCTGTGCACAAACGATCCCCATTAAAGCTTAATGAACTTGAGCCTGTTTGTTAAAAAGAATGGGCAAATATTTCTGTATCAAAATGTGCAAAACTTATAGAAGAATTGTGACTGTGATTCCAGCAAAAGGAGGTTGTTCAAAGTATTAACTCACGAGTCCATTATTTTTGCAATGCTTGATTTTCAGTTTTTCTTTATTTGTTAGCACAATATAAAATTTTAACTTTTCTTTTCACGATTGTGTCTCACATGTTGTTTATTCATAGAAGATATTTGGAGTTTTATATATATGTATATATAAGTTTGAAGTCTGAAAATTAGCAAAGTGTAAACTGTAAAGAGGTGTGATTGTATTTATTTTCTAGAATGAGTTAAGAAGCATTAACCACCTATCCCAGGGGACGGCAATTTTGCTATTTGCTGTGCAATGAAAATAACAAACTTGCTCAACCAGTCACGGCACACCTAAGCAATGACAAACCGTGATGTCATCTTTGTGAGACAAAGAGTGAAAACATGTTTAAAACAGGCAGATTTAGCTGCCTATTTCATATTCCCCAAAATAAAATAAGAGGCAGTAGAAAATGTCTTCTTGGAAAACAAACGCTTTTCCTCCCGTCCAGGTCACGGCTAAACAACTTAGCTTCAACAACAACTTTAATGGACGACGCACACACAGAAAACATGTGCACTTATTCAATTGGCTCAACTGCTGTGTTCGGTTAAGTGCAGCTCACTGAGTGCTGTTGTGATGGGAGGGGGCAAAATTTTTAATGAACGGCCCCCCTAAAGAAGGGATAAAATGGCTGCTTGAAACGGCCGGCCTCCTGTTTATTTCCCCAACTCGGGGTTTGGAGATTACTTTTTGTCAGGTATGAGCAATAGCAAAAATTGAAATCTTGATTTAATTTTTCTTGTGTATATTAAGAGTGTAATCCATACTGTAAACAGGTGAACATTCATAATTCTCCAGTATTTTTGCATTATCCGTATTAATGTCCAAATACTTCTTTTTATATTTTTGTTTCCACCCCAAGTGCAATAAATTGCATGTATCTTTTCCCCTACATTGTACTTCCAATTAAATATCTTTAATAACAAATTATAACATTGCCTGTGTGTGATAAAGTTGAAGAAAGAATACATTAAAATGAGAAATATATCAACAAAAAAACTAAAAAGCAAGAATCAAACTAGAAAAATAAAAATAAAAAGAATACATAAGGAAATTATTCAGGGGAAGAAATACAAAACAAGGAAGAAATTAAAAAAAATATATATATATTGAGAAGGGAATAATTGAAAAGAAAATACGGGAAACTTAAAATAACTAACTAAAATGGGAAAAGGAAGAACAATAGATGACAACTACAAAAAGAAGAGTAATCTGTAGCAAAAATGGGTGGTCAATAAATTATTCCAACAAACAATTTATTAACCAATTGAATCAGAGTTTTTTCTTTTCAAAACTCGGCTCACCTTTTTGGAGCACCACGTATGTTTTGAGATCATTAGGTTAGGAAATTGAATGAAAAACTTGGCTACACACACTTTAGATTAATTCTTTTTACCGTTTTGATAGTTCAATATACTTTAATCAAGACACACACACTCTTGGATTTATGGACTTTTCTTTTATTAATCATCTACTGAAGAGGCTTGAATTGAACACAAAACAATAATAATAAAATAAAACAAAACAAAACAAGAAGTTGAGAACTTAATCTGGCACCATTCGGAGAGACCACAACATTGGCTGGATTATTACGTTATTGTATTTTGATAGAGTAGGGAACTCTATTGTCTTTTAAAAAGACAAAGAAGAACAAGAACAAGATAAAAAAAATAATTCAACAAGTAGAATAAAAGTGAGGAAAATAAGAAGAAGCAACTGGAGAAAGAAAATATAAACATAAAAGGAAATAGAAAACAAAATGGTAAATGGTAAATGGTCTGCATTTATATAGCGCTTTTCAAGTCAATGAAGACCTCTCAAAGAAGAACAAGAACCAGATAAAAAATTACAACAAGAACAATACAAAGTAAGAGGATAAATAAGATATATATAATGAAAAAAAGGAATAAAAACATTAGAAAATAACAAATAAAAGAAATATAAGACAATATGAAGAACCAGAAGATAAAAAACAACAAGCAACATACAAATAATAGGACGAAAAAGAGGAAAAGACAGAAGAAATATGAGAGAGCAAGATGGTGAAGAACAACAGAAGATAAAAAAATAAACACAATGAGAAGAATCATAGTAATAATAATAGGAAGAAGACATCAAAAAAGAAAAAGGAATAAAGGAAATATAATAGGAAAAGTAAGACAAAACAAGAAGAAAAAAATTAAACAAGAAGAATGAAAATCTAAAGAAAAAGTATAGATATACAAGAAAAGAAAGATGAAATATGAGGAAATATAAGACAAAGATAAGGTAAAAGGCAAAAAGGAAGAAAACACAAGAAGGAAAAAATAAGGAGTTGAAAAAGAAGCTACAGAAGAAAAGAAAGAAGGAATATAAGAATATAGAAGAATAGGATGAAAAAAAGATCAAGAAAAACAAAAAGAAGAAGAATGCATTTAAGAAGATTAAGAAGACAAAGGGGCAGCACGGCGGGACAGTGGTTAGCGCGTGTGCAGGCACAGTCTAAGGTCTTGGGAACCACCTGTGTGGGTTCAAATCCAGCTACCGGACTTCCTGTGCGGAGTTTGTATGTTCTCCCCGTGCTTGCGTGGGTTTCCTCCGGGCACTCCGGTTTTCCTCCCACATTCTAAAGACATGCATTTCAGGTGGATTGGCCGGTCCAAATTGTCCCTAGGTGTGAATGACCGAGCGATTTGTCTGTCCCCGTGTACCCTGCGATTGGCTGGCAACCAGTTCAGGGTGTCCCCTGCCCTCTGCCCAATGATTGGGATGGGTTCCAGCACCCCCCCCGACCCTACTGAGGATAAGCAGTGCAGCTGATGAGATGAGATGAAGAAGACAAAGGAGAAAAGAAAGAGAGATTAGGAGAAATATGAGCAAAAACGGAAGAAATAGATTAAAAATATGAAGAAGAAGAGAAAGAATAAGATAAAATAGAAACAAAACAACAATCAGTAGATAAAGAAAAATAATAACTTTAACAAAAGTTCAGGTCAAATCAATTACATGAATTGATTCTCAAATTGGGTATTTCGGTTTTTAGGAGTCAGGGATTTTAACAGTGGGAATACACCAGGTATCGTGTTTGCATGGACATACCCCAGATTAAAAACATTAAAATAAAAAAGTAGTAAATAGTAATTACAGCACTGCCTATATGTAGTAAACATGTAAATGATTAACATTCAAAATAAATATGCATGTTTTATTTACCTTTGGATTGACGTTACTTCAGCTGGTACAGTGGAGTTTGTGGATGGATGCAGAGGGTGGGGACTGCGATGGCACATTAAAATAAAACTAATTTCCAAACTTCCACTTGCGAGGATTTTCATGCTCTCAGAAGACTTTGGTCCTTTAATCGTCTCATTATTTCGAAAGATAATGATGCATATGCATTCATTGTACTTTTGATAATTACAAGCTCAGTTTCCACGGTTATCATCTTTTGGCTTCTCGTTTTAGCATCAATGCGAGGCTTGGGAACCCTTAGCAAATACATACAGTACAAAATATACAGTATCGTCTCTGGAATTCAACCCATACTATATTGGAATATTCTCGATGCCGGGACCCGAACCAATAGCAGACCAGCATCTTATATGACGTCGTCCAATAGCAGAAGGCATTCAAGAGACGTAACTACATAAACACAAAAACACTGCAAAGTTTTAATTTCGTACATCGTTGAACACACCGTATAATTTGTTGTGATGTCGCATAGTGGGGTAAAGGCCATAACCAGGGGCCCAAAACAATTCCACACTGTACAGTGAACACATTGCAAGGCGGGGACGCCGTATCTCGCAGGTTTAATACATTCCATTTCAATTTGTTAGGGATTTTTCTGAAATTTTCTTCTCATGGCGGATAAAAATTTCAGTAAGATATATGAGAGAGTGTGAGTCATTGCACCAAACTTGACACTCCCACTCCCCGTTCAAAAGACACTAAGAGGGAGAAGATGTCAAATCAACCCCCTTTTATGGGTCATTTTTCTCACTTTTCTTCCCAATTGTATCTTAATTCCTCACTATTTTGATCATCTTCCTTACTTACACAAAGCACTCCCTGCGTCTTTTTTATACAAAATGGAGCAGCATGAGGCGGAACCTCTTTACCTTTATCATTCTGTGTTTTTTGGGGGGTTGCTGGTGAAGCAGTGTGTGGCTCATTTGTTAGTACCCCGATGCAAATTACTTGAACAAAGTGTAAAACAAAGAAGCAGAGGAGTATTTTAGTCAATTTGTGACCGAAGCTGAAATGTCATGTAATGTTCGTTTTTGTGTTTTAGTAGGAAAGTTTTGATCTATGTTGGATTTTCACAGACTAAAATGATATAGAATTGATAACAGATGTATAAAAACTTTTTTTTGAATGTTTATAAATTATTTTTTTTAAATTCCTCTAACATAGACATGCCCATGCTATGTAGTTTTGTGTGAATATATGTGTTATAAACCCTCCTAAACTTTATTGTTTTTTACTATGTAATCATTAAATATTAGTATGCCATTCTATTTGGTTTGAAATAAGGAATTTTCATGACTGTATATGTTCTCCTTAAGAGAACATTCGAAACTTGGTGTGTGTTCCCGTGTGTGTGTGTAAACAAAATGAATTTAGACAGACAATGACACTGAATAATAACAATAAAGAAATCTAATATGTAAGTGAAAATAATGTAGAACAGTATCTCATAGTTTACAATATACGGTTCATATAATTAAATAGAATACAATAGAATTGTTTTTATTGACATTGATAACGACATACTGTAAATGTATACTAGATTAGAAGTGGCACTCCAGGACTAACATACAATAATTAAAATGTTGTGAATGAAAATGTAAAAAATAAAATAATAATAATGAATGAATATTCCATTTGGACAAGGGAGTGCTTGTGGACTATAAGTGCTTCAGAAAATAGTACAATGACATTAGCAGCAACATCGTGCAAAATAGGAATAAGAAATAAAAAAAATGAATATACATATTCCAATAAATAGATAAATGTATTTGGAGTAAGTACAGTGTACAGTGTGGTGGTTATTGTTGTTTTGGGGAGGAAATAAGTTAATAAGTAAATATGTTCTTTTTTAATAAACGTATGTTTTAGAATTTCTCCTTTTTTGCATTTTTATGTCGTACACAATACGAAGAATTACATCTTGTAGTAGATTGGTTCTGTTTTGTTGCAATGAGTGAGCATGAATGGGACATGTGTGTGTGCGTGTTGCACTCATTTAAAATATTATTTACATACTGTATATTACATAACTACGTATTTTTCCCACATGTATTTTACAATAACACCCTTAAAACTGTTTTTTTTTTTTGTGCTTTACAGGGAGACCGTGGTCGTGAGGCTGAAGCTGAGAAACCACACACACTTACAGGTGAGTGCTTGGGTCATTTTTTATCATACAATTGAGAGTAATGTTTGGATTATACGAATTATTTGCCATGCACATGTTCCAATATATATATATGTTTTGATTTATAATGATTATTTATGTCATTAAATTCTTAAAAAACATATATTGGGAATTACTGTTAGTGGTAGGCTGCTAAATGTTATTTTTTCCCACGTGTGTGTTGTTTTCATCTTTGTTTCATGAAGTATATTGGAAAGCATTTCATATTTTCATTTCAGGATCCAAAGTTTTTATCAATATTAACCATATAATATCAAGTTAACAATCTAAACCACATAAGAACATGCAGGTAGCCTGCAGACTGATTCTGAAAATAGCTCACGAGTGATATGTCATTGTGATTTTCTAGGAAATTTGATTTCTAACTGGAATGACAAATCATTAATATGATCAGTGTCTTTAAATACATTAATAATTCTTCCAAAATGAGTTTCAAAATTAGCATTACATTTATATATGTAAATCCCTCAGTGTCCTTATACAAGGCAGATGTTTTAGTGGTGGACTGAGCCTGTTTTGACACTTAAAAAAAAAAAATAAATAAATCCAGTAATAACATAATAATACCATTGTAACATCATAGTACTAAGTTGTTATTTTGGATAAACATACATACACACACACACACACACACACGCACATATATATATATATATATATATATATATATATATATATATATATATATATATATATATATATATATATATATATATATATACTACTGGCACCCCTGTGCGACAATGAGTAATCTCTCAGTTTCCCCCTTGCGGTAGCGTATAACGTCTCTTATAAATACAAATACATATTTATTTATACTAAATGTATTCATGATGTTACCATTTTGTGCAGTAACTTTACACATTCTCACTTCATGTGTATCTCAGATAAACAGAAGTCGGTCGAGAAAGGTATGTTCTGACCACTGATATTAATATTAATATTGCATGTTAAAACGTGTTGAATTGTCATATCTGAAGACTGTGTGATGCTTGGAAGTTGTGTGTACTTGTCGTCACTTGCCACACTATAGTTGTATTTTTTTGTCAGGAAAAAAAGAAGGGGAATTTATCGTCGGTTAAAATATAAAATGAATACGAAATAAGTGAAAAACACACTCGTATTTGCTCCATGTGTGTAAACGTGAGCGCTTGTGTCGCTGTCCACTTTCGTGGTCCTGAAATTAGAAAGCAACAGAAAACGAAAATGAAAACGATGCTAAATCATTGATAACTCTGTTTTATTTACTTATATGTTGCATTTTACTTTTATCACATTTCGAATACATGTGTAAACCTATAGAAATTTGATCAATAATCATACATGTATATGGTATACATTTTTTAGGAATTACCTAATCAAATATGTTTTTTTTAGTTTTATTTCAAAAATCAAAGATAGGTTTAGTTACATTTCAGAGTTTATGTGGAAACCTATAGTATTTTTCTCAAAAATCATACCAGTATACATAATAATATTTTTCAGGTAGTACACATAAAGTATAATAACAATAATCTTTATTGTCAATGCGTGATAACAACGCAGTGCAATATTTTCAACAAGATTAGACGTGGCACCTAAGGACAAACATGGAATAAAGGAGTTGAAAAGTGAAAATAAAATATCAAGGAATTGATAGTAGATGGACAATATTTACAAGGTAGTGTTCGAAGACTGATGAAAGTTGTATATGCGACAAAAAATGACATTAGCAGCCACATCTTTCCAAAATAAAAGTACTGCTATAAAATATGAATAAACGTATATTTTGTATACATTGGAAATGCATATATATGTTTCCACTGTTTTAGTATCATGGGCTTGTTTGGAGTGGTGATTGCTAAAAGTAGAATTTCATGTGTGTTTTCAGACACGAGGCAGAGAAAATATTTTATGCTTTAAAAACTACCAAGAGATACTTACCACTATATTAAAATTATGTTTTTTGTCCTGTTTACAGCTTTTAGGACGAACCACGTGTCAAGGGACTCCTAGTTTTTTTAAATTATAAATTACTTATGTGTCATTTTCCCCTCAAGATTTTGTATAATGTTCAGTTTTTCACCTACAATGCACAAAAGTCAATGTTATAAAAGCAATGTCAAGTTTTAAATAATGACATTACTTCTGTGTGTGAGTGTGTGTGAGGTCTCTTAAGCTACGTAGGGAACGCTGGCGCGTGCACGCACACCGGCTCGCACTTTTGACGCGTTTTGCCAGGCGACGTGCACGCGCCTCGCTTGTGCACGAACGTTTTTGTAGTCTTGCGCATTTGCAGACTACGCAGCAGCGTTTACGTTGAGTCTTCAAGGCTCATTTTATGCACGTTTGTGGTTTGGTTTTTGCGCGTGCGCAAGAGTGTGCGAGACTATGGCTACTGCATTTTGGTGTGCGCGTGATTTTTTTGGCGGGGGGGCTATAAAGCAGGGAAAATGTATACATGTCTGCAATTGATTTTTAATATGATTTAAAATAAAACGATTTACATGGACAAGCATGTTATCTCATGTGTTTTTAATGGAACATCGCCCCTTTTCTCGAAACTTACTTCTTCGGTGTCACGATGTTGATGACGATAGTAGTGAGAGAGGGAAGCCTCGCGAGATTAGGAAAAGAGCCTACACTCGTTGCTGGGAAACGTAGTTTTTTTTATCAAATTTCGAGCTTGGATGCTAACGCAGTACTATATTCGTGCAAATGGTATTACACAGAGATAGATAAATACATAGATAGATAGATAGATAGATAGATAGATAGATAGATAGATAGATAGATAGATAGATAGATAGATAGATAGATAGATAGATAGATAGATAGATAGATAGATAGATAGATAGATAGATAGATAGATAGATAGATAGATAGATAGATAGATAGATAGATAGATAGAAGTGTAATAGATACGTGTTATATATGTATATATATATATATATTACAAGTGGATTTCGGTTTCCAAGCGGATGACGACGACATACCTGAAATAACCACGTGAGTGACTCACGTCCCTGTCGTCAAAAGCCATGACGTTTTTGATCGACGTGTGGCACAGCCAACCGGCACCCTCAGCTGAAGAAGGCGGGTCAATCCGTGACGTTCCGACCAATCAGACGCGCCTTTCATTCATAAAGCGGCGTGGGCACCCCGGCGGGGGGTTTCGTAATGCACCCTGAAACCGACAAACCTGTTCGGGGAACCTCCCAATGGTGAGGCAGAAAAGACAATTTTGGATCTTCCTTCCTAGTGGGGTGAAACCAATAGGAGGGGAGAGTAAGGTTGAGTGGCAGCGCGTGGGGCTAATAGAAGAGGAGGTAGGCGGGGCTTGGTCAAATCAGCCTCGGCAGATGTCGAGGGGGGAGGAAGTGGTGGAGCGTGTTGCTACAACCTCCTTATAAAGCCACTCTCGCGTCCTCACGCCCGAAATTCGGAGACTCTACAATTCAAGTCTCGTTTAGTCACCGAGTTATACTTTCTTTTTTTTTTGGGGCCGGAACGCACTTAACACCTGCCGCCATGACGTGGAGCGACGTTCGGGACACGCTGGAGACGCCTCTCTTCTGGGTCGGCGCCCTTGCGGTGGCCTCGCTGCTGGTGTGGATCCTCCACCGGCTTTTTTCCGGTTTTAGGGTTTGGGTGCTGGGCAACGGGAAACTGATCTCTCCCCGGCTAGGGAAATGGGCAGGTAAGTTTTTAAACAGCACCTCTCCTGCCCTTTCCCCGTTCTTATTTAAAATGGTCTCCAAACTGTACTTTTAAGTGTTTCCAGAGTGAAGTTTGGGTACGTTATTATGTGAATGAAATTGAGAGGCTGGGTTCCTTTTAATAGACATATATTTTCTGGGCTATAGCTCAATTGCGGTGGTTGCATAACATTCAGGTAAGCAGTTGATTGAAAATACGTGTGTTTCAATTGAGCGGGTCCTCACCTACATTTTTGGGTACCCCACTTTACCTCCCACCCCAATCCCTCGGCTATAGCGCACTTTAAACCTTTTCACAAACCGGTGACCTACATTTGCGCGATTTCCAAACATTATTCGTGGTTTTCATCGTCATATGAAGCAATCTTGTGTTTTTATGTTAAGATGCCGCCCCCTCCCTTACACAAGGGTTTGACCCACTTCTGCATGCTTGAAAAATACTGCGCAGTGTGCCAGTCACCCTGCACCCTTCAATGCCTCTACACCACCCTCTATTTTAGGGGGGGCTTTAAAACCCAAATCTGTTTAAAAATAAAAAATGCATTGATGCATGGTCCCTCTGGTGATGACTAATGCGCATTTTGACGCCCCCTCCCCTTTTCCATGTCAGTGATGTTGCGCACAAGCATACCGGTGCACACCGATGAGTCATACATTCAACGCTTAGTCATCTGTTGACCATACAGGAACACTGATCACACAGGATTCACACCACTTTTCTTTTTTTTTTACCGCACCGAGAAATCCAATGGCACTTGAATGCATCTTATTCATCGATCAGGTATTTTCTTTTAATGACATCATAATTTTTTTTCAGATTATTAAAGCGTGTGCTCGTGATTTGAATTTTAAAACGATTAGGATTGTGTAACCCTCATAGTTTTTGGATTAATCATTGAATCGGATTTGAAGTGATGATTCAGCAGTTTAGTCACAATTGATTTCAATTTGGTTTCCATGGTAGGTGTGAACGCAAAGGGGGCAGAAATGCAAATCCTTCATCTTTAACCGTAACCTGCACAAAAAAAATAGACCTTCATTTCCCTAGGACCGTTGCAACTCTGGAATCTGTTCTATTTGCATTTACATTTTTGTTTATATCCAGATTTAAATGACTATAATCTAATTCAGGTTGATGACATCACTCCATATTTCCGCTGTGCGTCATCTGGAGATTGCCCAAGGTAATCTCATGTTGGTTTTGCACCAGAGGTGTTAACCACATTCCCACGACCTTGATTTCGGCAAACTAGGACGGAAACTGGTTCAGTTTTCCCGTCTGATTGCAGTATCAAATAACTGCTTAGTCTATTACAGTAATTTTTTATTCTTTTTAAAGGGACAGTGTGTATTATTTGACGACTAATGTTGTAGTGCAATCAAAAACGAGTGCTAAAAAAAGAATACAAACTACAGCGACTCTGTGACTAATACATTTTTAATTCTAATTTTTTGCCAAGCCTTTTTGAGGTTTTCGGGTTCCCAGTAGCAGAAATATGGGAGACTATTTTGGTCAGCTCCCTTTAAGTGAGACTCGAGTTATGTAAAATAACTTTAAAAAAAAAAAAAAAAAATTTTTTGTTCCAGGAGTGTTTCACAAACTTTGTTTATATGGTAGTATAAGTATTTTGCTTATTATATATTGTTGCAATAAATGAAGTGTTTTACCACTAGGAGATGCTAATCTCTTTAAATTTAAAACAAATATGGAATGATATAATGAATAATATTTCCTAAACTCATAATTCTAGGTGGAAACGTTTTTTTTTTTGTCAAGATAATTTGGATCATGGATGCAGTAAACTAATTTTCTTTACATTTTGGCTCGACTACTGTACATTTAAAAAAATATAGACCATTGTGAAGCTTTTTTAGATTGTATTTTTGAAATGTTTCGTCACCTACATTAACTATTTTAGTACTTGTTCATCCTCTATGCCTGTTTATACTTGGAGTAAAGATTCTATTGGAATTTCCCTTGTTTTCCTATTGCACATATGATGCCATTTTCACTGATTCTGGTTTGCCCTGAATTGTCGTAAAACTTGTCAAAACTGGTTCTTTCTATTAAAAAGTTGTCCAAAAAGTCCACTTAAGATATTTCATCAGACTGTATAAATTTGACACAGATTTTTCCCAACATCTGTGATAATCTCCATTTAATCACCTAGTTGTTTTCTATGAGAAAAATCTAGAGTCAGATCCTTTTTCACACTAATTTGCAATGTGAATGCACATACTATTTTTTTCCAGAACAATCTGCGTTAGTGACATAAGCAAGGTTACTTTCCAATAAGTTTCCATTGGCAGCTGACTTAGTGTTCAATTAACCATGTAACATGAAGAAAAATCTGACTGGGAATTGGGAAAATCTAGTCCAACTAGGAGTTGCTCAATTGTTGGCGGTCACATTTGTAACCAGCAATTTTTGTGTGTGTGAGGATTTTGACCCTTTTCCAAGCACCACTCCCAGAAACTGGTTTTGGTGTCGCGTGGTGAGCACTCAACCCACCGTTAAATCCCGTACGGGATTAACATTTGAGAAAGGTTTCTGTGCCGCAACAAGAACACTCTCACCCGGGCTGGTCGGACCAGAACCGCCAGTCGGGCTGGTTGCAGCAGCCTGTGGCGTGATTTCCCATCCCCTGTTGTCATTTTCTACCTGCGGGGCGCCACTCTGAGAAAAAGCCAACGATGGGACATCTTAAGCCAAATAATTGGACTTTTTGTCCCTAAGTGGTTTCCAAGGAATCTTTGAATCTGGTCTCTCAGGGTACAGTGATGTTTTAAACTGAAGAACAATTGCAGATTTTAAGAAATGCCGAGGATCTAGTATTCTGTTAAGTGCTGGTACAAGAATGATTGAGTTTGTGTAATGACTTGTTGAGTGAGTGATGATTGAGACGTGAAACCAAACCCTACAGAAGATGACATAAAATGCTGACTTGGCTGAAATACTCAGTTGCAGTGGATTATTTAAATATTGATTTGGTTTGAAATGCACTCATAATTTCACAAAACTGAATCATTTTAGATTTAAAAAAGAAAACTATAAAATCATAGCCATGCCCATTTTCACTATATTTGCAGTATCGACATTCTAAAGTTGTTTTAAAGAGGATTTACAGCAAAGGTGCTCATGCTACGTCCTGTGGGTCCTTTTGTGGCCTGCCTACCATATTTTTGCAGCATTCACCAAATTCATTTATGCTAAAAATAATTCTACATACTTTACAGTGTTTTAAATATCCAAAGGTGACAATTGATTATACATTTATTGGTTAGTGTTGGATCCCTTACCCACTAGAGTTGTAGGGGCACCACTAAGTGTGCTGTTTCTTGGGCATGTACAGCCTGGTTGTGCCCATCCCTCTCCAGGCCAACAAATATTTCAATATTGATTTTTAATGTAGATCTATCAAATCAGGAGGTTAAAAAGGGTTTGTAAACTTCCAGCTTAATATTAGTGATTTTTTTAAATTTAATAAAGCCCAGAGTAAAATGATTAATGTCATTTTAGTAAATGTACGGTAAGTAAAACGGACAACAACAAAAATTTATTTGATTTTCATGAATTCTTTGAAATTGCATTTTACATTACAATGCATACATCCGGGGGTAAAAAACATACTAGAATGCAGGCTATTTATTTATTTTACCAGAAAATAATGACCTGCTCTACATGCACTTGAATGATTTCAAAAGATCTCACTGTAAAAACCCTCAATACTTGAATTCTGAGCTCGTTTTTAGACATTATTTTCTATTTTAACCAGAAGTCCAACATAAAAACGGTGGACAAATAAATTCTTAATTTGATTAATGGCCTAATAGAAAAATGTCAATACAATTCTTTTCAGATCAGTGTTCCAATAACGTATATGGATAAACTTAAAAATAATTATGGAATCGGGGCAGCACGGCGGCGCAGTGGTTAGCGCTTGTGCGGCACAGTTCATGTCATGGGAACCTGTCGTGGGTTCAAATCCAGCTCCAGACTTCCTGTGCGGAGTTTGTATGTTCTCCCCGTGCTTGCGTGGGTTTCCTCCGGGCACTCCGGTTTCCTCCCACATTCCAAAAACATGCATTTCAGGTGGATTGGCCGGTCCAAATTGTCCCTAGGTGTGAATGAGCGAATGAGTTGTCTGTCCCTGTGTGCCCTGCAATTGGCTGGCAACCAGTTCAGGGTGTCCCCTGCCCATTGCCCAGAGATGGCTGGGATGGGCTCCAGCCCCCCCGCGACCCTAATGAGGATAAGCGGTACGGATGATGAGATGAGATAATTATGGAATCCAATAAATTCTTCACGTTTTAACCCTAAATTTGAATTATCTTAAAATTGATAGAAAGCTAATGGGCATTGGTTTCTACGAGATCGACATGGCAGTATAAGATAAATGGATAAGAGTTAAAAATAGTTGGGAAAATATAAATGGGTACAAGAACAATTTATAATGATTCAGTTAAGGAGAAAAGTACATTTGTTTGTACTCTTACCATCCAAGCGAGAACTTTAAAATTTTTTTTGCAGCCCTATTGTCAGGTGTTTCACAACTGAGGCCTCCCTCACACTGTGACGTAGAAACTACCTGGGAATGTGGCTCCGAAGCCACATTCTATACGCATTCTCCACAAAGTCTAGCCGTGTAATTTGCTTTCTTGTGAGCTTGTCACAAGTTGCATTCCGCAGGCACCGTGGCCACACGTGTGCCTTTTTAAAATCGGTACAATGCTGATGTCAGGCGTGAGTACGCATCTTAAAACATGTTCTGTGCGGCGAGCTGGTTGGACTGGTTTGTCGGAACGTGCACGGCACTACGCTGATTTAGATTGAGCATTTATTTAAAACTTTTTGATTTATGGCACCAACATAAAAAAGATTGCAGTTTCATGTAGCGTTTTAACTTTATATACACTGGTACCTCTACTTATGAATTTAATTGGTTCCTGCTGTGATGCTGTTGTAAATCAAAACAAATTTTCCCATTGAAATGAACAATCATAATGAATCAGTTCCAAGTTCATCAAATGTCATCAAACACACATTAAATCGGCTGCAACTGCCTTTTTCCATAAACATAAAACTTAGCATTAATGAAACAAGAAATAAGGCAAGAAATTACAAAGCTTTATCAGCCAAGAACAGTTAAAAAAAACCCATCCACAACAACTAAACTAAAATGATGAAATGTAAAAAGACAGTTAAATGTCTTTGCATGATTTTCCACCCACTGTGCCTGTTTGGTTGCTGGACGCATACAATACTGGTACAGTGATTGTTGCTTCGTCTTTTTCCATTTCGGACTGTTTCCATCAAACATCACTATTGACCGTCCGCTTTTGGCTTTATTGGGAGGTATTTTTGTGATAAAAGCCTGCAGTTTTTCCCATCAGGCAAACGCTACCTTAATCTCTACCCTCAATAACGTGATCCTGTCCTCAGCAAGCTTTTTCTTATATTTAAATCATAAGAAGCTTTTCCATGTCTTAATCTTAACTTCCATATTTTGCGATACTTTTCTTCTTTTTGATCGCAAGTTGGCCCAGGCTGTCTCCTTTCCTCCACAAGACACATGGCTGGAAACCTAAACAATGCACAATCGTGAAAATGTACTGTGTAAAAGACAAGTGTCACTCATGGCCCGCGGGCCACATTTGGCCTGTGACATAGTTTTCTGAGGCCTGCAAGACAATCCTGAGAGAAATGAGCCAGAATGTCTTGCAGTTTTACATATGTCCACTGGATGTCGCCAAACCCAGGCGCTACTCCCAAGCAACTGTAGCTGTATTTGCTGACTACCATTAATCAACCGGAGAGCTTTGCGGAAATCCGACCCAATGTTATTTTACTTAAAAGAAAAGCTACGGATGTGCTCTTTAAGGCAACACTAAAACTACAAAACTAATAGAACCTGGTTGTAAGTTTAGAAAAGCTTTAGCTTCTTTCTATAATGAATATTAAATTTAACAGCAAATTTTCTATATTCAGGTAAAGATTTTTATAAAAAATTGAAATGTAGAAATACTTTTAAAACATTTAACCATTCATTTACCTAAGCGTTTCGACCTGGCCTGCCATACGAAACTGGTCAAAACTTTATGCTAACATATGGTAAAAAAGTACTACTAACTGAAATGCAATGTTATAACAAATAAGGGTAAAAAGAAGAAACTTTTAATTATTTAATTTTTTTTGTTACTTTTCACTGCATTTTGTTCCTCGAGTTAAATAAACTGTAATGGAATAGAACTACTGTTTTGCTCTTTTCTTCACTAATGCACAGTTGATAAATACGACAAGAGATTAAATGAATAATAAAACATATTGCGGGGGAAAAACTTTCAATTATCGTTTTATAATCTAATCTTACATCCCTGAATCCAAATAGAATTATGAGCCTCCTAGAAATGCCCCAGACCTCCAGCTAAGGCACACTTTTTATGCCATCAATTTGCCCTGACCCTGTGAGAATGTTTCCTACAATGTGGCCCCCAGAAAAATGAGTTTTACACCCCTGGACTAAAACGTATCTCATTTTAATGCAGGGGGTTCCAAGAGTCTTACCGAGTTGATAAACCACGCGGGACGCTGTTTGTGTGTACCTGCGGTAACCTTTACTGGTAGTGTCACTTACTTTGGATACTGTAAAACTGATCGCATAACAAGAACGATTTTAGTCTGATGCAAACTTTGGATACTGAAACATTCATAAGATGGGTCGAATGAAATATGAGCTACCGCTGCTATAAAAATGGTAAAATGTGTTAGAAATGTACTCTAACCCTGCAAGCACTCAGCTAATGCTTACGCAGTTGTAGGCCTGGCCAGGAACGCCAGTCACTGTAGAATTACATCAGCAACTAGCGACACTAGCCGTTCTGATCCATCTTTAGAAAAAGAAGAAACAAAATGGAACTCTACTTGCTATGATTTGTAACTAAGTAGCCACTGTAATTTGTCTGGGCCATCGTTGTGTGATGAGGCACACATGTCTGACATTAGCTGAAGGCGATAGCGAAGCTTAAACATTTTTACCATTGCATGAGCCGCAAGGGGCATTCAGGTGACGTCAGAGCTTTCAAACTCCGACAGAAAATAAGTTCATAAAATGGACGAGTTACTTGGGAGAAAATCAAAGTAATTGGCGTATTGATATACTTTCAAGCAATTATTTCAACTCTTTAAAAAATAATTTAAAAAAGTACTGGTGCTGATTTGTTGGTAAAGTTGCCACTAATTTGTTAGGTTGTCATTCACAACTGTTCGACGTTAGCAACTATCTGTTAGCGAATCTCAAATCTGATTCATTTTGGTGAGTCTTGAGGTAAATTTAGGTGCCATTGAAGAGTTCATTGTCAGTTTAGACCGAAAAAAAGTTAATACAATAAAGGTAACTATGGGTTTCTTTGGGGGGAATGGTAGTTTTACAGGCTATTATTTATACTTTGATTTGGATTTATAGCTTTCAATCTGGAAAAAATATAACCTTTTTATTCATCGGTTATTTTTGTTAGGTTTACTATGTTACTATTAAAATGCATCAGCAATTATGTTTCTGCACAGTACTCCGAATCAGCCAATTGCTTTTGTCACGCAGTGTTATGAAATAAAAAAATGGGAAAGCACTCACTGTTATGTTAATCGTAAAGCGGCTAAAGGCCTGGTCCAGGAATAAGGATCCACCGATATGGGTTTTTCAAGGCTGATACAGATTATTGATAATAAGAAGAGTCCGATAACCGATATATGGAGCAGATATTCATTCGCTGTAAAAGCTTAAAAATTGGCCTAAGACCTTTTTTAAAATGTAAAAAGAACCATAATATTTGTTGTTAATTTAATTGCGTTTTTTCACAATAAATTGGATTTTCAACATGAAAAATCTTTCACTTTCACAAGACTAATACCTGTGATAGTCCCAAAGCCACACTACACAATAGGTCTGGGTGGTCTTACTTTGTAAACAAATGTTTGATTTGAATTTAACTCTAATGTTTGCAATCTATAATACCAGGGTCTCATTTAAATGGTGCTCTGGTTACAGAGATCCGTGAAGAACTGCATACAATAAACGTGCGTTACAACAGGGCTACTATAGTACGCTATGTAAAGCCTAATTGTGTACAACTGGTTGTGAATATCATAACGTTTAGCTATTTTGGGTCGCATCCAGTGTTGGTAAAGTTCGCATGGATATGTCTTGATAAATGTCAAGTCACATTTATTTGTAGAGCCATTAATCATGAGATGTCTTAAAGGACTGCAATTACACCAATCGCCTGATCTTAAACAAACATGCGGGCAACGGAAAAACTCAAAATGCTCAGCATGCGGAGAAGGGGCCTATTATATAGACAACGGTCACTTTTTTAGTTTTATCCACGGCAATCAATATTTCTTTAACTCGTTATACAGACTACGATTGGGTCAACACAGGTGTTTGTTGCTTCGGTGCCTTTTGACGACATTTCCTCAACATTTCATTCAACGGTGGTCACAAAGGGAGTGGAGAGGAAAAAAATACAGCAGTCACACATGTGAAAAATATTCGCGACTGTGGACAATGCGGACAGCTTCCTGTTACAGTGGCTCCCGTCCCTGGTCGCTTATCCAATCAGAAGGTCCGAGTGGTTGGCGTCAGACGGAAGGTATGAGAGTTGCTCTGTTTTGTGCTTGAGAATTGGCTAAATACTATGCACATACAGATAGCTGTCAAATTTCCAAATATCGGTGCAGATAATTGGACTGCCCGATTATTGGTCAATCTCTAATCAAGGATGGAAACTATATTAGCATAACCAGGGATAGCATCATCGACGAGCGCCATTTGCTCTGCTATTCCCATTAAAATAACAAAAAGTTCTTGTGCGGTACAAATGTTGGCTACAAGCCATTAGCAAAGCTGAACTGAAACGTTCGGGGAGCCACTTTGAGTCTAGCATCTGTTTTCAGCTGCTCGGCACAGGACTGACATCTAGTGGTCAAACAATACACACTGTCCCTCTATCAAGGTGCAATGTCTTCCTAATCTTTTGAAAAATTATGACAAGGTGGAAAAGCTACTTTTTCTTATATCTTAGTGTGTGTATACCATACCAAAGCAGGCACAACACTGCCTCTCATAGGACAACACGTGCATAGCAACAAAAGCTTTTCATCTTTTTGAGAATTGCGATTATATATTCAGTGACAATCATTATTTTACTCATCACTATTTAGTTTTTGAGTGTCCTTTAACTTTTAGTGACACAAAAATAAAGGGAGAAAGTTTTATATTTGATACACATTTCTTTGGAAAAAAATTATTTGTGTGAGTAAAACCCTCAAGAAAAAAAAAGCCAGGCATTTTTGCTGGTGATTTGGAGGCGCGTGCTTTTATTGGGAAACAAATAAGACTAGAAGATTTGTTATTTGCAGCTTGGTATTGTGCAGCAGGGATTTTTCCCTGGTCTTCCCCTTTTTGTATCACAGGCGCCCCCTAGCGACAGAATCGAGTACATGCAGTCAACGTAAGTCGAGGCGGCTTCCCCATTCACATTCTCTTGGGATCGCTTGCTCTGAAATGCGCGTGCATGTAGAGGTTTAGTCCTGAAATTGATTTCTGAACTGCAACTTGTTCAAAAAGAGCGTAGTTTAATTGTTAATTGGTTGTTGTGGCACAGTGCTTTTTCCAACATTTCTGTTGGTATGGAGGAAGGTGTTGCATCATGTAAGAAGCACGAGTCCAGTCTCAATCACGTTTATAAAGGCAAGTGTACATGTATGTGAATGGCATGTGCGCTTGCGTGTTGTGTTCCTGTCTAATCCTCATGAATGTACTCCCCCCGAACGGTTTGTGTGGGCGGAGAGCGAAAACCGCTGTTCATCTACTGAACATGCTCACCGACACGTGCCGCAACTGGGGATGCTGGGTAAAAAAAAAAAAAGAAATGCCTTAGCTTCCCTTTCAAGCTCCTCAGCAACACGCGCAGCTGCAGAGCCGAGAAGGGATGGGGAGGTCTTCTCATTCACTTTTCTTGCATCGTCCGCAAAATATCGGGCTTCTTATGTCGTCGATCGTTTTTTTCCCTAGTGGTTTAATTGGATTAAGTTAATGTCATGCAAAATTAATTCAAAATGGACTGATCTCTAAAAAGACGTTTTGCTAGACATTGGGAAAGAACTGCTGGAGGTCACAGCTCACAATAGATCCTCACAGACTGATGCTCATACCAAACTAGCTTATAATGCCACACAATTTTTTCTAAATATTGAGTGCATGGTTTGAAGTGTCCTTAAAAGTTGGAGATAAAAGATTCCCTCGGAGTATGTTAACAATGCCTGACTGAGTTCAAAAAGCCTTTACATTAATTCACCGCATGCCCATCTGCTTTTATCTTTAACCCTCGGTGTTCTGGCCATGGAGCGCATTACACTGGAAAAAAGAGGAATGGGGGCGGGAGGGGTAAAGAGTTATTTCACTCGCGTGCCTGCAGATTTTCTTTGTTCTAAAATGAAAATGGTGAAAGTAAGAGGACTGTTTCAAATTCAGTCCAAATACTAAGCCAAACCCCCAAAATTGATGATAAAAGAATAGTTTACTCCGCCGCATCTAAGAATTTTACATACTTGCACACGCAACAAAAGAAGTTTGACAGAAGCTGTAATGATCGTTTCAGCCAGAAGACTGTGTCACAAAGTAGAATATTTCGAAGTTACACTGCAAACATTGTTAAAGGTGTGGTGTCTGTAACATTGCTAAAGCGGCTTTTACTCTTAGCTCTAAGACTATCAAAAGTTGATAAAGCTTTAAAGTTTTAACTCGAGATTTAACTTTTAGTTTAAACCACACTCCAATCTGAAATGTCACGCCCCAAAAAGCACACAAATATTTGTTCACGGAATGTTAACATTGTAAAAACACGCTATCTCTCAGGTTAAAGGTATAAGGCTTCTTTAATTCCGTTGAAGCTTTACCTTTATTGGTGCCAACACGACTCAAGCCGAAGATGCCACTCCCCTAAAAGGTACACACAATTTTATTTACCTTTGATAGAATGATTACAGTGTAAAAACACTAAAACTGTGTCAAGTCTTGGGTTAAGGAATGCCTGGTTTGTTTAAATCCAAGTTAACGCTTTAAACAAACAGGGTTTGCACAGGTGTTTGAATTCCTTGAAAATGCTTGAATTTGATTTTGTATTTAAGGTTTGAAAAGTGCTTGAATTTTGGTACAAGTGCTTGAAAATGTTTACCTGTTTCCTGGCAGTCTGATTCGATAGATGATGCCGAATTGAGAAAATGAAAATTTGATAAATTAAGAAAAATAAATCAAATCTGCTTAAAAATGATGCTGACACGCCTGTTCTGGTGGCTTGGCTTTGCCATTGCATTTTTTTCTTCCCTAACGGCAGCTGTCATTCATTTGCAGACTCCAGCCTGTGATTCCCCAACAAAGCACACATACACACACATTTTAGACATTTAGGGAATGTTTTATTTGTAAGAGTTAAAGCTTTAAAGCATAGCGGTGTATACAGTGTATGATTCAAACCAGACTCCAGCCTGTGATACCCCAACAAAACACTCACTCATTTTAGACCTTTATGGAACGTTTTATTTCTAAACGCCATAGCAGCTTTCGTTCTTGGGTTAAAGAATTTCTAAAGTTGATTAAATCCAGAGTTAAAGCTTTAACTTTATTAGTTCAAACCATAATCGAGCCTTTAATACAACACCCCTAAAACCTGCAACGGATTGGCAGTAATAGTAATGACCAGCACTTTATTAAAGGCGATATAAAGCTTATTTAACTCAGTTAAAAATTTAACTCTCCAGTGCTTTAGTTCAAACTTATGCACTGTTTACCAACCAAATGTCCTTTTTTCTTAATTGTAAAGTAAAAAAGAGCAAAGTTAATTCTAAACAAAAGTAAAGCTTCATCTGAAAGCGTGTCAACATTAATATTTGATCATTACAGACCTCTATTGTTAGAATTCCCTTAAATTTTACAATGTAAACATGCCGTAAATATAAATAAAAAATGACTAGACCTAATAAATATTTAATTCTGTGACGGCAATGAAATGTTAAAATTCCGACCAATTAAAGTGAAGTTTTGAACCCCAGCCCAGGATAATAGATCAGTTGTTGTGTTGGATTTTTGTTTACTTGGCAACATCGTTTTTTTTTTTTTTTTTTTATTGTCTGTGATAATTGTAATTACGGCCTGTCAGTCCATCAATGGCAAGATATGTTGTTGCCATGGTGACATGGCTTGAGGATTCCAGTCTGGCTCTTTCTCGGGTTTAGGAAACTTAATTAGCCTTCTCCATTTACCAAATATTACTCTTTTTGTTCAATAAGTTATTTTCAATTTTTTAGAATTTTTTTCGTGTCGTTCTCAGGGGGGCGGCCATGCTGAGTATGATGACAATAATGGTGGTCAAACTTTAACTAATAACCAATCATTGCTGAGCTGGTCCAGAGGAGTTATATCCTCATTACGCCACACAAACTCCTCAAATGGCTGCCCCCTGAAAGAAGGATACAAATAGTTGGATTTTGCTATTTAACTCTTATTTTATGTATTTTAAGTATAAGGCTAATCCTACAAAATGTCGTTCTTTGACCAGTGGTGGCCCATACGATGTATTAGTGAAACGAAAATGTGTAATATTTAGCGCCTCCCCACTGGTAAAATAAACTTAATTCATTACAAAAAAACTAATATTGATTTAAATAATAAGTGAAAATACATGAAGTATCATATGAGCATGCATTTTTAAAATGGAAAATTGCATTTGTTTGACATAACATGAGCCTCACCAACAGGGAGCTGACATAATTGTCCAACATGTTGCTATTGAGCAGGGTTGGAAATTCTTAAATGCTTAATTTCAGGGTTTGAAATGAAGGTGCTTGAATTTCGAGTGAAGTGCTTAAATTTGTTGCCACGTTTCCTGCTTAAAAATGACGCTGACATTGCTCTCTGGTGATAAACGGCAGCTGGTATTAGTTTGTATGGTATCATCATATGAGGAGTCTTTGCCCCCTACGGGTCAGGCCCATGAGAACAGGTGCATGCGACACCTGAACAGGGCACTATGATATAAGATATAAACAAATTGTGCAATGATTACTTATTTATAACTGCTCATGCAAAAAAAATAAATAAGTTTGTGTTCCCCTGGGGTAAATTGTTATGGGAAGAACTTGCTGCAATTGAAAATGTAAGCTACATATTACTAGACTTTACCCAACACCTATATAGGAAGAGAAATACACACATGTATTGTTTTGATCAAAAATATTCGCCTTTTACCTCAAAATCGAAAAATCTTAAGTCTTGATAAGTGCACACACAAGATTAAAATGTAAATCGCAGATATATTTGCGACTCTGCAAAACGCATAGTTCACACCAAATTTTTGCTTGACATGGTACTGCAGAATCTGTGAGAAAGTGCTTGAATTTGGCTTTGTACAAAACCTTTGCTAAGGGTACCCAAACAAACCAAAAACATTGAGAAAGGCTGGGCAAAAAATGCAAAGAAAAATTGTGTGTTTTGGTCTGTTTGAGTCCACTTAGTTTATATAATTTTTTGTGCCTTTTAGCACTTGTTTTCGGTTGCACTGCGCAGTATAGTAAAATCCAGTGGTCAAATTATATGCACTCTCCTACATGCATTTTGAGAGCGTTTGCAATCACAATACATTTCAATGTTTGACATTTAAAGCCCCTTTTTCCATATTTGTGAAACTCATCGGTAAAGGTAATATAAAGATTTTTTTAATATGTAAATATTTCACAGCTGTAAGTTCTCGAGTGTCTTCAACCATCATACTAAGTAGTTTAAAATAAAAATAGTTTGTTTCCCCTTATCTCTTATATTCTCCCCCACCCTTCATTTCTTTGCTGCAGATCCAAAAATAGATGCCGGATCTATGTTGGTAGGCTCTGAAGCGAAAGTCCTGAAGCCTCCCTCCTTTCCCTTCAAGCTTTATTTTTGTCGATTTTTATTTATTTTTTTGTTCCCACGTGACTTTCTCCCTTGCTATTTAAAGAAGTATACACGTTTGCATGTGTGCGTTTTTTTACCCCATCTCGCTCCGCATCCCTCCCCTCCCAGAGTAAGGTAGGAGGCTTCTGCTCGTTGATAGGCGAGTTTGGGGTGCGACAGATTACATAACAAGAGCAGGGCATACGAGGACCGCAGTCTCTCCTCACCGAGAATCTTAATTCAGGATTTTCTCGAGCAAGTTGAGGCAACAGTTTTAACTTGAACATTTCTGAAATTATGACTTGTATTACTAAAAAAGTTTTGTTCTTCACTATGTTGTGGGTGATCGTTAGATAAATTGTTGTAGTCTGAGTGATGTTCGTGTAAAACACAGCCAAAGGAAATTCTGTATACAAGTGTTGCAATTTTAAATTTTATTCGAGACCCCCTTAAATTGTATTAAAATATTATTTGTTGACATACTCTATTTCATTCTTGAGCTAAAGCATACGGTCTCTAGGCTGTTTTTAACTTTTGAGATAAAGCACTAAAGATGCTTGAATGGTGCTTGCGTTAAAGCGTCAAAGATGCTTAAAAAAATGCTAGAAAAACTGCTTAAGTTATAGCACCAAAGATGCTTGAGTTAAAGTGCCAAAGATGCTTAAATGCTTGCGTCAAAGCACCAAAGATTCTGGAGTTAAAGCCAGCCCTGGTCCAGTTGAAGCGCAAAGAGCTTCTTCAACTCGAAGTTAAAGCTCATAAGATTTGGACTGCATTAATTAGAAGTTAAAAACTCTAATTACAAATATATAAGGTACATATTTTTTTTTCATTTTCTCTACCACACAAATCCCAGTGAGTACAGACTCTGTGTTTCCCAGCATGTAGTAGTTGCTACAGCCCTGGTTGTCCTGGCAATGACGCTGTGGATGTTCAAACGTTAAAGCACCAACTTTTAGTTGACGCAGTAGATATTAAGTTTGAGTTAACTGTTGAGCTCACCTTAAGCTGTTGAGACTTAGAGTCTGGATTGTATGAGTTGGGTGCCCTGCGACCAGCTGGCAACCAGTTCCCGGTGTCTCCTGCTCACTGCCTGAAGATGGCTGGGATGGGCTCCAGCACACGCGCGACCCTACTCAGGATAAGCGCTGCAGAGCAGATAATGGATGGATGGATGGATGGATGGATGTATTGGTTGGAAGCCAAAACTAAAATGTTACAAAGAGCTGTCCAAGCATTAACTCTTAGTTGAAGCAGCACATGTTAGGCTTAAGTTAACTGTATAGTTGAAGTACCAAAGGGGTTAAAGGGCTGAGATCTACTTGAACTCACCTAAAACTCTCGTGACTGAGACTCAAAACTTCAACTCAGTACTTGTGTAATATTACAGTTATGGCTTTAAAATAATAAAGTGCTGTCCGAGTCAAAGCGCCATGTGCTGTCCAAGCATTGACTCCAAGTCGAAGCAGTAGATCGTAGGCTTAAGTTAACTGTTGAGTTAAAGCGCCAAGATCTACTTTAACTTACCCAAAGCTCTTGCGACCTAAAGTCTCGAAGTGTATTAGTTTGAAGCCAGAACCGTAATATTAAAGTGCTGTCCGAGTTAAAGACCCAGGCACAGCCCGAGTTACAGCCTAGAAAGCTACTTTAACTCAAACAAAATCTTAAAGACTTAAAGCTTTAACTTAGGACTACATTAATTTGAATCCAAGAATGTTTAAAAACAAATTAGGAATATATTTGTTTTAATTTATCCACTGACCCATCACGATTCCTAGCGCATTGTTTCCCATCGTTCAATGGATGTACCAGCCATGGTTGTCGTGGCGATGATACTGTCGTTAACTCTTAAGTTGAAGCAGTAGATTTTAAGGTTGAGTTATCTGAGTTAAACTACTAAATGTGCTGGAGTTAAAGCCCCAAAGCGACTCCCGCTCATAGTTGAAGCTTTTAAGACTCAAAACTTTACTTTTGACTGCATTAGTTTGAAGCTAGAAACTGTAGGACTGGGAATTCATGCTGTTTTAAGTTTCTCCACCGCGCCATCATGATTCTTTGTGTTCCCAGCATGCATTGCATTCTGCAGCCCTGGTTTTTGTGGCGATGGTGCTGTCAATGTTTGTACTTTGTGTTAACTCTTGCGTAAAAAAGCCAAAAGCCAAAACTTTCAATCTCGACTGCCTTGGATTGAAGCAATAAACTGACTATGAATCGAGACCATTTTATTGCTCCACAGCACCATCACGAGCGCGCGCCCAGTGTTTCCCAGCATGCATTGGATGCTGCAGCCCCGGTTGTCGTGGTGATGATGCTGCCGATGACGTCCGAGATCTGGTTTGGTATTCAGGTGCATGCGGCAGGCAAGCATGTAAGGCGGGTGGGGCGAGGCGAAAGGGAGATGGAGAACGGCCAGGGGGAGGGGGAGGGGTGGTTGCTTCAGCTCCCAGACGAGGCAGCCGCTGCTATTTTTACTCCTCCTGCTGCTTTTTTTAGAGCTTCGCAGTAGCGAGCAGGCAGCAGCCGCTCCTCGGGCCTGGGAGGGAGGCGGGCAGGGATGGGGAGGAGAGACAAAAAGGCTGGGGGATGACAATACCTCTGGAAGTGAAGTGTTGCGTTCTTGGTGTGAAAGCGCCCCCGTCCGGCCACTCTCTCTGCAGTCGGATGAGAGAAAGCTCAGGAACGCAGATTGTGAATGGGAGAAGTCGCTCTTGTCTGATTTAAAGGATAAATATATAAAAATTTATAATCTGAAATAAAAATATATATTCTGGAAAGCATTAGAAATTTAAAAACCTGTATATTTTATTTTCATTCAACTCGAACTGAGGAATAACAATAATTAAGAAGCATAACTTATTTGAGTTTTTGTCCCAAAAATATTTTAAAGATGAAGTTAAGAGTTGATGACTAATTTGATGGATTAATCAACAGCTATTTGTTAACCTGAATATCAGCACTTGAGGTATGCATGATTTTTAAA
Organism: Urocampus carinirostris; assembly: GCF_059441175.1. Classification (NCBI taxonomy): domain Eukaryota; kingdom Metazoa; phylum Chordata; class Actinopteri; order Syngnathiformes; family Syngnathidae; genus Urocampus; species Urocampus carinirostris. The sequence goes on from NC_142355.1 coordinate 30,206,231, forward strand.
CCGTATTATAGTTGTTTTACAATGTAACAAGACATTTGAAAATTATGGTTTGCGACTTAAGTAAAGCACTACTTAAAACTAGTATTTGTTTAAATGCATCAGGTACTATTATTGGTGATTGGTATCGAAAACTATCGGTTTGAAAGAGTGCAATCAAGCATCACAAAATCTTTTCATCGTATAAGAAAGTGAAAACATTCCTCCAGATCATAACAGAACGGATATTATCCCCCTCATTGTGATTTCCTGCATGATCATAAAATGTATATTGAATCAACACAATGGAAAATATCTCCATCTGAGGAAGGAGCTCTGTGTACCACACACACGCGTATGCACACATGCAGTGGTTATTGAGAGAATGGCGCCATTATATAATAGATGGGAGGAGTGTTGTCATTCATAAGTACAGCACGGGGATATGGAGATGTGAGTGAAAGAAGAAGCGGAGGAGGCGGTTGTTTTCTATTCTATGAAAGGAGGGGGTTGAGGGAGGGCTCTCTGTTAACTTGATGGCTCCACCCAAGAAATATTTATTTATGGCGCTACTCATAAATGTTTTAATCTCAATTTTTATTCGTCTAGATGGAAATAATTCATTTAAATGTTGACCGAAGCAGTGTATGCTATTGATATAATAACGCGGGGAATCTTTTTTTTCCCAGGGGAAATGATAAAGGGATATTTGAAGCTTTATATATGATTTTTAAATGGAAATTCGGTATACAAAACTTGCAATCGACAACATATCCTGGCTCTTGAATATTTTGACCTCTTAGGGCAGTGTAGTCCCATGCATACATTGTGTGCTTTCACTAAAATGAGAAGAGACTGCACATAAGGTAATCATCCTTCCAGGATGACCAGGCTGCAATGGATGTTGCATTAACAATGTATCATTTAAAGTAGGTGTTTTTTTTGAATGGGCTCCTTCATAGACTTATTCGGAATGCCGTCCTTATAATAAACCTGATTTGTTTTTCCAAGCAAGGTTTTTGGTGCTCTGAGGAGAGTGATGAGCAACAAAAGTATGAGTGTGGATGTTAAGAGGGGACTGTATGAGAGTGTGATTGTGCCGACTGTGTTGTATGGTGCAGAGACTTGGAGCCTGAACGCAGATCTGAGACGGAAATTAAATGTTTTTGAGATGAAGTGTTTGAGGAGTATGTTAGGAGTGACAAGATTGGATAGTTTAAGAAATGAAATTGTTAGAGACAGAACTGGAGTAGTAGTGGAACTGAGTAAGCGTGTAGATAAGGGGGAGTACTCTGTTGGTTTGGACACATGGAGATGATGGATGAGGAGCGATTGTTGAAGAGGATCTACAGAGCAGAAGTAAATGGAAGGAGACCAAGAGGAAGGCCGCGATTGACCTGGATGGATGGCACTGCAGGAAAGGGGTCTAAATGTAGTGGAAGCTAGAGCTCTTATTGGTGATGGGAATGAGTGGACAGGTGTTGTAAAAGGATAGTGGAATGTTTGGACGCGTTCTAAGGGATGGGCAGGGCACCTGTATGATGCGGCAGTGGTAAACCAGTGAAAGCTGTCGGGCCCTGCTGTTGAAAAAGAGTGTGTTGTGTCACCCTGATCCGAGTGACATGGCCGCTTTCTTGTGTCCCGTTTCATCTGGAAGGACGAAAGCGTGACCAACTTGGGTGCCGAGGAGCCTAACTTGTTTGGATGTTTGGGCATTTGGGTTGGCAATGGTCCAAAAATGCTTGTGTGTGTTTTTTTTTCTATTTTCTCCTTTTTATTTCTTGTTATTGTATGTGTTTGTCTTGCTGTCGGTCACCCCTCTTGAGGGATAAGACCAAGGTAGATAGTTTTTCCAATTCAAATGCCATTTGGATGTGTTCTTACCATGGATTAACTCAAAATGGTTTGTCAACTAACTGAGCCCAGAGTTCAAAGCACACACGGCAAAGGGACTAAAGCTGTTATGCTGTCCGCAACAAGGCCTCTTTTGACAGCCAGAATGCCGTTTGTCCTGGAGGAGATTGAGAGGCTTCAGTTTTTTTGCCCCATAAGTGATTTATCTTCATGTCAGTTTGAAATTTGCCAAAAGCGACATCAACCTGTTGGTTTCGCTACTGATCACCTGGAATGCTTGACATGCGCCCATTCGGACATGAGATGTTCGCCTAGGCGCGTGTGACCCCTGACCCTATTCTTTTTTCTAAGGTCATTATTTTTAAATCTTTATAATTCAGTATTAAAATTGACGCCCACATTTTCATTTTTTTATTCTGTCTGAGAAGTTAAAGGATTTTTAAAAATCTTTAATAGAATATTGACATGTTTTTTTTTTTTTTTTTGGTTGCATGAAAAGCGCTATACAATTTGTCTGATTAGTTGTTGTGAGTCTTCCTCATCTGCCATTTTATTGCCCCCCCCCTCTATGGCGAGCCTTGGTACAGTCCATTTAGGCCTTTTGTGTGTGTTTCATACTGAGGATGGGGGCGGTTGTTGGATGACGTTGAAAGAGTCAGGTTTAAAAATAAATTCTGCTGGCCTTTTTTCACTTTTTGACTTTATGCTACTCTGCCTCGCCTTCTTGGCTTTCTCCTTCACATGCTCCTTCTCCTGCTTTGCTCCACTTCTATTTTTAGACGCCCCCAAGATCCCTCCGCATCCCGCCTGCCCCTTATCCTTCCTCCTCGTTTTGTCATCGCTCCCCTCTTCGTCTTCGTCTCCTCTTGCCTGTTGCTAGAGAATGTGCTCTATGCCTCCATTAATCTTTTATTAACCGATCATTGATGCTTTGAACTTCAGTTTGGCGTTTGACCGCCTTTTTCACGGTTTTGTTAAAATCTGAATTACATTTTTAGATTTCACACACTGTGTCCGGGTTTTTCAAACAGTCGGAGGCTAATACCTAGGGATACCAAACAAATCATTGAGCGGTCCAATATAGAATGGCATAGAATTGTCTTTATTGTCATTGATATCAACATGGTAAAACATTCGTATGTAACGAGATTAGAAATGGCCCACCAGCGTTAACTGGTAATAAAGACTTTTTATGAAGCAAAATAACATCAATAATAACATGTTTACAATGTAGTGCTTAGAGCCTGGCCTATGTTCCAACAGTACAATGAAAAAAATGCATCTGAACAGTCGTGAAATAACATTAGCAGCAACAAAAATTCCCAAATAAGTCACACGGTTCTGTATATATTTTCAGTTTTGCCCAATTCGTGAGGAAGGTGTTGGCCTAGGTGAAGAAACGGTTTATGAACCAGTTTCTCCTTGTGTTTAGGCACATGCAGCACCTACCAAAGGGCAACAGGGATCGGTTAGACCTAGTATTTTTGTTGCTTCTTAAATAAAATTCTTTATTTTGGCCTGTCATATTCTGATTTAGTTTGTTAACAAATCATTGCAGCTCCTTTTGTTATATGTGAATTTCTTAGATGGGATCAAGTAAACTTTTTCTTTTTTCTCTTTGGGGGCTTTGGTTGGCATTTGAAGCAGTCATTTTCTTACGTTCACCATTTTCATTCTAGAATCAAAGATCGGCACTCGTGTGATTTCACTTTTCTCCAAGGTGACCGGAACACCTACGGTAAACCTAAAATAAAAGCAGACGTGGTGGAGAAAAATATACAAAGGGTATTTGAACTCAGTTGGCCATTGTTAACAAATTTATAAAAGACAATATTTAATCTTAAACTTGTTAAGGACACCTCAAACTACACACCTCATCCTGCCGATCGAAACATTTTCTAAATTGGCCAGGCTTTGTTAAGGGTTACTCGTTTTCATCTCCCTAGCCTCTTTTTCTTCCTCATTATGCCCCGCCAATTCTGACTTGCGCTAGTTTTGTTTTGTAATTTATATTTCCTTATGCTCCTGTAAAGGACCATTAAACGTGTTATAAACTATATACAATATGTATTGAAATTCCGGAATATGAGCCGCTACTTTTTTCCCAAACGTTCAACCCTGCGGCTTATTCAGGGATGCGGACAATTTATGTAATTTTTCTAACGGCCACCAGCGGCGCCCGGGTACAAAAGGTGAGATTTAGAACGGTGGGATATATGCGCCGAGGAAGACTGCAACTTCTTAGCTTGTGCACAAATTAAATTAGCGTGGAAATATCCTCACCATACAAATTGCAAAAAGAAAAGCACATGACGCAGCTTTCAAGCTAAATTCAATCGAGCAGTCCGATAAAGAAGGAAACAGAGCTACTTTACTTTGCGAGCGTGTTTTTGAATAAGGGAGCGTGGGATGACGTCTATATGACATAGCCTCTTTCCCATACTGGGGAAGACAACCTTGGTGACGTCAGTTATTTGGAGGAAGATGAGGACGTGGTTATCACAAGTACAGTATATTTTTTTTAACAGTCGTTTACTGTATTGCAAGCGTGTTGCTAGTAGCGTTTTGCTACCCTTCACAGGCACGGTTTGGGATGAAAGTTATAATATTATTATTATTATTAAAGCTTTGAAAACTCTCTCGGTGTACCGTCTTTCTTTGTAAATATGTGTAACCCATGTATAATATGTATTTGTACCTGTATATTTTTGTAATGTATTTATTTGAGACATTTATTCTAATATGTTTTACGAATTAAAAAAGAGGGGGGGGAGCAAACGCGGGCTGACGGGAAGTGGGGTAAAGGTGAGTGAGACCTGTTGTCGCGGTGGACAATAGTGGATATATATTTTTCCCACCCTTTGGAAATATAGACCTTTTTTTCCTTGGATCAGTTTCAACGGATACCCGGACTCTGCAGGTCTGCATCAAACCTTAGGTACCGATATCATTTTCTGTTCATTTTGCTGGCTGTGATTTTTGGACTGTGTACTTCAATGTAGAACATTTAGTTTCAACCGCGTGACTTGAAGTGGGGTCTGGATAAATTTATTGTTTGTGTTAGTTTTTTAATGTGGGCGCATGCGGCTTATATACAGGTGCGGCTTGTGTATGTACGATAACGGTTTTTCTCTGAAAATGTGGTGGGTGCGGCTTATAATCAATCAGTTCCGGAATTTACGGTATATATTATTCAAGACTGGGTGGAAACATATGTTGGCCTGGAGTGGCATGTACTTGCCCAAGACACACCACAGAATATGGTGCCCCTATGACCTGTATGGTTAAGGGATCCAACCATACTGTATATAAATTCCCCCTTTTTATGTAGACGCGTGGAGTACAAATTGGTGAAATCATTTCTGCAGGCCAAGTATGTTGCATGAGAGAAACTTCACCCAAGTTTCGTTGACTTAACATCCATCTTTTGTCTGGATCCTGCTTACATTGTATTCACTAACACTAAGCTTTGAAAAGCTCTGAGTGCATCTTCTCCCCGAGTATCAGTGTCATTGGCCTTCCCCATAATGTTTAAGCCGGGCCGCCACTCGCTCTGTTGCCAAGAAAAGCGGTCCAACCTGAAGCTGATCGGGCGTGGCCGTGCACAAGAGTCCCCTTTTCTTTTTTTGCCTTGCAGTCAACCAGGACGAGGCGGCTGAGGTGCTGACATGGCATTTGTGCTGCAGGGTTATGAGAAGTTCAGCTGTTGGGTCGTTGATTAAACCATGGGGTGGACGTTAATTCTTGGTCCGATAACGGCCAAATAGCAAGTCTGTTATCCAGCTGATAGAAAAAAAGCCCCGCGTTGTAATACTTGATCCGCCGACGTTATGTTTGGAAAAATTCTGAGCATTTTTTTTTTGTCCCAGCTCTACCTTTTTATAAAGTGCACGAGGCACCGAAGGGCTTGCCCACAGTCACTTCCATGTGTACAGGCTGTTTGTTGTACGACCTTCTAAACTTGAAGCTAGCGCATTGAGTTTTGTGTTGAGGATTGTTTTGTTTTTTTTCCTTGTCGCACTTCTGCGTGACTGCTTTAATGCTGATTTAAGAGTGACAGCTCATTGTTTGACAGCTACCAGATGAAGTCTACAAATGAATGTCTTAATCCCGACACAACGAGTTAGTTGTCCGTACTAGACATACAAAAATGTAATGCACAGACGCTGCCCTCCTTAGTAAGTTGCTTCAGTGCTATATTTTGTGTGTTTAAGGTTCATATAAGTATGTTTAAGGCTTGTATAAGTAACCTGTATTGTTTTGTACTGAAAAAATAAACATTTCATAAAAAATATGCTCTATAAAGATTAATACATTTGACTTTAACTTTTTGGATGATGAGCTTCAAGAGTTAGGCAAAATTCCTCCTGTGGTAGAAAGTGGCAGAAAAAGTGATCCGACCATTTTCTCAACCGCATTAAGCTTTCTTATTCCACTTTCATTCCAAATGAAACGGCTCGCCTCTTTTTTACACTTTAAATCAAACATATTGAATGGATACTCAAAATATTAAACAATAAAGTTCTCGGGACGTTGGAGATGCAGTACGGACTGTTAGCACACAAACTAGGAAGAGAAAGCGGATTTTTTTCTTCGAGGTGGATGCTGGGTGACCTCTCACAGCGCCACCACGTGCCAGTAGCGGCGGAAAGAAGCACTACAGTAATGTCCTGGTGCACACAGTACAAAATCTCACTTACAGCAATGTTCAGATATTTTTCAACATCTCCCAAAAAATGTTCGTATCTACCGTTTTTCGTAAGTTGACTGGTCGTAAGTAGGGGAGCGTCTGTATACATGTTTCGTACTCCTGGAGAAAATCAGCCGCTCCATCAATTTACTCCATGTGCGCCAAAATGAAAGACCCTTCACGGCTGTAATTGGCAAACAATTTTCCAATCAGGTTTTCACTCTGTCAAATTTGTATTTTTATTTGTATATATTATGGTTACTAATATGTACAGCTTAGATAATTGCACTTGATAAGAATGGGTGTATATTATTCTTGGCCAAGGCATGCGTACCATTCCGCATTGGAGCACTTGTATGTTTGGTAATGCATTTTTACATAATGACCACACTTATCATGCACTTTCTACAATATTTGTGTCAGCTTTATTGTTATTTCTGGAAAGACAAAGTATTGATGGATTGACAACTTTCGTACGGGTGCTTGAAATGTCTGACAATAACTTGTATACAATGTGGAACATGACGAAAACAAAACCTAAAGTATAAAGGTAGTGGAAAATCCCTACTCCACAACAACCCTTTGTCTAAACTGCTTCTGGCAAATATTGTTAAACTCCAAGGCCGTCCTTTACGGAGTTCGTATGGGTGCTTAAAATCTTTGAAAATGCTTGGATTTAGCGTTTTCAAGAATTGAAAAGTGCTTAAATTTTGGCTGAAGTGCTTGTAAAAGTTTGAAATTCTTGTTTCTCAACACGTCTGCTTAAAAATGACCAGTACTGCTCTATGGTTGCTTCGTTTTGTTCTTGCATTTCTTCCTTTGCAATTAACTGGAGCTGGCATTGGTTTGTACTGTATTCTTATGAAGCTTCATTGCCCCTATGGGTTGCGCCCAGGAGGGCAGGTGCACTATGAAATGTGTCTTACTGCAAGGATTACGTATCAATTATGGATTCTTGGCCATGAAATACATAGCGTTTCCCTATGGTAAATTGCAATGGCAATAACTTCCTGCAATTAAAAATGTAAGCTGCATATTTTTGTCATTTTTACCAAAGGTTTTGTCTCAAATATATATTATTGTGATTAACTTAAGATTTGAAAATCATGTCGTGGTAATTGCACATGCAAGTTTAAAACCGCGTATATAAATCTCAGATGAAATGATGGCTCTGTAAAATACTCAATTCACAACAGATTTTTCCTTTTATTGGTACTGGAGAAATTGAAAAAAAAAAAAGCCTTGAAATTATTTTAAAGTGCTTGAATTTAGCCAGGAAAAAGGGATACAAACCCTGGATTGATCAAGTCAAATTTTAGTTTATCCAACTTTACTTTTTTGAGACTTGACTTCGACTTACAGGTGTGTTTAAAGTGTATCGGGTATGAGGCACACTTTGAATTCCTAGAAAATTGTGAGGTTTCTTCAGTTCAAGTGGTCTACAGAATATAGTAGTTGGATTTTGTCTGTGTTTTAATCCCCCCCCCTAAATTTAGAGTGCAATTAAAAAAAAAAGTTGGTTGTATCAATCTAATGAAAAGGGATTTTATTAGGTATTAGTAAAAAAAGAAAAACTTGCACACCGAAATGAAACGTGTATAAAAATAAGAATATGCTTCACATAATGGGGAAAAAAAATCTTGAAAATCCAGCCTCTTTTAAAGTACCTTCATTTATTTTCTATTGCTATCACAACGAAATCCTTGACTGACCTTTACTTATCCTCTCTGTTTAGTCGTGACGGGAGCCACAGACGGAATCGGGAAATCCTACGCGGAGGAGGTGAGTCTCCTGAAAAACACCCTTAAAAGAAATGAAAAATAGATCTATTTTTTTACTTCTCCCTTTGACAGACAGGCTATGACTCATGCATAGCACACGGGGTTTTTCCTAGGCCATTGCGCACATACACGGGGCTTGTATAGGGAAAATGTATAAATATAATGCTCTCGCTTGTGGGGAGAGGTGAGATGCGGTCATTTTGTTTTGCACCTTTCAGCGCTTTATTGATTGCCGGGAGAATGGTAAAACCCTGAGCACAATCACTGCTGTTGGCCACAGCTCACGTTCACACAAGGTCCAGCTGACCTTAACTGCAACTCCACCTGGCCCCACCTCTTGAAGGCCCAGCGTGTATTATGTAGTTATGTAAAATTATTCCAGCATTGATTCAAATGAGACATGAACATGACTTGAAGGTTTGGAGATTTTTATTCATATTACCGTAAATTCCGGACTAGAGCGCACCTGATTATAAGCCGCACCGACCACATTTTAAGAGGATGACCGCTTTTGTACTTGTATAAGCCGTGTGCGCCCACGTTAAAACTTGAAGCACAATCACAAAATTAATTCTAACCCTACTTTGAGTCCCGCGATTTTAGCTGAGGGGGGGATTTTGTAGAGGTTTATTGTTCTATATACTTTATCAATTATCCATTATCGCTCAAATTATAATTCACTACAAAGTCAAGAGGCCGAGACACTTGCTCCCAGCCAAGAGGCAGAGTCAAGGTCCTAGCCACCATGCCAAGCAGCGATCAGTGCGTTTGCACCGTTCCCGAAAGTACTGCAATACCGGGCCGATGCATGGAGTGGGCAGAGCAAGCTCAAGTCCGTAGTTCCCAAACCAGCATAAATCACTCAGTTTAACAATCACAGCCGGCATAATGAACGGAAAATGATACTGGTAGTTAAGATATGATGCAGAGTCCAGGTCCCGTTAAAAGTAATCCAAGGAAAAAAGTGTATATTTCCAAAGGTAAGGGTGGGAAAATATATATCCACTTTTGTCTGCCGTGTCCACAAACAATCATCTTTACCGGTAAAGGTGATTGTTTGTGGACATATAAATATATATTTAAGCGGTCCCCACTTCCCGTCATCCCCCGCGTCTGTTACGCCCCTTCTTTTCAATTAGTCAGTGCAAGACTTATCAGAATAAGTGTCCAAAATAGATACGAATGAATACATTACAAAAATATACAGTTACAAATGCATATTATACATGGTTACACATATTTACAAAGAAAGACGGTACACTGAGAGAGTTTTCAAAGCTTTAATAATAATATTATAAGTTTCATCCCAAACCGTTTCTGTGAAGGGTAGCAAAACGCTACTAACATCACGCTCGCAATGCAGTTGCTGGGTCTGTTAAGAAAAGCATACCGTACATGTAAAATCACAGTGAACAGTTCTCATCTTCCTCCTTATAACTGTCGTCATCAAAGTTGTCTTCCTTTAGTATAGGAAAGAGACTTTGTCTTATAAACGTCGTCCCGCGCTCCCTTATTCAAAAACATGCAGGCAGCACGCTCGCGAGGTAAAGTGCTCCCTTAATCAGCAACACGCTCGCAAAGTAAAGTGTGTGCTCTGTTTCCTTCTTTATCGGACTGCTCGATTGCGTTTAGCTTACAAGCTGCGTCATGTGCCTTGAACTCGCGTGCCGCTGGCGGCTGTTAGAAAAATTACATAAATTGGCCGCATCACTGAATAAGCCGCAGGGTTGAACGTTTGGGGAAAAAAGTAGCGGCTTATAGTCCGGAATTTTAGGTACATAATTTCAGACTCCCTTTAAAGAAGCTGCCATGTTTGGTGGGACTCTTCTACAGAAGCTCGAATGACCATTTGGTAAATGTAGCTTACTCCGGTGGTCTTTAACACATTTCACCTTCTACAGCTGAACCCTGCAAGTGGTGATCCTCAAGTCCGGTTATTCAGGTGTATTTGCCCCTTTTTGTCCACTGTTTCCTTCCCTAGCTGCTCACGTGAGCCACTTGCCTGCATGCTATGGCTCGCGGCTAGGTGCTATTGCTATGGTTAGCTGCCCTTTGTTTCATCTTTAGTGTCAGCCCCTACATCAGCTCTGACCAACTCCAGCTTTTCGTTTTTCTTTTTCAGCTGCTCCGGGTGTTTCCAGCTCAATTGATCTTTTATTGTCGCACGTCAGCTTTCACTGGCTGAAAGTGATTCTTGTTCACTAAGCAAATACAGAAGTAGTCTTGTGAATTTTGCCAAGTAATACCTTTTGGGCTTCCAGAGGGTCTTTTTTGAATGCACACGCTACAGCGCCCTTTCGTGGTGAAATATTATACACGGTCACTTTAAAGGCACACGCATTTAAATTGATGCTAAAACATGTGAGGTACTTTCCTTACAATTTGTTTGTAAAGAGCTTATTTCTTTCAGTAATAAATGTAATAAGATGCTATTTTCCTTTTAGCTTATTTTTAGGTCACTTCGATTTTCTACATATTCTTGCTCTATATGTTTTTTTAAGTTTATCTAACTTAAGATTTTAAAATCTGTCCATTATATTTGCAGCTTTTGCTAATTTTAAGAAAGAAAAAAAAAACCTAATGTTCTTTTCAGCTTGCTCGCCGAGGATTTGCGATGGTGTTGATCAGCCGCTCCCAACATAAACTGGATGACGTGGCTAAGTCACTCGGTAAGTGATCAAAATCGTCAGATTATTGTTGTCAGTTTCTGCGGGTGTTCGTGATATTTTTATCTGGAAACCCCCCATCAAGTGACTTCCAGAGTCCCTCGATATGCAATGATGGTCTGCAGCGCCCTCTGCTGTCGATGTGTCTCTGCAAAAGCGTCCTCAAAGTCCTACTGTTCTGTTTGAGTTTTGTTTTACAGCTAAATTATTGTTTTTCAAAGTTAGATGTTTATACTAGAAAATCACTTTTTAATCCCCCTTTTTTCTGATACAGAGGACCAGTTTGGAGTGGAAACAAAAACCATTGCTGCGGACTTTGGCAAGACTAATATTTATCCGTCCATTGAGGCAGGACTGTCCGGCTTGGAGATTGGTGTCCTCGGTAAATATAAACATGTTATTTGGGGAGCACAGGTGATTTTTTTCATGAAATTTCTGGGTTTGGATCGTCATTATCATTTTCTGTATGCCAATATGACTTGGTTGTGTGACCTTAAAGGAACAGTGTATTAAGAGTCTCCTATGGTTTTTTTTAAAAAGACAAATAAAAAATATATATATTCATTTCAATTGTTAACAATAATACACGAATTATTGAATATACATTCATCTATTGAAAACACTTAGTTTATTTAACATCACGAGAGGCTCATCTGGAGGGAGCTGACATTATTGTCCCTCATCTTGCTGCTTTGGTTGAATGAATGATTGAATTACATTTTTTGTTTCGAACATGACAAAAGCAAAAATAAAACAACAAATCTCCCCCCCCCCAAAACAACAACACACAAACAATGTTTACATACATGTTTGAAAGAAGCAATAGTGCAAGGGAGTAGGAAAATCATATGGTTAGCTCCCAAAACCTTGTGAAAAACTGGGCAGAAATTGTGCAATTTGGTCACCAAGTGTCTCTTCTTTTTTTATTGTCATTGCTAGGTCAATATATTTTATACTTTTAAAAAAAGTAGAAATAAAAGTAAATTTCTACACTGTAAATGTATTTTTTGTCCTACAATTAATAGAAGTCAAGTATAGCACTTGAAATGAAAGGATCTGCATTTATATAGCGCTTTTCAAGTCAATGACTTCCCAAAGCGCTTTACAATGTGCTCCACATTTCCCAATAGCGGCCTTGCAGCCATGTAAGGCTGCTAACCTTCTTATTGGGGGTATTAGGGGTTCAGTGTCTTACCCAAGGACACTTCAACATGTAACACGGACGAGCCGGGATTCAAACTGGGATCCCTTGAGCGCTCTACCTCCTGAGCTACTGCCGCCCTTAATCACAAGGAGTCTCAAAGGGTCGCACAGACCACAGATTATTGCAAACCACAGACTTTTATTACACCATCCCCTGATCTAAAACCTACATGAGGGCAAGGTAAACCTCAAAAACCTCAGCGTGAGGAAAATAAAGAAACCCTGAAGGGACCGCACATGAGATAATCCCCCTTTTCAGGATGACCAGTCTGCAATGGATGTTGCATTAATAAACAATAATAAATATAAAATGAAATATAAATTAATAACAAGAAAGAACTACATTAGTGATAAGTTTTCCCTACTTAAAAAACTATTCCTCCTTTTAATTTGAACTTGGTGTTATCATAAAACCGCTTCTGAGTAAAAAGCAAATTAAGACATAAGGACAATGTACACATAGGCAGTGTCTGAATCTGTGCATTACGTCACTGTTTATGAATGTATTCATTATATCGGACCTAATTTCTCTTTTGCTTTGTGCAAAAAGAACATTTAAAGGACTCTTTGTCCTTGTTTTTTTTATTCCATTCGCTAGTTCGAGTAAGGTGTGGCTGGCAGAGTAGTAATTCCTTTTCTTTGCATCTAGTACCCCCGTGTGGATGCTTCCAGTATTACATTTACTCGTAGCGCTTTTTAAAAAGGTTTTCTTATTGTGTGTTTTTTTTTAAGTCAACAATGTTGGTGTGTCCTACCCTTACCCCGAGTATTACCTTCATATTCCGGATCTGGACAACGTAAGTATGATTTGATTTCCAATGACGTGCGTGGAAATCTTTTCATATTTATGCTTTCTTGTTGCAGTTCATTACCAACATGATCAACGTCAACATGACGTCAGTGTGCCAGGTAATTCCGATCCATCTGAGCTCGAGAGCTTCACGTCAAAGAAATAGTGGCTCCTCCTTTTTCTTCTTCTTTGGTGCTACCTGCAGCGGTTGCCAAAGCAACGGCAAACTACACCACGCCGTCTGCGTTTGCTGGCCACCCACACAACACCCCTCCCCTTTTCCAGCACTCTTTAGCTCTCCGCTGCTGTTTTTTTGTATGTAATTTTTTCAATGTGCATTTTGTAATCTTGTTTGTCATCCACCAGATGACCCGCTTGGTGCTGCCCAGAATGGCTGATAGGTGAGTAACCCTCCTACCTGCTTTTTTAAAGTTTATTCCATGGGTGGGAAAACTACAGACTTCAAAACGAAGCGGAAAGAAGCATTGTAAGAAAATTGTTTAGTCAAGTCATGTTTATTTGTATAGCCCTTAATCACAAGGAGTTTCAAAGGGCTGCACAGATTATTGCAAATAGCGACTATTATTACACCATCCCCTGATCTAAAACCTACATTATGGCAAGGAAAAACTCAAATACCTCAACATGAGGAAAATAAGGAAACTGGAGAAGGGACCACACATGAGGTAATCCCACTTCCAGGATGACAGGGCGGTAACAGATGTTGCAATAACAAACAATACACCGATATTATCAACATGAAATATAGGTCATTCATAAATTATAGAATATAAGTGTGTTTCAAGCCTGGATTTAAACGGTTCCACTGAGGTTACAGATCGAATATTAGGGGGCAGAGCATTCCACAGCACCGGGGCCCGAATGGAGAACGCTCTCGAAACCTGCAGATCGCTTATTGGCTCTTGGGATCACAAGTAGACCAGCATTTTCAGAGGGAATGCTCCGGACCGAAACATAGGGGAAAATTAAATCCGAAAGATATGAGGGAGCAGGTCCATGCATGATTTTGTATAATACCAATAGAACCAAAAAATTGTGGCTTAAGCGACAGGGAGCCAATGCAGGTTAGCTAATGACATCAAACATTTTTGTTTTACCAAAATGAGCCGCTTCTCGAGAAACAATGACCTCCAGTTTTAAATATGTCCACAAGATGTCTCCAAAGCACCCTCTGTAGCTGTATATGCTGACTAGCATTTATCAGCCACTGAAGATTTGAGGAAACGCCCATCTTGATTTTTTTTCTAAAATTTATAATACGAGTCACTGTTTAAATCAATACGATTGCACTTATCCGGATTTCATTCGATAATACGAAACCGTGGTCTCCATACATCAGCGAGTCAGTGAATCAAACCGTGTAAAATATTTACGTACTGCTAAACGTGATAATGGCGACAAATTGAAAAAAAAAAAAAAATCTGCCCAAAAGCATTCCTGCATCAATGGAAGTTGCTTGCTGTCCAACACAATAATTCCCGTTTACAAATACAGTAATATAAAATATTATTTGCAATAATATTTTCACCAAGTCTCTGACCATCCTAACTTGTGATACTTTTTGACCAATTGCAGGCTTTGTTCTGCCCCGCTTTAGCCTATACAAGCCTCTAAATGCGAACAAGGATTTGCCTTCTTTACCTCCGAATAACTGCGTGACTCAATATTGATCCATATACAAGGCGCACTGTATTATAAGGTTTATGGTCAGCCTTTGCAAAAATTGAAGGCTTTTAGGTGTGCCTTATAGTGCAGAAAATACTATACTTTTGTTATCTTTTTTTTTCCCTCGGGTATCTGATTTAAGACTTGTGTAGCTCCTTCTCTAGGTTTATTTTCCTTATGTAGAGGTTTTAAGTTTTCCTTGCCCGCATGGTGGTTTCAGGTCAGGGGATGGTGTAATTGTGGCCAGTCCTTTGAGACATTTTGCAATTAAGGGTGATACAAGTAAACTGGGCTTGACTATCTGTATAAAACAAAAATTAAATGCATTAATCGCCCATTTTCTTCTCTCCGGCTTGGCCCCTATGATGCAACGATTTAAAAATAATAATGGGCATTCCATGTTAATATAATTACAGCTATTTTGGGGATTAAATTACTGAAAATAATTATTTGTATTTGAATAAAAATCTAATGTATTAATAAGAACATATACAAACATTTTTTAATATGTTATAAATTGTAAATTTCAATCAATAGATATTCTGGTACATTTTATAAATATATTAGACACTAATTACAAATATAGTTCTTTTTGATGTTAGATTATTAACTCAAAGTATTCCCTTTCTTTCCATGAAATATTTTTGGTTTTCCATTTCACTAATTGATGTATTATAATTCATTTTCCACCAATTTTAAAATGATTAAAAAAATGTAGGTGTATTTGTCAAATATATATTATTTTATAAATTTGTTCACTAACACCATTAACAATGAATGTTGCCTATTTTTAGGTTTTGAAAAACACAATTTTTTTATACATTTCTTGTAATATCAATTATTGATTTGCGAAATTCACAACATTGAAATTTTATAAACACTAATTTCAAGTCGGATTTAATGTTATTCATTTTGCACCATTAAAAATTACACAAGATGCTTATAATTTTTACTCTGTATTAACCCAGAACTCGTTATTAATTCAAACTTGTGCACGTTTCAAATGTAAATTAATTTATTTTTATTTTGACAGCAGCACAAATGTACGATTTTTTTTTTTTTTAAATCAAAATTTGCTTTCAATTAATCATCCCTTGTTAATTTAAATTGTTATAATTATACAAGCATGTACATGTAACTAATGTTGGTGATTTATTATGTATGAATATATTATTTTTTTTACAAAAACAATACATTTCCTGTTACTTTGGATACCAATACGCATATTTTTCTTTCCATATTTTTTTTCACTGATGCTGTAAATGTATAAGAATATTTTATATATGTATATCTCTCTCTCTTTCTCTTTATCTAGAGATATATATAGATGGAGAGATATATAGATATATATCATGTATACCGCAGCCATATCCCCCTAGTGGGAGGTGGCTAAAGTCATTTCTGGCTCTTTTTGGGAGATTGATACAGATACTCGCTCAACCCAACTGAGGTGTTGGGAGTTATTAGGTGACCAAACCCCCCAATTCCAACCCCTAATGCTGAACGCCAAGCAGGGAGGCAACGGGTACCAATGTTTAAGTCTTAGGTATGACTCGCCTGAGGCTTGAACCACAACCTCCCAGTCTCTGGGTGGGCGCCATACCCCCAAGGCCACCGAGCCAATTCTATCTCATTGTAAATGGAGCATGTTTGGAAATTTGAGTGTAAATAAATGTTCCTGTTGAACAAGATTAAGGGTGTTGGTTTTTAGTTAGCATCTAAGTAAATCTTTTATTTTTATCTTTAGATCCAAAGGCGTGATCCTAAATATCTCCTCAGCAAGCGGCATGTACCCCTTGCCCCTCCTCACCATCTACTCAGCCACAAAGGTTAGCTTACGGTCCCGCCCTTCCACTCATTTGTAGCAGATTGCTTTTTTTTTTCTTTTCTTTTTTTTTCTTCCAGTTCTCCGTCAATATCTTGATTTTTCATTTACCCTATTTTATCTTCCATGCTAGGCTTTTGTGGATTTCTTCTCCCGTGGCCTCCAGGAGGAGTACAGGCGTCAGGGCATCATCATCCAGGTAAGAGTGATGCCAATGATGACCCAAATAGCTCCTTGAATGGCTCACAAGGAAACCTTTACAACTTCCATCAAATGAATCTTGTGCTGAAAGATGAGTGAATGAAAGCTTTTTGGAATTTGATTTTTCCCGACGGCAAACACAATGATGGAGGCTGAGATAATGTATGGTTGGTTGGTTAGATTCCTTAACCACTAGGGTTGTAGGGGCACAATTCCTTTAGTGTGTCTTAAGCGAGTACAGCTTGGTGGCGCCCCTACATTTTCTTCCACCCTTTCTCGAACTGGGGACCTTCCGCGTGTAAAGCGAATGTGCTAACCACTGCACTACGGAAACTATAGTGAAATATTCACAAAAACTGAGTAAAACTACAGATGATTTTAAGTATACAAAGGTCAACAATGTTGGGCAGCAGTAGCTCAGGAGGTAGAGCGCTCGTCATGGGATCAAGGGATCCCAGTTTGAATCCCGGCTTGTCGGTGTTACATGTCGAAGTGTCCTTGGGTATGACACTTAACCCCTAATACCCCCAATTAGCAGGTTAGCGTCTTAGATGGCTGCAATACAAGGCTGCTATTGGGAAATGTGAAGCACACTGTAAAGCGCTTTGGGAAGTAATTGACTTGAAAAGCGGTATATAAATGCAGCTCATTCATTTTCATTTCATTTAATAATAAAGTCAAGTCATGATTATTTGTGACGCCTTTTATCTCAAGGAGTCTCAAATGGCTGCACAGACTATTGCAAACTACAGACTATTACATTATTATATGAGGCAGATCAAAAATATAATGGTGATCGAAGTAAAATGAAATATTAATATTAAAAATGTAGTTTAAATATATATTTATCTATATGTTGAGTTATATTTTGATCTTTATATTTTGTCTCTGATGGGGATGAGAAAACATACAGGAAGTAGGTGGAGATGCTAACGACGTCGTGTTCAAAAATTAAACCAAAACTCAACACAACAAAATCCAAGAAAGTCTTACTCTACTTAAGTGCGGCCAACACAAACCCAGCTCCACTCCTCCTCAATGGAGACTGTGGAGAGGGTTCAGCCCTTCTAACCCCTGGGCGCACACATCTCTGATGACCCATCCTGGTCTGCCAACACCAGGGCTGTGGTGGGGAAAGCCCAGCAGCAACTCCACTTCCTGAGTGTTCTGGAACAGAAGCTGCTGGTGTCCTTCTACAAAGCCACGGTTGGGAACATCCTGACATACGGCATCAACACAGCCCTAAAGATCACCGAATGCTCTCTGCACAGTCTAGAGGAAATTGCCGGCTTGCGATACTGTAGCAGAGCCATTAACATATAGATAATTATCACCCTGGCCACCACCTCTTTGTTGTGTTTGCCTCTGGTAGGCACTAAAAGTCCCTTAAAACTAGGTCAAACACAACTTCTCTAGGGCCATCACCACCCTAAACGAATGCACAAAGCTGGTTAAAGTAATGTGTATATATATATATATATATATATATATATATATATAAAGGCAGTAAAAAAGTTAAAGTATGTAAATCAAATGAAATATTAAATATTTTAAAAAGGCAGTAGAAGACATCCAATTAAAACATAATAAGGTTGATTGTGGTACAAGTGATAAATTACTAATACTAAATACATTTAAATGTGAAATACTTCAGTATGAACATAAACGAGTATATTGAAAACAATGAGGCCTTTAAAAAAAACAATTCAATTATAACAGCCAAAAACAGTTAAGATATTAAATAAAATATTAAAAGAAAAATGTAAGACAATATGGTGAAGAGGTAAAATGGAATGGAAGATGATTTAGATTATACACCTCGTTTTTTTTCTTCAGTTCTTGGTAATGAAACCAGATATTCCATGTGAAATATCTACTTTAAGAACTTTTCACTGTGAGGACATCTGCTGTTCATAGACAATTTTTTTGTTTTTTTTGGTTTGAACTATTTTATTGACACTATCAACAGCAAATAAACGATGTGAGGTTTGAACAATTTTTCTCTACATTTTTAACAGCAATTACACATTCACAATTTCATTATATCATATCCCAACAATGAGTTTTTAGCGACGCTTTTAACAGCAATAGCATAGACAATATTGCACCTGAACCGAGTACCATCCAAATCAACCACGCTAGTGCTCAAAATCTTGAATTTATATTTGTTTCCACCCGTTAATCCAAGTTTTTTTGTGTAGAGCGTGCTTCCCTTCTTTGTGGCCACCAAGATGACTCGCATCAGGAAGCCCACCCTGGATAAGCCCACTCCAGAGCGCTACGTGGCCGCCGAGCTCAACACAGTAGGCCTTCAGAGTCAGACCAATGGATACTTCCCTCACGCCGTCATGGTAAGACGCACGTCACACAAATGTAGAGCGTTTTTTTTCGTGATTATGTAAAGATTAGACGAACCAAATTTAAAATGGTTGTTAGGAGGTTAAATTGGGAGGTTGATTTGTTGTCGTTTGATCTTTAAAAATACAAATTTCTAGTTGTCCCCCCAAATTTGTCCTAATTTTCCTTGTATGTATATTTTTCTAATGGAATTCCTCGTTTATCATGGTTAATGCCGTCCAGAACCTCCCCTGCCGTATGTAAGAAATCTGTGAAGTAGTATTTTTTTCATATTTTATTTATATATTGCTTTTAGATCATTTTTTCTATATTTTCTTTTTTGCCTCCGTTCAGAAGAAATAACTTCACCAAAAGATCTTGTCATAATCAAAATGGTGATATGAGTACATTTACTGGTGTGTGTGTGTGTATGCATTACTCACACTTCAGATAATTCCACTAATTCCAACTACAGTAGACCCTGGGATAGGATATTGATCTGTTCCAAAATGAGAATTGTAAGGTAATATCATATTGTAGGTGATGGAAAGCTTTTTTTTAAGATTTTCTGTTGCGCTCCAAACCCCAGGGAAAAACATAAAAAAAATGTACATACTTATTAAACATTAGCAACAAAATTGTGTGTATTGTAAGAACTACCCACATTTAATATATATGTATATGATTAAAAAACTTGACAAATAAAAAATAAATTAAAAGGACATTTTTATAACCTTTGGAGTGGTGTGATCTGAGCAGTACAGCAGAGTTATTGGGTGGATGCAGAGGTGGAATACGATAGATTTAAATACAAACTACTTTTAAATATCCACTTGCGAAGATTGTTTTGCTTTTAAAAGTGTTGTATTTTCAATAATTGTCCAAAACATCGATTTGTTACATCCATATTCCTGAGCAAGAATACCGGTCCGTGTGTCTCCTTCATATTTTAGTATCTTGAGCCTCGTTTCCATTTTTTACATCTTGTTTATCCCTTTAACAGCACTGCAAGTCTAAGACCCTTACCTAAACAATTACATTTTTCTTCCATGACATTGTGAATGTATTGTGGAAAGGAGCTTAGCCAATATTTTATTGGCGTTTTTTTTAATAGCATAAAGCAATCCGATAGCAGACCAGCAGTTTTAATGACAAATAGCCGACAGGTATCTTGATAACACACGATGTGCTTGACATGCACTCATACACACGAACGCAACACCTGAGGCCATTTTCAGCTGCAGTTCTGCTCCGTGTTGTTTATGTCACATGTTTTCAGATCATGTGATCATTGGAGATGGCGATTACAAAGACGAGCTCACTACTGCGCTGAAAGAAAACGTGAATGATTGTTGCGTCGCGAAAAACACAAGCCATATAATTCTAGATGACAGGGCAAACATACTGTGGAGAATAGTGCCAGCTTGCAACACAGATGTCTTTTTGCGTTGATGTCATTTGTGGTTGCTGCGTTAGTAGACCAAATTGAAATTGCTTGTTATTGTACCTCGAGGATGTAGCAAATAAAGGTGGTCAATGCATTTTAACAAGTAATCGATTAACTAGCTCTTGTCCGCCCCTGAAAGGACGAAACTGTCCCAAAGTTCAATCCTTTACAACATGGGTGTCAAACTCAATCGCACAGAGGGCCTAATCTCAAACCACACCTATGCTTGCAGGCCGAACAGGAAAAATATTGATTGAATACACTAAAACTTGATTTAAAAACAAAACACAAGTATGAATTAAAAACTGAGAGGAATATTGTTCGAAAATAAACTTAAAATACTTTGCTCTCTGTAGATATCCGAAATTCTGTAACACCTAAAATAAATAACTAAAATAATGAACATAAATATAATTTTGTTCTTTACACCAAAAATAGGTTCTTTCAACATACATTTGCAAAAACAGACAGGAATGTTATTTCAGGATAAACAAACTTAAACATTAAATCACTTTTTTTCTCGATAAAAAATATCTCCTGTCCAAACTATAAATATTCAAAATGTGAAAAAAAATGGAAATAAAATGTGTGTGTTTCCTTTTGGGATTTTATGTATCCTCATATCCTATAACTTCTGCTTTGCATTCATTTTTCTTTCTGGTGTTTTTGTCTTTTAGTGCCGTTTTGCGCTAAATTCCTTAATTACGGCCATATTATCTCAACAAACAAGGCACACTGGTTTACCAGCTTGTCAGTAAACATATGTTCATCCTCCAATCAGTTTTGAAAGGCTCCGTTTTCAGAATCAACTTTTGTCTCGGCCATTGTGAGGGTTTGGCATCCACGTAATGCACAGCAGTGGAAATGGCACCCTGTTTTTCTCCCTTTAGCCTTCTGTTACATTGTGATGGATAGAACTTTGTCCCTGGGCGTTAGATCTCCGCTTCCTAACACTAAAGACTCACTGTTGGTGAACCTCTGTCTTATTTTTCAACTGGCCAACGTGTTGTTTGTCGGTCGATAGTTGTAAAAGTGGCTGCACTCGTCAGGCTACGGCTAACTCGACGGATGTGGGAACATTCCTGGTGAGTCTTGTGGCGGCAGCTGAAGCGCTGCATTTTGGGATCTGTAGTTTGAGATTTATCAGCGCTTCATAGAGCCGGGCCGTTATAGTAGGTGTAAATCAAATGACTTCACAGGCCGGATATAATGTACGCTGGGCTGTGAGTTTAACATGTTTGCGCTATGAACATTATAAGAAACCTAAGTGACTTAACCTTAACACTGATGGTATGGAAAGAGAAGTGTAGCGTCGTTGATGGATAGCTTCCACTGCTGTCCAGTCCGGATATATAAGTTGAGGACTTGGTTTGTCGGGTAAAAAGTTGTTGTTTTAAATATTGACTAAAGTACAGATGCTGCCCTACTTACGAAAGAGATACATTCCGGATGATCTTTCGTAAGTTGAATTTGTTGGCAAGTTGCTTCAGTGCTATAATTTCTATGTTTAAGGTTTATATAAGTATGTTTAAGGCTAGTATAAGTAACCTGTATTTTGTTCTAAAAAAATAAATAAACCTTTCATAAAATACTATGCTCTATAAAGATAAATAAATTTAAGTTTGACTTTCTTTTGGAAGATGGGCTTCAAGAGTTAGGCGACTACCTCCTCCATGGTAAAAAGTGGGCAAAAAAAGCGCGATCCAACCATTTTCTCAACCGCATCAAGCTTCCATAGTCCCCTTTCATATAAAGAGACGGCTCGCCTCTCCTTTACACTTTACTCCAACCATATTGAATGGATGCACAAGATATTAAACAATAAAAATGTCAAAGTTTTTAGCGCACTGGAGATACAGTATAGAATGTTTATACACAAACTACGAAGAGGAAGCCGGATTTCTTCTTTTGGGTGGCCTCTCACAATGCCACACGCCGGTAGCGGTGGAAAGAAGCACTACAGTAATGTCCTGTACTCTGAAAAAGGTCCACGCAATACAAAATCTAACTTACGGCAATGTCCGGATATTTTTCGACATCCCGAAAAAAATGTTCGTATCTACCGTTGTTCGCAAGTCAAATGGTCGTAAGGAGAGGAGAATCTGTACTATCAAAAATCCCGTTTTGCTTCCATTATGTATTATATGAATATAGTCTGCAAACACACGGACTCATTTCTTAGAAAAGATTGCACTGTGTTTAAAGCCGCAGTGCTTAAAATGCAGCAGAAAAAGTAGCGGCATGTAACCCGGCATTAATTGTACCTCACGAAATATTTCCTTTTCCCTTCCAACAGGGCTGGGTGACCACCAAACTGGTGCCCATCGGCATTGTCATCTTCTTGGGTGCCCGCATGAACCGCCTCCAGCGCACCGGCTACCTGAACAGGAGAAAGATGCGCGAGATCAAAAACGGAACCGGCTTGAAAACGGATTAAGATCGGGGACTTGGCCCGAACGCAGTATTTCATCAAAGTGTTCGTATGCGAGAAGTCTCCCTTTCGGGGAGGGGGGCGGGTGAAGGGATTTCTTGTTATAAAACTGTACCAGAACAAGAAGTTGGTGTTCCTGGGGAAACCTCCATGCACACACACACACACACACAGACGTGACTTGAGGTTACCTATTGGAAGTAAATGGATAAAATTAAACTGTGGTTTACTAAATCCTGCTGTTGTAAGCAGTGGAACAACGGTGGTGGGCTTTTTTATGTTATATATATGGTGTGTATACCATTTGTAAACTTATTTATTTTATTGTATAAGACACACAACCTAATACATTAAGATAAGTCATTGTTTTTTGTGATATGCTGATGAAACTCCGTTTAGTCGCACACAGTACATTTTTCAGCGACACTTTATTTATTATGACCGTGCCATTATAGTGGGATGGTGTTGCAAACAAATGTATCACTTTTTATTTTCTTTTTGTGCTCAACCAGCTTCACACAAATGCCTTTTCTAATGCTGGAATTACACATTGTGCCTTTCTCTACACGTGTCCTGTTATTCGGTGAGCTGATATCAATACCATCCCATGATGACTGCCTCACACAATATATTTGGCAGCGAAAGGTGGGATTCAGGTGTCCACGATGTTTACATGAGTGCCTCTCTGGTGGAAGCGATCCTTTTTTTAAAAAAAAAAAACGCTTTGTATTTTTTTTGAATGTGATATGCACTGTTTACTTCTGATTGTAGCTTATTTTTGCTACCGTTTGTTAATAAAAGTACACATTTGATTCTGTGTTTTGATTTCCTTGTTGCAGAGTACATGCGCTCTATTTGACTCAATACATTCTCTTTAGCTATTTTTGATTGTATAACGTTCTTGTTTTAAAATATACCTTATCCTGTTTCTTGGGGGGAAAAAAATCCATAAAATCGGAATTGTCTCATCTAGCTGATGGTAATTATATTGCTCATTTTAGGAAATATTTTACACTGATTTAAATGGTGATGCTTTTCCATGTCCTGTGTTCTATTAGGAGTTTACTTATCTTTTTAAAGTATAAATGTGTTTAACAAGAAAAAAAACAAGTTATATTATTTAAACTCGAAAAATGAAAGCTACATTTTCTGCCAATATAAAATATTTATTGCAGTGTGAATTGTAATTTTGATATCACGATAGTTTTATACAAGTCAACGAATACTGTTATTGAAATGTACACGTTTTAATAATTGGATATTTGCATTAGTTGAAATATTTGGGTGTTAAATTGAGATGAGATTTAATAATTTGCTACATACGTGTTCTTTTTTTCAATATATTTAATCGATCCATCCATCCATTTTCTGCACCGCTTATCCTCAGTAGGATTGCGGGGGTACTGGACCCCATCCCAGCAATCTTCAGGCAGTCTGCAGGGGACACCCTGAACCAGTTGCCAGCCAGTAGCAGGGCACACAGAGACAAACGCACTCGCTCATTCCCCTCTAGGGACAATTTGGACCAGCCATTTAACCTGACGTGCATGTGTTTTGGAATGTGGGAGAAAAACTGAGTGCCTGGAGGAAACTTACGCAAGCATGGGGAGAACATGCAAACTCCACACAGGAAGGTTCGATCTCATGACCTCAGAACTGTGCCGCACATAATCTAACCACGGTGCTGCCCTATGTAATCTGTATAATTCAGTCAGATACATTTTAATTCATTTCAATTTATGCTGAAAAATCCATACTATAAAAAAATATTGTCTCAATTAGCAAGCTGTTGATTCTTTTGCCCGTTTTACGAAATGTTTTATGCCATAATTACAAAAATGGGTTTGGGTAATGAGCTATGTAAGATAATATTTGTAATTCAAATCAAATGTTTTTAGTTTATTTGAAAAAGACTCGATAAAATGGCTTGAAAATAAAAAAATGACACTTAAAAATAAATGAATCTACGAAAGGAGTAAGATATCATTTTTGTTGGTGTTTACAATATAAGCTGTTTCCGTCAAGGTTAAAACTTGAGATTGTAGTAGAAAGAAGAAAAGAACACACTCTCAGTCGGAAGCTTGATAGCCCCTTCCATCGGAGGTGCGTGCTTCCAGAATCGACTCATGCTCCTTTTTCCGGAACCTCATTTATTGTAAAACACAAGAAGAAAACCACATCTGATTGTCTTACATGAACACAGGAAATGAATCTAATTAGTTTAGACGGGCATTACATTTAAATGCAGTGTATAATGTTGGTCGCTAAATGGCGTGCGAGAACAAAAAATGGGCAATAAGGATAGTAAAACTTTGTAAACACAAAGCATATCTTTGAGAAGAAACGCAAGCTCTCGACTTGGAATTTGGGGGTGTCAAGGTCATCTTGATTAGCCAGCTATCAGGCCTCATAATGGCTTTCAAGATGTAGTTTTTTAATCAGAGCTACATCCCTTGGTGCCTGAGAACTGATTCTCCTGAAGGTGTTTGCGAAATCGTATTAAGCACTATAGAAATATAAACCTATAAAGCTATAAGAAGAGTATAAAAGTATATATTGGATATAAACGTATATAGTATAAAAGGCACATTTAGACCATAATTTCCCTTACAATTAATTAATTTGAAAAAAATAGTGTAAACGGTGATTAACATCAGGATTTTTTGGAATCACACGAGCTTGTTTTAATAAGCAGGGGACTTAAAATAAGGTTTAATTTTTAATAATTTAAGTATTATGTTGAATTGTGTTTCCTGTTAAATACTCCCATCCATCCATTATCTGCACTGCTTATCCTCAGTAGGGTCGTGGGGGTGCTGGAGCCCATCCTAGCTATCTTCAGGCAGTGGGCAGGGGACACCCTGAACTGGTTGCCAGCCAGTCGCAGGGCATACGGAGACGGACAACGCACTTGCTCATGCACATCTAAGGACAATTTGGATTGGCCAATTAACATGACAAACATGTTTTTGGACTGTGGGAGAAAAACCGGAGTGCCAGGAGAACATACAAACTCCTTTCAGGAAGTTTCGATCTCATGACCTCAGAGCTGTGCCGCACACACGCTAACCACTGCACCACCTTGCTGCCCCCTGTTAAATACTAATATTTTTTTTTAAATGTTTGTGTATCTATTTTTGAATTGTATTTTCCCAATATTAATATTAAAATACTATAATTGCTCAAATAAAAGATAAAAGTACGTCATGCCCATATATAGAATATTACAAGCGGAACGACACCTTATAATATTTGTTTCGGGTTGAATTTATTTTGGTGTCACACACTTGTTATGGCGGCCCCCTTCTCAGTTTTCCAGCCACACTAGCCTCTCTTCGACTCTTAAATGTTACTTTTGGTAAGTTGCTTTGCGTCTGAAGTCGTCCTAACGTTTAGAATTGTATAAAAATCATATTCAAATACCTTCATTAGTCCATGTTGGTTTCAGGCAAACGAGCAACAGAGCAAATTAACTCAACTATTTGAAGAATAGTGTCTTAATACATCGTCTTAAGATTATTTCAATAAACTTTGAATGGAGAAAAAAAGCTAAATACGACGTTCCTGTGGGATAGGAATAGATTCCTTGTATAAAAGTTACTATTCAAATACCGAAACCTGCTGACAAATAGTGCCTGGTTAATTATAAAACGTGTCAATGTTCTGCATTCATATAGCGCTTTTCAAGTCAATGAAGACCTCCCAAAACGTGTTACAATGTGCTTCACACTTTCCCTTTTAAAAAGATTAAAAAAGTGCCCTAAACCCTCTGATAGGCGGGATGTCAGATAAACGCCAACGTGCCAGAGTGCAAGGATCCTGGGCCAAACAACCGACCAAGCAACCCAGGCCAACTGGTTGGTTAAAGTTACTTTTACACTATCAAACGCACTTAAGAAGTTGCTCTTTTCATTTTTCTTTGTTGTGCAGTTCCTCAAAGTTCTAATTTAGTCGCTCCATCCTGGGGAGTCCATCGGCAGGCCAACTCTGGGAATTTTGAGTTTCATCAGCCCATTAAGGTAAAAATAACAAACATGAATTACAACAAAATACCAACATTCTTTCATTGCTTTCTTCACAGCCAGTTCGAGATGTTCCACCCGAAAAAGTTATTGAGTAAGGGTCCCATTTGAACAGAATGGTTCATCGTGTTAGTCTTTTGATATATTCACTTATTTTATATTTTGGATTTTATTTTCCCCAGCCAGGCAGGTGATCATGAGATCAGCCGTGGACCCTCGGGGGTGTCGAGGTCAGGAATGAAACAAATCGGACACAAAAGCTAACACATAAACACTTAAACTACCCCCCTAACTCCAAACCCAAACCTTGAACCCTAAACCGTAATTTGATTTTGTTGATTTACATTGGAATTGTGTTTTATTAGAAATACCTTTTAAATGTTATATCACTATTTAGCGCTAATATTAACAGTTTGTCGTTTTGATTCAAACTGGCTTCAACATTTATTTTATTCAAACAGTTTTTTTATTGTAGTTTATTCTGTTGTTTATTTCAACTTTATTTTTTATTATTTTTTTCAAAAATACCTTATTTACCCTTCAGTGTTTGTGTCATTCAAACTTATTGAAACTTATCTTATATCTAATTAGTGTATTTTAATATATTTTAACGGATTTAAATTTTTCGTTTTGTTTCATTTAAAAAAATTATTTACGTTAAAATGTATTTGATTTGATGAAATAAACAATTTAAAATGAATAATGCTAGCTTTGGTAATAACGTTGTCATTTGCATTCAGACAACGGCTTCAGTATTTTTAATTTTTTTTGGCCGCAATTGATTTTTAAGTTATACATTTGATATCACCTTAACTATTTTAAAATTGTCTTTTATTTGAATAACATTTTGAGTTTAATTCTCCTTTTTAGCAGTAATATTTACCTTGTTTTCGTCGCTTCAGAGGCCGGCTTCAGTAGTTATCTAATTTAAAGTTATTCAAAATTATTGTAATTTTATTTGGATTAATTTAAACCGAATCAAACCTATTGTATTGTAATTTATTTTATGTTTATTTTTATTGTTACATGATTTTATTTAGATTTTGTTAAACTTTTATTTAATATTATTTAAGTGTAAATTAAATTTATTCAATTTTATTGGAAAAACGTTTTAAATTTAATCGTAGTTTTTTAGCATTATTACTGACTGTTTATATCCGTGTGGTATTTAGACTGCGCCTGGTGGCAGGCTTTATTTCGGCACAGGAGGCAGACTGGATGTTCAGTAAACTGCTAGAAGAACTTCCCTGGTCGCAAAAAAACAACATCAGACAAGGTTGGTTTACTGCATGCCCGGCGTTTTTTCATGCCATGCTTGCATTTATTCTAAAGTGCTAATTGGGCCAAATTATATAGAGAAACTGAGATTACCGCAGATATCGAAGGCGGGAGGCTCCTTAAAATTGATTTTTTTTTTCCCTTACTGCTCTTTAGGCGAGGCTTATGCAGAGCCAAGGTTGACTTGCTGGTTTGGAGAACTACCCTACACGTATGCCCAATCCACAATGGCCGCCAACTCAAAGGTAGCAAGATTAAAAATGATGAAAGTAAGTAGGGATGCACAATAATGATTAAGCTGATGGTTATCGGGACAATAACGGCTAAATATGACGTCACAGATATCAGCCCGAGAGAAAAAGATACCCTGTCATTATTCACCTGAAGCCACGCTGTAATATGGAATCTGGCGACACTGCTTGTTTGTAAAGTTATACACATTTTATTTTCCTCTTTAGAATATAACTGTTTGCACAACTTTGTCGTCCCTCTTCTCTAACTTTTTATTATGTGCACAAGGTACTGGAGCACCTCTGAGTCTTTAGCGAGTATATCAAGTTTTCTGTCAAGAATTTTTTTTGTCGCACTCCCGTGCGTGCGAAAAAGCCAATTTAAATAAGACTGACAACTCATCAACCAAGCCTGCAAACAAGGTCCTTAACTCCAACACAATGTGTGACTTTTCTGTACTAGACATCCTCAAACTATACTGTACATATTTGAATGTTTTGTACTCCTTAGCAAATCATAGCTGCAATAGGAGAGACGTCAACAGCAGTAATTGGGCTAGCGTTACATTTGCCCAATGTAGCATTTCTATATTTATTTTCAATTTATCATAGCTTCTAGTGAGTACAGCTACAATAATGCCACCTGATTGGAATGAGCAGAAAACCATTTTTATCCGAGGCATGTGTGGGCACTTGTTTTATGTTTGCAAGTGACGTATTTTCACATAATGAACCCACTCATAATCGTCTGCACTTTCTGCGATATTTATATGTCGGTGTTCTGGTGCTCATAACAATATCTTGCAATTACAGTTATTTTCAACACACAAAATAAGTATTAATTGATCAAGTCAAGCTCAAGTCTTTCCACCAATACTTTTTAGAGACATGTTTATCGCAGCTTTTGGAGCATTTATTCATTGTTGTTAAAAGAAATACAAAACTTCACAGAATAAATATTCAGAATAAATATTGATAAAACCCAATAGCCATACATAACCCTATATAATCATAAAAAGTGTGGCCATGGTCCTATAAAACTCCATTGCAGGATAATTAAATAAGTCTATGGTAAAGTACAATTGTTTCCAACTGTAGGGAGAATTGCTTTACATTACAGTATGCAACAAAAGTGAGTACACCCCTCACGTTTCTGCAGGGATTTCATTATAATGTTCAATATTTTTTCATCACTGAAGAGATATTGCTTTGACACAATGAAAATAATTATGTAAACAAAGGTCATAGCTTACTGGAAAGATCCTCTGGTCTGATGAGACAAAGATTAATTTATTTGGCTCAGATGGTGTGACGCATGGGAAGCACAGCAGCGCTGTGGTTAGCGCATGTGCGGCACAGTTTTGAGGTCATGAGATTAAACTTTCCTTTGTGGAGTTTGCATGTTCTCCCTGTGGGTGCGTGGGTTTCCTCCGGGCACTCCGGTTTCCTCCCACATTCCAAAAACATGCAAGTCAGGTTAATTGGTTGGCCTAAATTGTTCCGAGCTGTGAATGAGCGAGTGAGTTGTCTGTCTCTGTGTGCCCTGCAACTGGCTTGCAACCAGTTCAGGGTGGCCCCTGCCCACTGCCCGAAGACTGCTGGAATGGGCTCCAGCACACCCGCGACCCTACTGAGGATAAGCGGTGTGGCGGCAACCAGGTGAGGAGTAAAAAGTCAAGCATGGTGTTGGGAATGTCATGGTTTGGGGCTGCATAGATGCAACTGGAATTGGAAAGTTGCATTTCATTGAGGAAAACATGAACTCAAGCATGTACTGTGAAATACTAGATCAAGGAATAATCCCCTACCCTACCAGAAACTGGGTCGCAGGCCAATGTTCCAGCCTTACAATGACCCCAAATACACCTCTAAGATGACCAAGGCTTTTTTTGAGAAAAAAAAACGAACACTGCTATATAAGCTTTACACAGACTACCTTTCATTGTGTCAAAGGATTTTTTTTCAGTGTTGTTCAATCAAACATTAGGATGAAATCTCTGCAGAAACGTGAGGAGTGTACTCACTTTTGTGACACACTGTATATTTATTTGGTTTAGAAACTCATTGGTGGTTACTTAGTTGACCAGCAGATGGTGCTGACAATTCCCCACCCGAATTGATTCTAATGAATAGTCTCAATTTGTCTCTAGAATTTATCATGAAAGGAGGCGATCCTCACTCACATATTGTATTTCAGCTTTTAATGATTGATTTTGCAGTTCATTGATATTGATTGATCAGTCCAAAAGAAAAATATATAAATTCAAAAATAAATAATGCAACGTGGTTTGATTCTAAATAAACTACAATTTATTTACTTGTGAAGAAAAAAAAAAGAGGACATCGTTGTCAAGAGAAAACAAAACAAAAAAGGAACCGTGTGGAAAAAGGGGAGTTGGAGTTGAATAGAGATGGCAACCTTGAAATTACTTGGAGAAACACAGGATTCTATAAAATCGGCATAATTTGGGGAATTTAACGTAGCGAGGCGTGCTTAGTGTTACATCTACCTAAAAACCACAATGCATTCTGTCCATTTTATGCCTTGATGATTGAGGGCGAGTTTGTGGGTCACGTCTTGGCCAGAGACAGGAAACATTTGGAGGCCAACGGGCGATTTAAGTATCTACCTGTTGGACCTGCTCCCCATGGGGGATGGTGGCCCATGGTTGGGGGCCAACGTTCACGCGTCCCTCGTCTGGCGGCAAAAGAAAGGGGCGCGTGCAATCACCCTTTATAGCTGACTTCACTTGGGGCAAAGTTCAATAGTCTAACAGCTTGTGGATATAAACTGTTGGCCAGTCCAAATATGTTTTTTTTGTCACTGCATATAACATGCAATTAAAAAAGTAATCAGTTATCGGAATCGGTCTCCAGAAGCGGGATTTTATCGTTTATCAGAATCGGTAGAAAAAAACTGTTATTGTGCATCCCTGATTAAGAAAGATGATAATACTCATATTTTATTGATGATGTCATTTTTTTAACCTCCCCACCCAAAAAGTGGCATCCTCTGCTGTCGAACCTTCGCCGATTGGTCGGAGAGGCCAGCGGGGGTGGCGCAGAGCGCTTCAATTCGCTTCTGTGCAACTTGTACCGAGACGGACACGACAGCATCGGCTGGCACAGTGACGACGAAGCCTCGCTGGGACCGCAGCCCCTCATCGCTTCGCTCAGCTTGGGAGATAGCAGAGTGTTCGGCCTTCGCAAGAAGCCCCCTCCGGTCAGAGACACTGGTCATTTTATAGTTTGACATATGGAGAATATAGAGGAAAGAAATTGATGAATTTTGAGCTCACAAGGAGAACAGGAGAGGACCGTATAAAATTCTTCAGATGTGCAATATCCAGCTTTTTAAAAAGTCCTCTCCTGAGCCCTCTCTTTACTAAAATCTCCAAGGTTACAAAAAGCAGATCCACCATATACGGTGTGGAAATCTAAGGATGGCAACATGATTGGCTAACAGTGACAACGATGTGCGCAAGAGCTCAATAATAGTCCAGAAAAATCCAATGTGGGATTTTTAGTCATTTTTCTTTGCAAGGGTTTAATAATCAAAACTATAATATAATTAAAGTATTCTTCATTCCATCAGTATTTAATTTACACATATTTTATATTTTGGTTGTTTCACAAGTTTTCATTGGTTTAATCTCACATCTTGTCGTAATCCTACTTTTGAAAAAATGTTTTTTTTTTTTAACTGAAAACCCTTTTATTTATTAAAAAAAATATATATAGAGAACAAAAATTACTCCATAAACCGTTTTTAGTTGTAAAATATAAATGTTTTGGGTGTTGTATGATGTATTAGGTGAAACTTACAAATGACGTTTATTAGTAATGTTGTTATTTGTGCTTCTAATTTTTAATACTGTACAAAATATTTCGAAATAGTTTCTCCTAAAAAAAAATTAATTTTAAATATATCAGTGTCTGAAATAACGTCTGCCCGGGGCGTGCATCTTTTACGTTGGGCGTACAACTTTCACAATGTTTCTGCCCGGGTGGTCAACAACTTTTTCAAGAAAAAAACAAATATTTCGTTTTTATTTTTTTTTTTAAATCTAACGTTTGCTTTTTTTCCGATTTCGAAATCTTCGTTCGGTTTGGGAATTTTGGTTTCGTTAGGCAATTTGCATACTCGGCAGCCAATCAGGAGCCTGCATCTAATAACTTGGTGCTTGCGGACTTTCCCGAGCGTTATAAGGTCGTGCATTTCCATATTATTTTCCATAGTAGATGCACAGAAAACACAAGAAAAATAGATAAGTGGTTAGGAATCAAGCCAAAACCTCAGCCCCAGAAGACAGATTCGAAAGAAGCTAACAAAATTAATTAAGCTACAAAACGTAAAAGTACATTAAAAGCATCGTGGAAAGAGGAGTTCACGTGGCTTGTAGCAGACGACGCAACGCAAACATTGCATGAATGAAGATGAGTCAATACAGGTACATACTGATGGCAGATGGAAAACAGCCATGTCATATACATGCAATCAATGTTATTAGTGGATTTATAATAAACTTAAATTTAAAGTTTTGTTCTGTTAAACATTCTGATTATCAATCCTTATTACTTTGCAACAACAGTTTTTTTTTTTTTGGCGATGAGTCGTCTTATTGTGTTTCAAGTTGTGAAAAATGCGGCAGGCAACTTTATGGCTGCCGCAGGCAACCTTTCAGAGTTGTCTGCCCTGGTGGCCGGTAACTTTTTGTCACGAGTTTCAGACACTGAATATATATATATATATATATACCACACATTTTTTTCTTAGTAAGACTCCTTAAATTGTGATTTTTTTTTTTTATTGATCGAAATAAATAGTTTCATTCTTGTTTGACATTATATTCATTCAAAAAAATATACATTTCTTTTACAGTACCCCTAAAAAAATAGTTATCGTAAGATTCAGCCTTTTGGTCCGTGAATTAAAAAAATTGTACTAAAGTGAGGTCATTTAATTCTGAAAGATTCTTTCCCAAATTTCATAAGTCTAAAATTTGAGCGGAAAATACTGTTAAAACATGTAAATTAAAATATGATTGTTCTGAATTGCTATACTAATAAAGTTAAATAGAGTAAAATATGCCAAAACGGGGCAACCTTTTTTTTTAATACAGAAAAAAAACAAAAATACATAAAACAAAATCAACATAATATTCATTAAGTTTACTTTTTGTATTAAAAAAACAATATTAGCCATTTTTCCAAAAATGATTATTCTTGTATAATGTATTAATATTTGATTAAATTACCATATTGTTCGCCTTGTAGTTTATTGTTCTGTGTGTATTACAGAGTATTGCATGTTCTTTTTCTTGTTAAAGGAAGAAAACGGCGACTACACCTACGTGGAGCATATTAAGGTTCCTTTGAGTCACGGCACTTTACTTTTGATGGAGGGAGCTATGCAGGATGACTGGCAGGTAGGCTCCCCAAATCCAATCTTTTTAATTAGTATTTTTACTGTATTTATTCTAAAAATTAAAAACTGGTAATAACATTATAATAAAAAAGTAGTAACATAAGTAATTTTAGAAATGCATATTAAACTTGTAGCTGTCGCACTAATTAGTAAGTTCTACAAGTTACCAGGGTTCCCGTGAGGTCTTGAAAACTTCTTAAATTTGACAACCACAAGTTAAGGTCTTCAATTTTGTTTACGTGGGGATGCTGGAGTCCATCCCAGCTGTCTTCGGGCAGTGGGCAGGGAACAATTGCAGTGATGCAATTGTTTCCAACTGTAGGGAGAATTGCTTTAAATTACAGTATGCCACAAAAGTGAGTACACCCATCATGTTTCTGCAGAGATTTCATTATTAATGTTTAATATTTCTTCATCACTGAAGAGATATTGCTTTGACACAATGAAAAGAACTATGTAAACAAAGGCCATGGCTTATCTGGTCTGATGAGACGAGAATTAATTTATTTTGCTCGGATGGTGTGATGCATGTGTGGCGGCTACCAGTTGAGGGGTAAAAAGTCAAGCATGGAGTTAGGAATGTCATGGTTTGGGGCTGCATGAATGCAACTGGAATTGGGTAATTGCATTTCATTGAGGAAAACATGAACTCAAGCATCCATCCATCCATCCATCCGTTATCTGCACCACTTATCCTCAGTAGGGTCGCGGGGTGCTGGAGCGTATCCCAGCCATCTTCGGGCAGTGGGCAGGGGACGCCCTGAACTGGTTGCCAGCCGCTCGCAGGGCACACAGGGACAGAAAATTTGCTCGCTCATTCACACCTAGGGACAATTTGGACCGACCAATAACCCAGACATGCGTGTTTTTGGAATGTGGAAGGAAACCGGAGTGCCTGGAGGAAACCCACGCAAGCACGGGGAGAACATGCAAACTCCACACAGGAAGGTTCGATCTCATGACCTCAGAACTGTGCCGCACACGCGCTAACCACTGCGCTGCCTTATGTACGAATGTGAACGTAGCTCTTAACATTAGCACCAGTATTATTGACGGTGGCACTACAGTATTGTCTTGCAATGTGTCGTTCCGCTATCAATTAAAATATCTATAAACAAGTCTGAAAGTATATCAGTCGCACTTTCTATAAAAAAAAGACAACTAAATGATTAAAAAGATGTTAATGAATCACTTGAGGGAAGGTGAGAAGTTGTTGGAGAGGACATCTTGCTCGCGTGCTGGAAAGCTGACAACAATCAATGGCAGAGTACATTTGAGGAAAGCATGGCGCTGTTTGTCCTTTGTAGTGCTGGCACTGCCCTTCTCTTGCACCAGACAACACAGTGCCAACTAGACCACTAGGAGGCACTAAATATTACATACTATCCCTTAAAATCTGAATGGGAAACTCCTGGGGGAACCCAGGTTACACACAAGTCTTGCAGTTATTTAAGTCAGACGTTTTCATTTTTTTATCACGCCTGAAACCGACCTACTTGTTTTTCAGCATCAAGTGGCAAAAGAATACCACGACCGCGGCCCTCGAATCAACTTGACCTTCAGGACCATCTTCCCTGAGCCACAAGGGCATCGACCGGGTACCAAACTCCGCTTCGCCAACCGCCTGACTGATGTGAACGCATCAAACTAGTAAGGAAGTTTTGCGAAGAGGAACCCTCAACGCAACTCTGGGTGATTATGCCAATTATGCAATCAGCTGTGGCACATACAGGTCAGGGTTATACATCTTTTGTTTTGAAAAAAACTACCAATAATAAATACATTTTGTCATACTTTATGGACAGACAAGTTATTGCTAATGTCAGGTGACATCACTGGAAATGTATGCCCAGCAGTGAAATGAAGATGTAATCTTTTTCAGTTTTTCTTTTAAGACCTAGTTTATATTATATAGCGCTGCCTATTGGTGTAGACTACTTCATTCATCGAAATAAAACCCTATTAATTCCAATAAGAAGCAAAAACAAATGTACTATCTCATTTTTTCCAAGACTTGTTGGTTTAAAAAAAAAAAGTACACAAACTTTAAAAACCCTAAAAGAAGCTCATACATTTAGCGCCATATTACTACTAAGGAAGCCCAAATGACGATTATGCCAAGGTATCTCGTCCCAGTTTTTATTTTATTTTTAGCACTCGGCAACTTGCTTTCCACAGCTGAACCCTACAATGTGATGGTCATTCAGTCCCGTGATTCAGGCACTTCAGCCATTTTTTTCCCCACTGTTTCCTCCTCCAGTCACTCGACTGCAGGCTATGATTTGCCGCTAATGTTATTGTTGGTTCCTTTGCGTAAATAAAGCTTACTTTGTCCTTCCGTGTCAGACGCCGTCCACAGTTCAGTCCTGTAATATAAGAATCTTCAACTGCCCCCCCCCCATTTCCTTCTCCAGCTACTTTGCTGCAGTTTTACTTGCTTCTAGCTGCTATCATTGTCAGCTGTACTCGCTTAGTCCTTCAGTGCCACCCGCTTTCCACACCTGGCCATGCAAGCAAACGTTTCTGAGTTCTTTAATTCAAGCATCTGATACAACCATCCATATCTTCTTATTCCACTGTTTCCTTCTTTAGCCACTCAATACCCACTTGGCTCCAATCTATAGTTTTCTGCTTTTGTTATTGTTGGCTGCTCTTTCCTTGTCCTTCTGTGCCGCTCGCCCTCCACAGCTGGTTATGCAGAATTTCGAGTTTTGGCTACTGGCCTTTCTAGTAGCTTTAGCCAACTGCTAATGTTAACTACTTATACCAGCTCTGACTGACGTAAGCAATTTGCCCCGTTAAACAGCTCCAGGTATATCAAGCTTGCTCGATTTTGTTGTCCTTTTTTAGAAATTATCACCAGCTTTCATGTCCTGTGGCTGACTGCAATACAATTTTACTCACGCCAGAAAAGAGCAGGCTTTTGAATTTGACCATGTATTATCTTTTAGGCTTCCTTAATTCTTAGATACAAGAACCTCTAGTGGTAAATTTTTAAACACTCTCACCTTTAAACAATAAAATGTCAAAAAGTATACATTCCACAGTAGATCATTTATTTTCAAACCTGACCTCAAAGTCTGCAAGACTTGTAATAAATAAACATCAATATTTACTGAACAATTGAAAAAGCATCTCCATAAAGTCCTTAAGCCACACTAGTTCGTTAAAACATCCTGAAGTCCAAAACGGGCACTTTTCACAATCTGAATTAAAAAAGGTTTAAGGCACCCTTGTTATCTTTCCACATATAGAGTTGGAATCTTTTCAAGTCACAGAAAGGCAGAAACAAGTCACACGCGCGTTGTTGCACTTTTTGTAAACACAGTTCACACGTTTGGCACATCGTTCTGTTTCACGCTTACGTGAGGGACGAGGCTGGCTTCGCACTATACGTGTCTAGTGACGCCATTGCGATATGAGTCATGGCTTTTTACACAAAAACGATGCTATAAATATGCTTTATACGGTATTTGTCAACGTACACACAGCCAATTGTAATAGCAGTCATTATGATAACCGACCGCGGGAAAAACAACTTGGAGTTCTGTGAATCCAGCCTGATGTGAGAAATACAAATGTTCACACGCGGTATCTTTGAATGCCATTCACGGGAATCGTAGATGAACAAAAAAGTAGACTTCTCTTGTGAGCAATGGGCAGTATTGCAGCATCTTATCACTTTAAGATAAGGGCAACAAAACTTGGCAAATCTTATAAAAAATACAGTTTCATACACTTCACTGCCAAGACAGAAAATAAGGTGATTATGGATAAAGAAAGTACTAAATGAAAACGTATTTTGTACCGCTGATAACTAAAAACAAGAAAACTTGTTTTTGTCTCAAATAAAAATCAAATGTATAGTTTCTGTTCACATACAAGTACCATCTGACTTGTGACCATGGCTAAAACCTCATTTGTTTGTGCAAATGCTCATTTTTCTATTCAATTTCTGGCACCTTAGTGGGTTAGTTAGGGTTAGCAACCAGCCGACACAGCAAGCTACAGCTACACTCAGTAGCAACTAAATACCGCCCTGGTAGCAGTTGGCGCCATTGTAGTGGATTTATGACTCGTTAGTCAGAACTGATCCATGCCATAATTTGGACGCTACCTGTAGTCATAAAAAGTATTTGGTCAGCCCTGAAAGATCACATTAAAATGCCCTGAATTAATTTTAAATTATTGCTGTCATGTGAAAAAAAACCATCAATATAATACGTTATCTAAATCCCCCTTCAATGGTTTATTGAGGTTATTTGAAAAGTGACTGTTTTGTAAATCAAGCAATATTAAATGTATTGCTGCTTCCATGTACAACAAAATCTTTCCAAATTTCTTTTTTGGATTGTGTTTTTCACATGATAGCATCCAAAGCGATAACATATCAAGCTTCTCACACACAGCAGAAAATTGGGTATACCCAAGACCTATTCAATCAAAAACAAATTATGGCTTATTGGTTCACTATTGTCAATCTTTTTATCTTGAAAACAAGCTTGTCCCATCACAAGTGAGCCATTACATCCCATGGTCCTTGACTCTACTAATGTTTAGTGCAGTCGTTCTATTATCTAACCTAGTAAGGCAAAGTGTGAGTAGTGTAATGCAAACATCGCTCTTAATTAGCGACAATAACTTAAATACTGTCAAATTAACAGCACAAAATATCACAAAGAGCTTTTGCTGTGTCAAATCGAGATAAGCGCAATTAAAACGATGAGGCAGATATTGCACGCGATGTTAGAGATATTCGTTTTGGGGCAGTCACGCTATCCTGGGTCAGGACCGCTGGTAGCAAAGGTGCCATTAGCGGTCCTGTTAGAAACGACGGGGGGTGCAGTAGCGGCGGCATCACCTGGAGAGGCCAAACCACCATGTTGTGTTTTAAAGTAAATAACATAAAACAGTGGCAGCACGATACCGATGAGGAGCATAGCCACCACGGCGTTCCACCACTGGATGCCGCAATCCGCCCCTTGTCCCTTTTGTCCTTTGGGGGACCTTTTAGGTCCGCCGTCCAAAAGGTCCATGTCAAAATCGTCCGAGATGAGCTTCTCGGTGTCGTCCACCTCAATGAGGAAATCCGTTATCTGGTGGTTTCTTTTTTGCTGAGCTTTGACCGGCGCGTCCTCGAAAATGTCCACCGAGTTTGCGTACGTCTCCGTTAAGTAGCTGTTCTTGGGGACGGGGATTTTGATAGTTTTCAGTGCAAATAAATCCTGCTCCTTAATGAGATTGTTGACGCGCTTTATGTCTGCAACCTGTCCAAAGAAACAAAATAAGATTTGATTACCATCAATTCTGGACTACAAGCTGCTACTTTTTATCTACTTTTTGAACTGGGGCTGCATTATTTTGATTTAAAAAAAACAACCTAATTGCGATTTTTCAGACCTGTAAGGCAATTTGGATTTAATTTTAAAAGACAAATGATTGTGACTTGACTCACACGGCTTTCTACGTAGGCAGGTATTTACAGTATTTGCCCCAAATTATACGCTTTGTATCCCACCACCTACTTTGCATCCGTACTGCAACGCCAACTTGTTGAGATTGTCGCCGTCCAACACGTCGCGTTCCAGCATTTGGAAATTCGCCAACCTGTCCTGTTCAGATCCTTGGAACGTCCGGGATTTTATTTCCGTCAGGCCGAGCCCCTCCGCATCCTCGTCTTCCTCCTCGTCTGACGAAGCAGTCGTTCCGGTAATTCTCCTTTGGAACATGTACACCTGGCCGTCAGCGCTGGCGTGCACGTCCACCGGGGCCTGGAACGCGTGCGGCACGTTGTCCCCGCGCCGCATCTTCAAACACCTGCCTAGAGTAAAAAAATGTAACCACAAACACAAGGTTACGAGGAGTGCAGGTACTCCTCGGCCAGTGCTCAACAGTAGACCCCCAGGATACAGCGGCCTGGCCTTCCAATATTTTTACGTTTTGGTCTGGAATAAGATAGTATTTTCTACCTCTCTTTACGGCATTTTCCCCAACATACGAAATATTTTATGTACCCGAAAATGCAAACTTTGCGGTGTTTGTGCATATGACGAGTTACATCTCTAAAATGTATGTCTATTTGTTGAAATCATATAAAATGCTCTTCTGCACTTGTTTTGCCTCATGACATCATAAAAATACAGGAATGCATTCGCTGAAAACCTCCCACAATCCCTTTCTACTTCTTCATTCAGTTCAAAATCAAATGTGCTATGTATGGGGCACGATTAACCAAAATCTAAACAATAATTTATGAAATCACAAAACAAGCATTTATAGGGAAGAATCATAACAAAGCTCCCCAGAGGAGGGCGCTGTTAATCCAAATTTAACCCAATTAACAATCCGGTAAAATTAATTTAAGATCCAAATCCAGGACATACTCAAAAGAACTTGAATGCTGCTGTTGAACCATTTGGAGAATCTGGACGGTTTTGGTATCTTTTGAAAGTTAACAGCTAAAATAATGTCAAATATGAGTGCTAATAACATTGAGTAATCTACTATTCCAGGTATTCCTCATAAAACATGTTCATGACATGACACCATTACTATTTTTATTTCCCCCCCCCGATAATTTTCAACCCAACTCATGGAAGAGTGTATTTAACGTTAGGCCATGCCTCCAAAGATTAAGTACCATGTTTTCCCAAACATAAGGGGCACAATAAGGGCTAAGATTTTCTTCAAATTGTGCGGCGCGCCCTGTCTGTGATGTTAAGCGATGTACATAGGCCAGCTCGGTGGCCTTAAGGTTGGGCGCCAGCTGCGAGACTGGGAGGTTACAGGTTGGAGCCTTGGCCGAGTCATAGACATTTTTGGGTGAAATGCAATGTTTTTGTGAAATTGTTCAGATTTCCAACTAAATGTGACATGTAGGCAATCTACTGTCACTTATTTACATCTCCTGAGTCCTGCATGTGCAGAAGCGTATAAAGCAATTTGAAAGTTATTATGATCGTCTTGACGCTTTCGTTTCATGAAACTGTGTCAGTTTTCCACCCGTACAACGGTGGCGCAGAAACTTCCAGCAGATCATAATAAAAAGAATGGATTGTCGAATCTTGGGTTCACGTAGGGGTCTCAAACTCAATTCATTTGGGGATCACTGGTGCTAGGGTCTGGGTGAGGTTGGGTCAAATCTGGTTTTCCACAAATGTTTGGATAGAAACGTTACCCTATTTCAAATATAACGTTTTTCTAATTCCCTACAAAAAATAGGATCTAAAGATAAAAGAAAAAATCAAAAGAAAATCCATCAATCAGTAGCCCTAACATATTATGAATAAATTCATTAATCTCATTAGCTGCACCGCTTATCCTCAGTAGGGTCACGGGGGTGCTGGAGCCCATCCCAGCTATTATCGGGCAGTGGGCAGGCGACACTCCGAACTGGTTGCCAGCCAATCGCAGGGCACAAAGGGACAGAAAACTCGCTCATTCACACCCAAGGACAATTTGGACCGGACAATTCACCTGAAAATGCATGCTTTTGGAATGTGGTGGGAAACCGGAGTGCCCGGAGGAAACCCACGCAAGCACGGGGAGAACATACAAACTCCGCACAGGAAGGCCGGTAGCTGGATTCGAACCCAACGCAGGAGGTTCCCATGACCTGAGAACTGTGCCGCACACGCTCTAACCACTCCGCTGCCTTTAAATCAATTCATAATATGAATAAATTAATTCATAATGTTAGGGCTGCACTCAAAGAGAAAGCGTGTCTTATTCCGTGCCTCCTATGGGTAAAATGTCACTCATTAAAAAATATATACTGATTGAAAAAATAGCAAAAATACATGAACAATCATAAAGATGTGCATTTTTAAAATACTCATAAGTTGAGATATTAGAATTAATTCTGTATAACAGGAGCCTCACTTATAGGGAGCTGATCTAATTGTCCGCCATCTTGAAGCTAATGGTACCCAAAAATAAAAAATCTGGCTGTGCAAAACAAAAAAACGTTTTATGGTCACTTTGAGTCTCTAATTTTTATTGTTACTTGGGATTTTTAACACTCATTTTAGGTTGCACAACAGAATACTACAACATGTCATGTTCAAATAATAAACACTGTCCCTTTAACTTTCTTATTTAGGCTGGGGCCTCAAACTATCGACCTCAGGGCCGCAAATGTCCCCAAGGCTGCTGGCTTGCGGTCACTGGGCTAACGCATCTGCCGGGACCGTTATTCCCAGAAACTGGCATAATTTTTTGAAGCTGCACCGTAGTGAAAGTGACTCTGAAAGGGAAAAGAGTGAACCTTTTTAATAGAGATTAAGCAAAGCTTTTCTGATCGGAAATAAGGGACGAGGATTTTGATGATTTGTATGATATGGATTACCGGTAAAAATGAGTTTTGCACCAGCTCT
Organism: Urocampus carinirostris; assembly: GCF_059441175.1. NCBI lineage: Eukaryota > Metazoa > Chordata > Actinopteri > Syngnathiformes > Syngnathidae > Urocampus > Urocampus carinirostris. Next base: position 30,248,451 of record NC_142355.1, read on the forward strand.
TTTATTGAAATTTTGCTATATATATATATATATATATATATGTATATATATATATATATTGATTAACACATCTTTAAATACGCGACTGCAGCAGAGGGCTCCCGCGTCCTATCTTGTGGAGTGCCCTGTGTAGTGTTAATACAGAAATATAACTAGCTATGGAGACTGCATCGTGAAAACAATGTACTTACAAAAATAACTGGCACAGAAAATGCACTTTTAAAATCGAAAAGTGCTTTGAAATTTTAATACTGGTCTGAAAAATCGCAGCTAGGTTTTTAAAACTAGTACTTACTATACATATATTTTATGATTTGTACACCCTGGGTTACCGGGGTCATAGCTAATTTCTACAGTTATATCCAGCTCAGTAGCCTAGATGGTAGTGTGCCGGCTTTGAGACTGAGAGGTCGCTGGTTCGCGCCTCGACCGAGACATACCTAATTGGTATAATGGCGGCGCCCTCTGGCTGCGGCTGCACCGACTCGCTACAACGGGTCAGGTGTATCGACATTTCGTTCTGTGTACATTGTTACAAAGAATGACAATACAAAGGAAATTATTATTATTATTATTATAGAAGGTCTATTGTACTTATTATTGATTTTTATTTTGTATAGCTGGTCTGAATTAAATCATTTGCATCCACACTCATGTGATTTTTACTATACAAGGAAGTGTTCGATATGTTTTATTTTTCTTTAGGTTATTAGGCAATAACGAACATGAAATTGTGTAATATGACAATAGGGGCCAGACCATGACAACCTGTTTGACCTAGGTTATCGGTAAAAAGCAATGATAAATTGGACAATGATTTATCAACCAACTTATAACGAAAAAACGTAGTATTTTAAGGTTTTATATTAAGAAACCATGGAGAGTCACTGTTATTTTGTTCAGGCGGCTGTATGGCCAGCTATACATTCGCCGAGTTAGCATGTGTAGCTTGGTTAGCCTTGTTGGCGCATTACTCTCGTAACATGTGGCGTTCGTGTTTCACTCCTGCTTCGGTTGTCTTCGAGAACATCTTTTCACACGTACACATATTAAGAAACCTACACTCTCGCAGCTCCAATTTAATTTACCTTAAAGGGAAAAGCGAGAAAGGCACCACGCTCGGGCAGTCCTTCGATCCCTCTACTGGTTTAACAGGGGCTAACTAACTTCCAAGCTGTCCAAAGCTCGTCTTCTTCGGTGACGAAAATCGAAGAGACAAAAGTCAATACCGCTACTTAGTGGTCTAATGTTAGAACTGCAACGCGTTCTAAAGCCTTGTAGCGCATTTACGTCACATTTGACGTCCGCTCTTATAGGGTAAATTCAAAACAAGTGACATCACGAAATTAAAAAACGTCATTTTGACAGAAATCGTAACGTGCTGCATTAGAAATTAAACATCAATCTTTTTTGTTTTAATTTTCTGTTCTTTTTTTCAGAACGGCTCAATTCACGTTGTTGCATAATGTGACCACACGAGGACGCAGCAGGATTAATTTTGCCCAAAATACTGGCAGCAATAGCGTCACGCTCCAAAAATCTCTTTCCTTGATTAATAGAAAATGTTTTGATGTTCAAGACTGATGCTATTTTTTGTTGTCATGGAAATGATAGAAACAACGAAGAATACTGTGATTGCAGCCTGTCGTGACGTCACAACTCGGAGTTTCCATGTAATATCCCCTTATTTAAAAACGTGGAACGTTTTTTAGAGAATGTTTTATTAGAATATAATAGAGAAGAATAGAATACTATTGCTTTTATTGACATTGTAACAGAAGTACAACAAGATTGGAGGGGTTTTCTTTTTGCTTACCAATCTGAGATAACGGGCTAGACATTTAAAAAATATTACAATTCTAATCTAGTATAAGCATTTAGCATATTCTAGCAAAATTATAACTTTAGTTGAGACATAAATATTTGTCTTTTTTAAACTGAAATCGTGCCACAAGAGACAAAAGTCAGATATTTTCAATTTAAATAACATTGCTTTTGTCCCGTTCTGTATATTTGTACTCTCATTTTTTTGTGTTACGGTGGTTTCAGTGGAATTTTGCTCTTTGATGTCTTGGGGAATATATGAGGAACTTTAAAGCTTCCACAGCTTTGTCGGATTCTCTCTCTATCTCTCACTTCATACCTTTCTTGAGTCTTGTAAATTTGGTATTTATGGTCTCTCCGTCCGTTATTGTACTATCAACATTTTGGGTATATGTCCTGTGTTGTCTTGATTTCATGTTGTGTTTAGCTAAAGCTAGTTAAAGATGGTGCGCATAAAATCAAAATCTTCTACTCACTTCTGGCTGAAACCATTATTGCAGCCTTTGTCGAGCTGTGGTGCGTGCGCGTACGTGTCTCTCATTGGTGCGCCTGAATAAACTCTCATCTCATCTCATTAGCTACACCGCTTATCCTCAGTGAGGTGGCGTGGGTGCTGGAGCCCATCCCAGCAATCATCGGGCAGTGGGCAGGGGACACCCTGAACTGGTTGCCAGCCAATCGCAGGGCACACGGGGACAGACAACTCACTCGCTCATTCACACCTAGGAACAATTTGGACCAGCCAATTCACCTGAAATGCATGTTTTTGGAATGTGGGAGGAAACCGGAGTGCCCGGAGGAAACCCACGCAAGCACGGGGATAACATACAAACTCCGCACAGAAGTCTGGAGCTGGATTTGAACCCACGCAGGAGGTTCCCAAGACATGAACTGTGCCGCATATGCGCTAACCACTGCGCTGCCGTGATGCCCCTGAATAAACTCTTCTTTTTAAAATCTTCTTTAGGGTTGGAGTTGGCATTTGGACTGTATTCTTACTTTCACCATTTTCATCCTGGAATAAAAGAAAACCACCAGCACGTGCCTGAAATCACTCTCCTCCAACAATCCACCCTTTCTCCTTTCCTCCAGCCTAATGCGCTTTGTGGCCGGAACAGCAAGATAAAAGGGTGCGTAGTGAAAAAAATAAAGGCTTTTTGAACACAGTCGGGCATTGCTAACACATACTTAATGGGGAAAATGTTTAATTTCAAACTTTTGAAGGACACCTCCAACCATGCAACCCACCTTTGACATATTTTCCATTGAAATCAACTGTCTTTATTGTCAATGATAAGAACATAGTGAATATTGTTTACGAGATTAGACGTGGCACTCCAGAATAACCACGAAATAAGACTTAACCCTCTTATTACCACAAGGGCGCCAGGGTCCCTGTTTTACAAGTGCCATTTAAATTACTGTAAATCTGCAACCTTTGGGATAAAGAGAAAATTCAAACAGTTCTCGGAAAAAGACGGGCCTTGCAGCCATAAAAAACCCAAATCGAATCAAAATAGTTAAAAAAAAAAAAAACCCACAAGGTGGCATCAACTTCCCACGATGGTATCTCACAGGCATCCACGTGTGGCAACGGACTAATCACAGGCAAGAATTGACAGACAGGGCATAATAAGTAATGCATTTTGTAAAGCATTTTCATTATCTGTAACCAATTAAAAAAAAACACCCTTTGAATCCTTTGATGAACAATTTATTAGTTTGATGGGTCATGTGTTGTGTAGGTCTCCATCTCCAGGAATTGCTTCAGGCCCATTAAAAGTAGTTGACAATATACTTTAGACTTCTATGCATATACAACATTTTATAGTTCCAGTTTATGTTGTCTTACAATGTGTTCATGTTCAGTTTGTTTCTACTTCATTATAATCCTGATAAATCCAAGTCGTTTTTTTTTTAAATTCTCAACTAGTGGTTCCCAAAGTGGGCGGTACCGCCCTCCTGAGAGTGGTGGAAAGATCTGGGGGGCGGGCTCTCCAAAGTCAAAGTCAGAAGTTTGAATGGAGTGGCGTTTTTTTTCAAGATTTTGTATTGAGTGATGGAGTTTTGGCTAACCACAATTGTTACTGTTCGAGTTTTAAAAGGGCTGACCAATCAGAGGCACAGGCCAGTAAACGCGATTCAAAGTTTGCAATCACCACACTATGCCACATCCGCTGTGTGAGCTCATTGAGTGTCATGGCGGACTTTGTAAACATAGTCCCAGGGTCAAAAACCGAGAAGGAAATGAAGCTTGCACCGAAGAAGGGCGGTACATAACCTGTTTGGACCTATTTGGTTTTGTCGAAGCGGACGTGGAACTGAAGAAAACGCCTGTTGCAGAATTTGCTTTCGCGTAGTCGCTAGGTCCAGAGGAAACACAAGTCATTTGTACCAGCACCTTAAAAATGATCACTGCATGCCAAAAGGATTACAAGTAAAAGACGGAGAAGGTGCATCTACCAGTGGACTGGAAGGTGAACAAACCTCCGCTTTGGTTTGGCTTTGCATGTATCTTATTGTGTTGGTCAGGTCAGGGGTTCTGAATTTGTATACAATGTGACGATTGATTTTTGCAATCCGGAGATGAAATAAGAGCTGGCTCTGTCCACTCCACGCATCGGCCCGGTATTGCAGTACCTCCAGGAACGGTGCATTCGCAATGATCGCAGCAAGGCTTTAGGGCTAGGACCTTAGCTTGGCCTTTTGTCTGAGAGTAAGAGTCCCGGCTCCTTGGCTTTGTAGCGTATTATGAACTGACCGATAACGGATATTGGATAATTAATAAAGAAAATAGAACAATAACCCTTAAAAAATCCCCCCCCCATCAAAGCAGAATTTGTGCCGTTCAACCCGTATGAAAAAAGTTTGCAAAGGCACAAAGGAATAACCAAGTCTGTGACTAGCTAAACCTGTCTAATAGTGTCCAACCCCAAAACTGCTAGTAATACACTGGGGGGCCATTGGGGCACCAGCCTGCAAAAGTTTGGGAACCATTCTTCTAAACTGTTTTTACATTGTCTTGACACAAATTTATGGAAGACATTGCCAGATAATTGGGTTGTTTTTGAAAAAGAAAAAAAAAAGAAAAAAAACAACCATCACCAATAACATGTTTTTTGACTCTTGTAAAGCCAAAATAAAAAAAAAAAACATTTCAGGCGGATTGTAGTATACTTGGTCATTAACGATTAAAAGTGAAAAATAAGTTTTAAGTTAAATTTGTTTGGCCCTTAATCACAAGGAGTCTCAAAGGGTTCGACAGACTACAGACTTTTAAGGACTACAGACTATTATTACACCATCCCCTGATCTAAAACCTACATGAGGGCAAGGAAAAACTCGAAAACCTAAACATGAGGAAAATAAGGAAACCTTGAGAAGGGACACGATAAAAAGAATGTCAGGATAAGAAGGGGAAATATTTACAAGGTTGTGCTTGAAGACTGGCCTAAATTTAAAAATGATTGCAATGAAAAATAGTGCAATAACATCAAGCAATAAAAAAAGAACGACAATTAAATGAATAAACAAGTTACGTGTACCCTTTTTTTAGTGCAACTCGTATTATACATTTTCCTTTTTTTGCCTACAGTTTGTGTTCCAACATGTCTTGCATCGTCTTACTTGAGTTTGTCTTCGTTCCAACAAAATGTACATTGCCCTCTTTCAGTTTTTGTTCAGTTTGTGTTCCAGCTGGTTTTTATTAGAACATTATGCAGTTTTTCTAACCATGCAACCATACATGATAATTTTTCCAACAGAATATGTTTCAGTTTTTGGATTTCAAAATACTTAAATATACAGGGGTCATTTTACTCAGAATACATCATTATAACTATTCGAAATATAAAAATATATACAATATATATACAGTATATACATATACAGTATATATATGTATATATATATATATATATATGCCCTGACATGCCAAGTCCAGAATTCTGACACCCAGTTTTAGGCAGATTACTCAAATCTTTGTTTTCTTATCCAAAACGTATAGAGAGCTAAACTGTTAGCAGTTGTGGCTAATAGCAGTCATGCATATTCTAGTGTTGTTTTGCGCATATGCATGGCCACTCAGCTGTAAAGCGCCACTGACCTCCAGGTGACTCCAGACTGCACAGTTGACTTCCAATGCTAATCAGATCTGGTGCCCTCAACTCTTCCTTTCATTTACTTAACAACACAGGATCCGTGGAAGCTTTCCATTTGACGACCGTTTAAAGGGGACACCGTGCAATATTTGACCGCTAGATGTCGCTGTAATGTGGAGTGTAACTGAAAATGTGTGTTACTTAAACGCAGGGTGAATATAACTATGGAGAGTAACCAAGTGCATCATCTTTTTTCTCATTGGTTTGTTTAGCCTTCAGCAAGGTTTTAAGAAAAAAAAAAAGAAAACAAATAGGGACAAAAGAGAGAAATAAGAAGAAAACAAGAATAAAAAAGCAAGACACAAGATAAAAAGAAGAAAAAAGCAAGCAAAAAGCAAGACAAAGGAGAAATAAAACAAATGAAATAAATTGACATGGGGGGAAAAAGAAAGAAATTAAAAAGAAGAAAACGGGAAAAAGAAAGAGAAAATGAAAGAGTAGAAAAAAGAAAAAAAGGACAAATGAGAGAATAAACAAAAAAACTCAAGAAAAAAACAGAAATAAAAAGCGATAAAAGAAGAAAAAAACAGCAAAAAGCAAGACAAAAATGAATAAAAAAACACAAACAAGAGAAAAACAGTACCCTTAGCAGCCAGATGTCCGCTCCCGTAAACCCATTGTCATGACAAATAAATATTTTTGGGTTTACTAGTGATCATTTAAAAGTGCAAAGTTATATAATAGTTCATGAGTTTTTGCTTATCATTTAAATCAATAAGCAGCACGGCGGCGCAGTGGTTCGCGTGTGTGCGGCATAGTTCTGAGGTCATGAGATTGAACCTTCCTGTGTGGAGTTTGCATGTTCTCCTTGTGCTTGTGTGTGTTTCCTCCGGGCACTCCGGTTTCCTCCCACATTCCAAAGACATGCATGTCAGGTTAATTGGCCAGTCCAAATTGTCCCTGGGTGTGAATGAACAAGTGAGTTTTCTGTCTCTATGTGCCCTGTGATTGGCTGGCAACCAGTTCAGGGTGTCCTGCCCACTGCCCGAAGGCGACTGGGATGGGCTCCAGCACCCCCGTGACCCTACTGAGGATAAGCGGTGCAGATAATGAATGAATGACTGAATTTAAATCAATATTGTTATTTTAATGAACAAAGTTTTTTTTTTTTTTACCACTAGGGGGCAATAAAAAAATCCACAATGTTCCTTTAACTTCTCGTTGAAAAAATCCATACTCCCAGACCTTGCCCAAAAGTGGCATCCGACCAATCGGGCCCAGACGATCACGACGATGACGCTAATGTCGCCTTGGAGCGTCGGATCATCATATCGTTTACATTGCGTTGAGACGCGGCGTGCATCGACGCCCATGAGCAACAAAGCGGCATAATTCCTTCACTTTCAGGGCCACTGAGCAGCTTGTCAAGCTGAGAGAGAGCAAGGGAGGGTGGAGTGGGTGGCAAGGATGGAGAGAAAAAGGGAAAAAAAACCTATACTGCTTGCACGTGTTGCCCTGCAATACAACAGAGTGGGTTTTTCATTAAATGATTCAAAGGAAACGGTCAAATATTTATGGGGGTGAAAGATTCATGCGCGCCGCTTCTATGACCGTATTGCCGTGTGGGTGCACCGCGGTTGACCCCCACCCTACACATACACACACTTGTCATGTACAGTAGACCCTCGGGGCTGTGAGGGCCTGCCAGGCCTTCTTTCCTGGCCTAAAAATACCTGCATCACGTGATGCTGATTATAGTGTTTGTCCATCAATACTTGTTAATTAATGACAGATTTTGTTTTTTGGGCTTTGCCAAAATAAAGCCACAAATGATAGTTAACAAGACAGTAATTCCATTTGTCTGTTCGCTTGTTTTCATTCCTTCGTCCCTGATTATGATGCGTACTTTCATTTCTAATCATTTAACCAATCACATTTCAAGTAAGGCAAGTCAAGTCATGTATATGTGTATGGCTCTTAATCCCAAGAAGTCACAAAGAACTGTACAGACTATAGACTATTACAAACGCTGCCCTACTTACGAACAAGATCGTTCATAACTTGAATTTGGTCGTAAGTTACTTCAGTGCTATATTTTGTATGAAATGTATGTTTAGCTTTGTATAAGTTCATTTAAGGCTTGCAGCTCGGTAACCTAGATGGTAGGGCGCCCGCTCCGGGACTGGTATGTCGCTGGTTCAAGCCTCGGCCGAGTCATCTTACAACATTGGGACTCATTGCCTCTCTGCTTGGCGCTCGGCATTAAGGGTTGAAATTGGGGGGTTTGGTCACCTAATGACTCCCAACACAGCAGTTGGGTCTAAAATGGCAGCGCCCTGTTTGGCTGCGGCTACATCGGCTCGCTACAGTTTAATTGTACGGGTCAGGTGTATCGACATTTCGTTCTGTGTGCATGGTTACAAAGAATGACAATAAAAGTAAATTCTATTCTATTATATAAGTAACCTTTATTGTTTTGTACAAAAAAATAAACATTTCATAAAATAGTATGCTCTATAAAGATAAAGTGAAGTGTAACTTACTTTTGGAAGATGAGCTCCAAGAGTTAGGCGACTTCTTCCTGGGGGCAAAAAGTGGCCGAAAAAAAGCGATCTAACCATTTTCTCAACCGCATCAAGCTTTCTTATTCCACTTTCATTTCAAAGGAAACAGCTCGCCTCCTCTTTACACTTTACACCAACCATATTAAATTGATTCATGAGATATTAAACAATAAAAACGTCAAAGTTCTTAGCGAGCTGGAGATACACTATAGAATGTTTACACACAAAATAGGAAGAGGAAGCCAAATTTCTTCTTTGGGTTTGGATAGTGGGGGGCCTCTCACAGCGCCACATGCCGATAGTGGCGGAAAGAAGCACTACAGTCATTTCCTCTACTCGGAAAAAGGTGTACACAATACAAAATCCAATTTACAGCAATGTCCAAGTATTTTTTCGATATCCCGCAAAAATTGTTCGCATCTACCGTTTTTCGTAACTCGAATGGTCGTAAATAGGGGAGCGTCTGTATTACACTATCCCCTGATCTAAAACCTACATGAGGAAAATGAAGAGACCTTGAGAAGGGACTGCACATGAGGTAATCCCCTTTCCAGGATAGCCAGGCTGCAAAGGATGTTGCAATAACAAATAATACACACATTGTCAACATAAAATATAGGTCATTTATAAACTATAGAATAGAAGTGTGTTTTAAGCCTAGATTCAAACAGTTCCACTGAAGTTGCAGATCAAAGCTCAAAAGGCAAAGCATTCTTCAGCACCGGGAGCCCGAATAGAGAACGCTCTTGAACATGTGGATTTCTTCTTGGCTCTAGGGGTCACTAGTATACCAGAATTTTTCGAGAAAAGGCTCTGAGCAGGAACTGCCGCAAGTGCCACTAGCTGAGTGAAAGAAGAGCAGTGCTAGACATCAAATAGACTGAACCATTTCACGGCAGTGGAGTATTTTCGACGCTGTTTTTTTCAGCTTTTCAGGAGTAATTCTTGCTAGGCTCCTCAATCTGCCCTTAACCCTGCAATATTTGATGTGCAAGCCGTGATATCACTGTCGGTTCAGCCAATCCAATTTTGAATTGGTTTAACAGTGCATGCTGGAGGTCTAGAGAAACGTTACCACTTCAACAAGCATAGGGGGCGGTAATTCACCAAAATGATCACACTGTTAACACACTGCATGAGTAAATACAGAATCCTCAATAATTTTTCTATTTTATGAGATTTCTTTATGTGACGCAGCTGTAGCTGCAATAAAGGTTTTATAGCCATAAAATAGTTAATGAGGGTTGGATTGATTCAGACTGGTATGGACTTAATAAAAGGGGGAAAAAGGATAAAATAAATAAAATAATATAAAATATAATAATAATAATAATAAAATAAAAGGCGATATGCGATCGGGGATAATGGATCCTAGACACATCCATGCATCTCGTTTAAGTCAGCCTAGAAAGGAACTTTCTTACTCACTCTTACTCAAACTGCTTTCTGCCAATTCCCAAAATGCATACGATTGGTGCAGTTCACTTTTTGGCAGGCAGAACAACTAAAAAGAGATACCAGACCCCCCCCCCAAAATACCCTCTTTCTATCCATTTATCTATTTCTCTCTTCCTTTTTCTACTGATCCTTTACCCTTTTTTTCTTTCTCTCTCCATCTCTGCTTATCTTATTCCCTCTCTTTTCCCTCTCTTTTTCCTGTATTTTTCTCTTTCTTTCTTTCTTTCTTTCTTTCTTTCCTTCTTTCTTTCCTTCTTTCTTTCTTTCTTTCTTTCTTTCTTTCTTTCTTTCTTTCTTTCTTTCTTTCTTTCTTTCTTTCTTTCTTTCTTTCTTTCTTTCTTTCTTTCTTTCTTTCTTTCTTTCTTTCTTTCTTTCTTTCTTTCTTTCTTTCTTTCTTTCTTTCTTTCTTTCTTTCTTTCTTTCTTTCTTTCTTTCTTTCTTTCTTTCTTTCTTTCTTTCTTTCTTTCTTTCTTTCTTTCTTTCTTTCTTTCTTTCTTTCTTTCTTTCTTTCTCTCTCTCTCTCTCTCTTTTCTTCACTCTTTCACTCTGTTTATTGCTCACTCTATCTTCCTTTCCCCCTTATCTTCCTGTCTCTTTCTTTTATTCTCCCCTCTCTCTCGCCATCCATCTCTCTTTTTGCTTCCCTTTTATTTATCTTGCTTCTCTTCCTTTCTCCCTATTTTTTCCCAACTTTACGTTTCCCTCTCTTTCCCTCTTTCTCTCTCTTTCCCTTTTTCTCTCTCTTTCCCTCTTTCTCTCTCTCCCCCTCCCTCCCTACCCCCCTCTCTTTCTCCCTCTCTTTGTCTCTCTGCCTCTCTGCTTCTTTTTTTTTTCTCTTTTCCTGACAGTACTTTCAGTCCTCACAAAAAAAAACCCAAGAAGAACTGTGTAATATAGAATTTATTGCAATACATTTAAGTATTACATTTCCCATTAGCAGGAAAAAACACATTACACAGACGTTTTGCCTAAAGCTTGATTTGCCCAAAGGTGCAACACAGTAGGAGTGTAAATGAATTTGGACCCGACCCCTCTCACAGGGTTGACCCTTGAATCCCCCCTTTGTACTCACATGAGACAGAACCCTGGCAGAGCTGGTCTTGGAGAAGGCCGAGAGCGCCGAGGGACACATAACCTTGCCCTGTCACCACCCTCACCAGAATGTCAGCTAGCATTAGCCTGATTGACGTTGAGCTAACACTGCGGCGCTATGAGATGCGAGGCTCTGTATAACCTCGCCCTAACTTCAACTCGGGCTAGGACGTCAGGGGGCACAATGCCAGATCATGGGGCCATCTGCACATCTGACCCCTACCGAACGTTAGCTGTGTTTTGATAGAATGGAATTACCGTAATCCCTTGCTATTTCGTTGATAAATGTATTCTGTTTTTAATATTGGACATAGGATGCCAGTTCGTTCTTGTGACTATTCCAGTTCAGTGTTGTCCGTATTTTGGACTGTTATGCACTGTTTACAGCATTGTCACATGTGGACTAAATTGTAAACTCAATGTATCGTGGGTTGAAAAAATATGTTGTGATCTATTATCCCTGATTGTATACTACTGCTTGAAGGGGCCAGAAGAGCACATTTTTATCAAGCCTGGTGGATTTATTTTGCCGTTCTGTCCACGAAAAAGTGACCTGCCCTTGTGCAGCCGGGATCCATTATCCCCAATGGCATATTGCTACCATCAGGGAAAGGCAGAGGGCACATTTGTTAGCCCTTTTTGGGCCGTTACTGTATTTTTACACTTAAAACTTTTGCACTTCTGTCAAGAGACGTGCTTTTCTGGCCTGTTTAAAATGAAATGTACAGTTGTGGTGGTGATCTATTATCCCACGTCGACTATTGCAGAAAGCGTGTTATTGTGGACCTCCTAAATGAACATTGCTGTTTTGACCGTGATCCATTATCCTTAATCCCATGTTGCTATGATGTGGAGACTGGCAGAGTACATATTTATTGGGCCTGGCTGTTTTTCATTGGCATTCTGTCCTCCAAAAGTGGGAACCGCACTCGTGATTAGGGAAATTAACTACTCTCTGGGCTCCCGAAGTCTAGCAACAGGAGCCTGCAGCTGGTACCCAATGCTGCTGTGAGGCTTTTAAATTAAAAAAAAAAGAGAATTTGATCACACTACTTTGATTTTGCATTGGCTCCCGGTCAGTTTAAGATGTGGTTTTAAGGTTCTGTTGGATTATACAAAATTATGTATGGACTTGCCCCCTGATAGCTACTTGATTTAATGTCCCCGTATGTTCCTCCTCGGAGCCTTCGTTCGGAAAATGCTGGTTTGTTAGTGATCCTAAAAGCCAAGACGAAATACGCAGGTTAAAGAGCGTTCTCCAACCGGGCCCTGGTGCTCCGAAATGCTCTGCCCTCTGAGATTCAATCTGCAACCTGAGTGGAACAGTTTAAATCTAGGATCAAAACACACGAATATTCAATAGCTTATGAATAACCTATATTTATTGTTGTTGATGCCTTCGCAACATCCATTGCAGCATGGCCATTCTGGAAGGGGGATTACCTCATGTGTGGTCCCTTCTCAAGGTTTCTTCATTTTCCTCATGCTGAGGTTTTGAGTTTTTCCCTGCCCTCTTGTAGGTTTTAGATCAGAGGATGGTGAAATAATTGTCTGTAGTTTGTACAGCCCTTTGAGACTTCTAGTGATTAAGTTCTTTATAAATTAACAGGACTTGACTCGACTTCCAAAATCCCGTTGTCAGTACTTGGGAGTTTTGGCTGTACAGCCGTAATAGCTACAAAACCTTTTCAAAAGGATGAACATTTAAAAAAAAACAGTAAAAATGTGTGCGAATGTCTCTAGTTTCAGCTAATTCACAACTGCTTTGGTTCTCAATTGAGTAACAGCAAAGCCGTCTTATCAAAAAAGTATTTAAAAGCCTCATCCTCCAGAGTAAATGTTGAATATCTTACTCTCCTCAGTGCCAAATTAAAAAGCCCCTTTCAACAATTTTGCAATGTTTGTTATCAAGGCTGCTGACATGTTAACGCGGGAGGGATGCCTAAAAGGTGTTTATGTGAGTTGAGTCTTGACCTTAACAAACGGTGATGTTGACAAGGTTTCAAGATGCCTGATTTCAATGGTCTAAAAAGTCCTTTTTCTACAGAACCAGTCTACAAGGCCTGGATATACAGTGGTTTTGATGCTCGCTGCTTCTTCAGGTCATTTACTAATGCATGTACTTTACGTGACTCGTTTTATCGTTGCGAGGGAATCGGCGCTGGTAAAGCAGCGCAAGTTTAAAGCGCTGTCACGAGGTGACTCGCTCGGTTTTGTTCGGATGGAACGTCGGATTTCTTGTGACCTTGAGATTTGAATAATACATCCCACTTTGGTTAAAGGGATGTATCGACCGTTTTGACCCTGCCGAGGAAAATGAGATGTGATGTTGTTGAATGGTGATATAGAATTTATGATTTTTATATTGCAAAATCGTCTTATTTTATAGATATCCAAGAGTTTATTTCTATCTGTCTATCTACCCTAGTCATATCCCTCGAGGGGGGTGACCGACAGCAAGATAAACACATACAATAACAAAGAAAACAAAAAGGGAAAGAAATAACAAAAAAACACACACAAACATTTTTGGACCATGGCCAACCCAAATGCCCAAACACCAAAACACGTTAAGCACCTCGGCACTAAAGTCGGTCATGCTTTTATCCCTCCAGATGAAATGGGACACAAGAAAGCGTCCATGTTGCTCGGGTCAGGGTGACACAACACACTCTTCTGTTCAACAGCAGGGCCCAACAGGTTTCACTGGTTTACCCCTGCCATATCATATAGGTGCCCTGCCCATCCCTTAGAACGCGTCCAAACATCCCTCTATCCTTTCACAACACCTCTCCACTCATTTCTATCACCAACAAGAGCTCTAGCTTCCACTACTTTAGACCTATTTCCTCCACTGCACTCATAACACCATCCATCCACGTCAATCGCAGCCTTCTTCTTGGTCTCCTTCCGTTTATTTCTACTCGGAAGGAGACCAAGAGGAAGTTTGTATTGAGTCGATTTACTTACATTTCAATGTATTATATTTTTTCCAAAGGAGCTCAGGGATCTGTGATCATTTGTGATAGCATCATCATCACCTGTTTTTTTTAAATTAATACTCCATTTAAAATGATATTTTTGCTCCTAAGTTGAAATTTGTATCGATAATTTTCCACCATTTTCTTGTACCTTGCATTCCCGGAAGATTTCTGTACATGTCATGAAACCATAAGATGTAGTTCTGTGATAACAATGAGCTAAAAATGATTTAAAAAAAGAAAACCTAATTCTACTTTACTTGTTTAAAGTTTTAAGGTGTAAAATAAGACAATTTTGGGGTCATCTCAAACATTTCATATAGATCCAAAGCAGAACCTTGTCCTAGAGGTTTCCTTTAGTCCAAAATTTGCCAGAGAGTAGATGGAAAGCTCCAAAACTATGAAAGATTTGGTTCACGTCTTGTTAACTTGACTTTCTGTCATGAAACGGACCGGGAAGCAGGAAGTCGGAACTCATTTGCGTAGACGACCTGTCAATTTAATTGAGAAAGAAAAGTTGTCCAACACACAAACGGACCAAAGACAAAACAAAACAGGTTCACAGGTAATCAAAATTACAAACTAGGCATTTACACGGATCAAACAGGCATGAACAGGTCTTCAACATCGTAAAGCAATGGTCTGGCCACGGGCAGTCCCAAAAGGAGAGTTTATTTACTCCACAAGCAATCAGTTCAATGCGTCTCAGCCGGTGTCAAGGGGCGGGGCCAGCTGGGTGCCATGACAACCGTGCAGGACATGACACTTTCGAATTCATTAATTTTTTGGGGGATATTTTTTTTATCATTGAAGCATAATCAGTAAAAGATAATATTAATTCTCATCTTACATCAAATACGACCAAATCAAATTTTGGTCGTATTTGATGTAAGATGATGGTCTTTAAAATATTTGATAAGACACAATATGAGTAAATTTATTCAGTTATATTTATAAAAAAAAGTGGACCAGATATAACCGATCTTCTTTTTTAATTAAACTGTCCTTCAACTGAATCAAACACCATTGTCATGATTACTGATGCAAGGAACCTGTGCCCGCTCCTTTGGCGCCAACTGCCTCGGACTCTGATTGGCTCCCTGTCACTATTTAAACCCCCGTCCTTCTGTCACCTGTTGTCAGTCTGTCTGCGAACCTCAGTTCACGCTTGGCAAGCTTTTTGACCCTGACTCACTCCATTTTTGGTTCCCGTCTTCAACCCATTTTCTGATCTCAAACACATTTTTTGATCTCCTGTCCCGGCTACTGACCTGTTATTTTCTGCTCCCGACACCACCATCGCTCGCCATGGTACCACTTCCGCGTTCAGAGCAACCTGCACCCCACGATCAGCGATCACCGGATCGTGTGTGCAATCTTTTCCCTTCTTCCCAATAAAACTGAGAGAAACGTACGCAAGTGGGTCCTGTCTGTGTTCTGGTCTTGAGAAAAATGTTTTACTGATACATGTATCAAATCGTCTTTAAAATATTTGATAAGGTAATGACATATTATCAGTAAATTTATTCAGTTATATGTAAAAAAAAAGGTAAATAGTCCAACCGGATTAAACCGATCTTCTTTCTAATCGAACTGTCCTTAAACTGAATCAAACACCGAATAGAATCACATATCAAAAACTGTTCGTAATCACCTTTTTCAGGGATATTTATGTACTGACTTTGAATTTTTATTTTATAGTTATCATTAAAAATACCCAGTAAACAACATTTCAACTTATTTTAGATACTTTACAAATTGGACTAATTGCAACAATGTCAGCTGGAATGGATTTTGATCTTTTACTTTGGCTAATTCAACTAACCTCGGTTGTTCAATTGCCATTCTATGCTGTCACGATTTACAGCGGAGGCCCCTCTATGCAAGGAAGCCAGATACGGGTCAGGTGGGCTTAAAAAAAGGATAACATTTTAGGGCAAATCCAGGAACAAAGTAACAAACCAAACAAACCAACTAGCAGTCTAACAAACTGTCCGAATAAGAAACAAATCTGCCCTAGCAATGACAATGACGGCATCTGCTGTCAGGCACAGTTAATATAAAGGGCTAAAATAATGATGTTCAGGTGTGGTGACAAAATAGGCACAGTTGGGCCACTTTTCTCAGTTTTGCCCCCTCTATAGGTGGACACAGTGTGCCAAACCCTGACATTAGGATTGAGATAGACAATTGTATGAGTTCTCTCTGTTGGTGGAAAGTTTTCTCATTATTTTTGTTGGGAGTCTCTACTGGGAGACTCCCTAACAAAACATTTTAATAGCACCCATCTTTCTCTTCCGACTTCATTTCATACAATACAATATTAAAGCAGTTCCGTATTAACCCAACATGAACAAGTCGTGACCTGCTATTGAGCTAGATATTCCGTCCACATATACAGTGTACGTCCAAAATCTCCAGGGGGCAAAAAATAACAATTAGACCTCTAAAATGGGAAATGATCAACATGAGAAAACAATGGCTGTGTTTCCGCTCTCCATTTGCCACTTTCTGGAGGAAAATAAAAGGAGACAAGGAAAACGGAGAGTCAAATCAAAGGTTAATTGGAGCCGGGAAAATGTCAAGCAATTTTACCCATCACCCACCAGGGGAAAACTACCCTTGGTGGAAAAGATGGGGAAATATCGGAGAGTGCATTAGCTTTTCATCCATAATGGCTTTGTGAAGAGAGCGATGATGACAAGTTTTTAGCACTCTGGTACCCATTCTGAGTATTATAAACACGTAAAACTGCGTGTGTTTGTGATGCAGACAAAAAATGTATACATTGGTGACAGCGAAGTGCAGTCAGGGGAGGCAAGGGAGACTGTGTCATTATGGTAATATACAATGAAATACATCGGTCGGTCAGTGGTTGTTTGCGGGGGTGCAGGTGGGTTGGTGGGTCGGCCGGGCAAATAAGACACGTCGCTAATACCTATAAGAACGGGTCGCAATTTGAATGATTACGTAAACTGATTTCCAGTCTTCTGGACATGCAGCGCTAGCACCATGCACTCTATAGGAACTGCAGTCTATATGGTGTCAGATTCTAACTATAAACAACAACATTCCAGTCTATTCTTAATCTCCTCTTTTGAATAAATGCTGGGCTATGACGTGTCAATGTTGAAATCTCAAGTGAAATATTAATGAGGAGCTGCAAGGAAACTGAACTGAGGGTTCTATTAAGAGGATAATTCAAGTCTTGGAGGAGAAAGGGGAACTGGACTGACCTTCAGAAGAAAACGAAGAAAGAAGAGAAACAACAGGAAGAAGATGGAACTAGGATAATAATGTCAAGGATTTCAAAAAAACAAGTCAAGTCCTGTTTATTTGTGACACCCTTTATCACAAGGAGTCTCAAATGGCTGCACAGACCACAGATTATTGCAAACTACAGACTATTATTACACCATCCCCTGATCTACAACCTATATGAGGGCAAGGAAAAACTCAAAACCTCAACATTAGGTAAATGAAGAAACCTTGAGAAGGTACTGCGCATGAGGTAATCCCCCTTCCAGGATGACCAGGCTGCAATGTCAGTTAATGGGAAATGAAGTTATGTTTGCTGAAGAGCTGTGAAAAGAATACGAAGAAAAACAAAGGATCATGAGAAAGAAGAAGATGAAAACAGAATTACGAGAATTATACAAAAAATGAAAAGCATAAGAAGAAGAAAAGTGAGAAGAAGGATAGGAAAACCAGGAAGGATTAGGATAAAAATAATTTGTGATTCTAATAAGAAAGACAAGGATAAGGAGAATAAATAAGAAGGATAATGAAAAAGAAGCCAATAAGAGTAGGAATACAAAAAAAGGAAAAGGGATAAGAGGGAGAAATGATAATAAGAAAACTAATGATTGAAAAAAAAGGATAAGAATTGAGGATAAGATAGATAAGCAAAATAAAAAGAAGGAAAAGGATAAGAGGGATAATATGAGAAGGACGGGAAGAAAAAGAATGACAAAAGTACATATAGAAAGATAGTAAGAAGAAAGAAAAGATTAAAAAAAAAGGAAACAAAAATGAAAAAAAAGTATAATAAGAAAGGAAAGGACAAGGAAAAACGAGAAGGAAAATAACAACAAGAAGAAATAGAAGGATATGAAGAGGGATAGGAAGACAAAGATGGATAAGAAGAAGAAATGTTAGAAGAGGTAAAAGAAGAGTAAGAAGAATAAGAAAGACAAAGAAGGATAAGAAGAGACAAAGGATATGAAGAGGGTTGCGACAATGTAGGGGGATAAAAAGAATAAATATTAGAAAATGTAAAAGAAAGAAAAGCATAACAGTTGAATTTGTTTACTTGAAGGGTTTACAGAATAAACACTGTCCTTTGGGATTTCACAAAACTCATTTATTCATTCAGTCTGGATTTCGAGATCTGTTCACTCCACAATTCCTCGACATTTTAATTGATTGGCTCTTATGAAGACTATTGAATCTCATCGTTTCAAGCGTGATAGAGACGTCTCGGCTTTTGTCAAAGGACAACTCGGCCTTGATCTTCTCTGCTGGACCGCAGTGACTAATACCAATGGAAAAAGGATTAGTCTCAGAATAAAAGAAGGTGCTGTAGTCCGGCTTTAATTGGCCAGTCAGAGGCTTGATCTAGTCTTCGGGCTGCCACTTGCTCAACCGCTCAATTAATCTTCCCTCCCTTATAATGAGTCGAGGGATTTCCGACGGAAAAACGACATATTTTTTTTTCGGGCCGCCCAAAGGATCTTCTGCCCCTACACAAAGTGACCTGACAATTAAAAAAGAACAACCCCGCTCAACCTCTCCAGTCGGCGGATATCTCTGACCCAGGCTTTATATTCAAAGGACTAACGAAGACTTCCGATCGACGAGCACCGAAAGAGTCCCCCGTGAAACAAGATTGTCGGACCGGCGGCCCCCTCCCCGATCGCTCCGCCCTTCTTCCTTTTGAGGTTAATACAAAGCGACTTGTTGGATCCTCCCTGCAGTGGACAACAAACGCGCCGGGGGCAGATATTAATTTAAAGATAGATGACTGCGGAAAAGGTTAAATATGTAAGGTTAACCGTATTTGACCTTGAATTGTTGCCGGCTTTAAATCCGGCGGGTAAGAAAGGGGATAATGGAGAAGCTAGTCGCAATCAAAGGCAAAATCTAAAAACAAACCATGGCGTCTGACCTTGACACGGATTTGGTGACGACGAGTGATTGCCAAACATCTGTCTTGTCCTATTTTGTTGCGGTGACCGTATGTTTTACCAACAAACATGGTAAATGCAGCTGCTGCCGACATATATTCAGCCATTACTTTTTCACCTTTGTAGCGAGAAGTGACCTTGAACTATCAGTACTTGTCAAAGCAAATTTAAACAAAGGTGTTGTGCAGTGGATATTTCCACTACCACTGTACTTTAGGTTTTGTTTACCCAAAGGTTTAGGTTATGGTTTTCTGGATCGCCCTTTCAGTGTAAGAGTGTTTGTTCGCCATTTTCTATTTCCTTCTGTTTTGTTTTGAACTGAATTGAGGGCGCTATTAGGATCTTTTTGCTAAGCAGTTTTAAGCGGAAATGGACTGACATTAGAAACGGAAAAGAAGAAATAGAAGAAAGTAGAAGAAGCAAGACTTTTTCAATAATAAGGAAGATTCGAAGAAGGGAACAGCAGTGATAAGAGGAATGAGAAGAAAAAGGATAAGTACGGCAAGAAATTAAGTAGGACAAGAAGAAGAACGTGATAATGAAAAGGATAAGAAGGAAGATAAAGAATAAAAAAGGATAGGTGATGAAAAATGGTAATAAGTACAAAATAAAGGATAAATTAAGAAGAAAACGAAAGATAAGAAGAGGCACAAGAAGAAGCATGATAATAATAAGAAGCTTAATTAAGATAAGAACAAGAAGGTTAGGAAAAAGAACGAGAAAGATAATAATAAAGATAAAAGGATAAGAAGAAGGGTAAGAAGAAGTGTGAGAAGGACAAGGAGAAAAAGAAGAATCACAGTCTAAGAAGAACCATGAGCAGGATAAGAAAAAGAAGGGTAAAAAGAAGGATACTAGTCATTTCCAACAGTAATTTTCTGTAACTCATATGTGCCCAGAATATTCTGTAATAACTGCTCATCTCCATCTCTTATATTGACTAACATCTCCTCTCGTAATTGGGCTATAAAAGCAAACGGTGGAAGAAAACTTGCCTTCAAGCTCTTGTTTGATGGTAGCCCTTTTTGTTTAATTAGCATGTTGTGAATACTTGATCACTGTTGAGGCTAATTTTGATTAAATGTTAACACGAGTTAGACGAAAATAGTGATGAAATTCTGACAACCTGTGGAAACACCAACTAAATCGTTTGACCTTCTATATAGATCAAAATGGCCGCCTTTTAGTTCATTACCAGGCATGGGATTTTTTTCTGGTCTTCCGGTTGATCTGTAGATCGATCTTTAAACTAATATCTGGGGCTAAAGCTTTTTGCTAATTTGGCATGCTAAGCAGGTTAGTTTTAGTTCGATTCGAACAGGAATTAGAAGAAAATGCAGTGGTACCCTGGTCCTCAACTGCCTCAATGCTCAACCAAATCTGTGTTCAACCAAAAAATGTGCGTAAAATTGTTTCGATGCTCAACACGGAATTCAGTGCCCAACCAAAAATAGCCGAGTCAAAATAGTCGAATTTATTGAGACTTGGCGTGTAATGAGTGGAGCTGAGTGGAGCGGAGATTCACTTGGCGGCGCTAGTTAGCCTAGCTTTAGCGCCACTTTTATCCGGACCGTCAATGAGTGAAGGGTTACGTCAATTTTGAAGTTATCAGTTGCTTCTAATCTTTATCAAGGACAAGGAGTTGGCGGGGATAGCACTAGTGGAGCTTTTATTTGCGAAAAAGCGCTTTGCCGTTTCCCACACCCATTCCTTTGTGCCATCACACCACTGTTCAAATGTATGTAACCGATACAAAATAGTTTATATTTCTTCTTTTTTATGTTTATTCAATATTATATACACATTTATATTCTTTAATGTTGTTTAAATACATGTTTTTCTAATATTTTAGGTATTTCTTTGATGGGTGGAACGGATTAAAATACTGACCATTGTTTCCTATGGGAAAAAAAATTCAGGTACTCAACCAAATCGGGACACAACCAACTACCAGGAACGCATTATGGTTGAGGATGTCATGATTACTGATTTGATTCACCTGTGCTCGCTCCTTTGGCGCCAACTACCTCGAATTCTGATTGGCTCCCTGTCCCTATTTAAACCCACTCCTGTCTGTCATCTGATGTCAGTCCGTCTGCGAACCTCAGTGTATACTAGGCAAGCCTTTTTCAACCCTGACCCCCACCTGTCCCGTTTTTACTCCCGTCTGTCTCCGGCTACGACCCCTTTTAATCTTGACCACGTCTCCTCTCCTGTCCTGACTTACGACCCGTTTTTGATCTCGACCACGTCTGCTCTCCCGTCCTGGCTTACGACTCGCTTCCGACCCCGACTACGTTTTTTGCTCTCCTGTCCCGGCGACTTACACGTTTTTCCGTTCCTGACAACGCCATCGCTCGCCACGGAAGATCCACTACCGCGTTCAGAGCGACCTGCTTCCCGCGTCCAGCGATCACCGGATCGTGGGCGCAAACCTTCTCTTTCTTCTAATAAAACTTGTGGGATACGCAACGCAAGTGGGTCCAGTCTCCGTTCTGGTCCTGACAGAAGACCGAGATACCATTGTACTGCAGTGTATAAGTGTCTTCAACCCGTGGAATTCCCCTCAAAGGCCGTTACCAACTAAAGATGTGAAAAATCTGGACTTGCCGTGACACCGGACATAGCCTCACCGGCAAGCTCTCGACATTTCATGTCCAAACAAGACCTCCTTTGATTAACATGGCCAGAACCGCTTGAGTCTTTATTTTTCCTCCTTGCACCTTAAGTAGAGGTCGCCACAAGAGTCAAGTCTTTTTGACTGTGCCAGTCTGGATCCGGAGTCATAATTCGTTTGGGTTTTAGGACCTGGGGGGGTGAAGGAGCGGGCGTGAGGGGGCAGAGGGTTCGCTGAATCGGAAAGCACGCTAGTCGCGCTTGATGCTCAACGAATCTGAAAGGTCATGTCATGTTTTCTGGCAATTGAGTGGATTGCTTTGGATTGCGCAACATACGTCCCGGACGTCCTTTGTGTCTGTTGCGGTCTTTCTGCCCGCTTGCCGGCAAATTTGCCCCCGGGTGGCTTTTTGCCTCGACCTTATTACCCTGCTAGCTGACGTACTTGCCCCGTCGCTTGCACTCTCCCGCTCGGAGGGAAACAAATCAGAGCGACGACGGCTGATAAGTGACGTTCGCGTCATGATAAATGGAGTACCTGAATCCGAGAGCTTGGATGAACAGAGCTTTATTATCTGAGAACGGTGGGATTATTTAACAATGTGGAGAGGTGTTACTGCTCTCTCTCTCTCTCTCTCTCTCTCTCTCTCTCTCTCTCTCTCTCTCTCTCTCTCTCTCTCTCTCTCTCTCTCTCTCTCTCTCTCTCTCTCTCTCTCTCTCTCTCTCTCACATTTTTTTCTCTTTATCTCCCTTTTTTCTATCTATCTATCTATCTATCTATCTATCTATCTATCTATCTATCTATCTATCTATCTATCTATCTATCTATCTATCTATCTATCTATCTATCTATCTATCTATCTATCTATCTATCTATCTATCCCTCTAAACCTACTCTTGTAATTTGTCTCACTCTCCTCTTGTAATCTTTTCATCTCTCTTTTGCTCTCTTGCAATCCTTTTTTCTCTCTCTCTTGCAACCCCCCCTCTCTCGCTGTCCTATCTCTCCCTTACTCTGTCTCTCTGTCTCTCTGTCTTTGTCTCTGTCTCTCTCTTTCTCTCTGTCTCTGTCTCTGTATCTCTCTGTCTCCCTCTTTCCCTCTCACTCTTTTGCTCTCTACCCCCCTCAAAATATCTTTCTTTCTCTTATTCTCTCTTTACCCCTCTCGTAATATCTCTGTCCCTTTCTCTCTCTCTTCCTCTCTATCTTTCTCTCTTCCCCTATCTTGGAATCTCTCTCTACACCTCTCTTGTAAGCTGTCTCTCTCCTTCTCTTGCAATCTCTCTCTCCCTCTCTCTCTCTCTCTCTCTCTCTCTCTCACTTACCCTCTCTCACTTACCCTCTCTCCAGATCCACCCCAATTTTCCTCTCTCTCCCTATCCCGCTCATAAAATATTTCTCTCTTACTCTTGCTCTCTTTATCCATCATGTAATCTCTCTCGGTCCCCCTTTCACTCCTTTCTCTCTGTCTCTATGCCTATCTCGCAATCTTTCACTCTCTTTCTATATCTTACGCCTTCTGTCTGTCCCTCTCCTTCTTTCAATCCACTCTTGTGATCTTTCTTTCTCCTCTCTCTCCCTCTCTTTCTTTCTCTGTCTACTGTGAAAACGTGTAATTGTCATAGGAGATCCATAACAGGTAAGGGAAAATTAGTGCCGAATATTTTTACCATGTTTTGCAAGGGCATTTTCCGAACACTTTTAAAGCCCTTTCAAAAGCGACACCACATATCTCAAGTACATAATAAGTAGGGAGGGGTGAGTGCTGATATCAGGTATCTGTATCGGGCAGATACCAAGTTTTGTTTTGTGATAATGGTACTTGTGACAGCTGGCAATTTTACTGTCAGTGCTGTCACTTCATGAACTAAAAGCATCTATAGCTGCCCTTTCCCTATAAGATTTTTTGGAAATGATTTTGCATTTTGTGAATTAAGAGAATTAATATTGTCAGCTCTTGGTATTGATATCTGTGGGTAAAGGTATTGAAATTTGTCCAGTATTGAGCATGCCTTATAATAAATCAAATCATAAATAATTGAATCCTTAACAGCACCCAAAGCAGATATAAAGCACATGAGCCATCAGCTTGCAAAGGTTATTTTGATTTATTTACAGAGAGAGGCTGCAAAAAGGAGTGAGTGTTTCCTCCAGGCGATAGCCCACAACATGTAGTTTTACCAGCCAATCCTTCTCCGGGTTGCACTCCTCCATGCCCACGCGCTTGACTTCTGCACTCCAGCAGATCGGTGGCAGAGGTCCACAGACACTTAGATCATTTTACCCGGGGCGCAAAAGGGGCACAGAAGAGCCACTGACCCCGAGCTTGTCCAGGCAGGGCTTTACGCCTCGCTGGCTTCCCTGGTGTGACATTTCTCTTGCGTTCCCTCACCCCTCTTCCCCTTCACTCACTCGTATGGAACCAAAAGCAAAGAAGGGGGCTGCAAAAAAAAAAAGAAGAAATCATTGTCTGTGGAGATATCAATCAAATGCGCAACATCTGAGGTCACTCCGCTGTCAAAGCTCCTTGTTTACCGTCCCGTTCCTTCATGCAAAATGACAATAACCACAGAATGTCATCAACCCGACGCAAACCGACGTTCTCCCTCCGAAAAAGAAGGTATCATACCTGCCTCCGTCCCTGTGGCGCTATCCCTAGAGCAAAACCCCTCCTCCTTTAGACCTGCCCACGGAGGGTCATGCATCAGTCATGACATTATTAAAGGTTCAATTGTGCCTTAAAACGAGGCCTCTCCTGGATGAGGATGTGTTGTAGAGCAGATGGGGCTTACGCGCAAGCGGCTTTAACGTCTATTTTTAAGTGCTTTGGAGACAATGATCTAATGAGACGTTTACATTTGTTCGGGGGAGCTTTAAGAAAAGCTCAAGCTGCAGTCGGTCGTCAGAAATTTCATATTAATGGGGTTTTGTGAGCTTCATTTAGTCTGGCTCAAGGCAGTAAATCTTATGGAATGCAAAATAAATAAACAATGAAATAAGAACATGAATAGCTTGCGATCGCTTATTTGATCACCTTTAATTTTCCAAACTATCAATTTATAAAATGAAGTAGCAATTACCATTTTTGACTAAAATGTCAATTCAGAGATTTTTTTTAACTTAATGCATCTTTATTTCATTTCCCAGTAGCCCAATCGTTTAATTTTAGTCTTATTTAATCAAAATATGTACTTTTAATTTTAGTCATGTTTTATCTTGTTTTGCTACCCAAAAAGTGTTCTTAAAATAAGCCCATGATTTGAATTTAATTTGAACTGAATTTTCTGGACTGAAAGCAAAACAATATAAAAAATGAATAAACTACCTTGTTGAATGAGAAAAATCATTTGGACTCAAATGTTATGTGAAAAACAATTATCTTCATGTTACCCCCAAATAATGTTTATTAAAAATCTAGGTACAAAATAAAATAGATAATAAAAACATTAAATGTGGACAAGCTCTGCCTTTCCCAGGAACTGCTTAAATATCAAGCGGCAGTTTAGCATCCCACATCCCGAGCCTTGGCGTCATCTCAGACTCAGCGAGGCTGCGGAATGACACTTTGAATTGGGGTCAATTGGACCCCCGCTTGTGGCTTTCGGGCAGCTTTCCCCTGCCGGGGGCTGATCACGTACTGGACAGATAATTCAAGTTACAAGATGTGTAACAGAATATTTGAGCGACACTAGGGGTCAGTGGCAGTCCATAGCATCATCATTTAAGCTCTGTCGTCCGCATTGCTTCACATGGAGGTGAGGCCTGGGAGGCGCGGCCTGGGATTTTTAAAGGTCATGGAATGGGGGCAAAAAATGGCTGCCGATTGGACTTTTTTTGTTTCACAGTGCATAAATATACTCAGTGAGTTCCTCATCAGGTTGGAGGTTTTGAAAATATTTCATTTAGGTGCATCGATTGAAAAGTACAACACGACCTCATGCAATATGTATCCGAACACAAAGGATGCTGCAACACGCGTGGACATTAAACTGCAAAACTATATTTTCTCGTTCGGCCAAATAAAACGTTAACTATTGATTAATTAACTAGTAGGTTGTTGATTATTTTGCTCATTTTAAGAATTTTTCCCACAAGATTTTAAAATAATAAAACCTAAAGGTGTTGTTCGTAACTCCAAAATATTCCAATTGCTGATGCCATCTTCTGGCTGAAATCATCATTGCAGCCTCTGTCAAACTGCTTCTGTGGCACGTGCTCGTACGTGTTTCTCTTAGATGTGCTCGAATAAACCCTTCTTCTTTTAAGGTTTATGTTGGCAATTGAAATGTATTCCAAACGGTCATTTTCTTACCTTCACCATTTTTACCCTAGAATAAAAGAAAACCACAAGCATGCGTGTGAAATTGCTGTCCTCCCCCCAGTCCAATGCACTCCGTGGCCGGAACACAGATGATAAAAGTAAGCTAATTCCAAATAGTCATGTGAAAAAAAACAACAACATGCTTTTTTGAACTCAGTTGGGTATTATTAACACAGACTTAAAGCTCCAGTGTATAATATTTGAGCACTAGATGGCACTGTTGTCTGATGCGACCGAAAACCAGTGTAACAGAGCACAGCGTAGCAGCAAGATTCCAGACAAACATGGCAGCCACTACAAGATATGGATTCCTCCATTTGAAAGAAATACATTTTTTTTACTTTTTATTTTATTGATATTGATAATTAATGCATTTTGCCGAGTATTAAATTCAATATTTTTTGTACCACTAGGAGGCACTAAATATTTCTCACTGTCCCTTTGATAGAAAACAGATTTAATTTCAAACAATTTTAAAGAGACAGTGTGTAATATGTATAAAAATACATTAACTATCCTTCCAGGGTCCAGGGTCACGGCAGTGCTGAAATCCATCCCAGGCATCTTTAGGCAGTGGGCAGGAGGGACACCCTGAACTGGATCCCCACCAGTCACAGGGCATGCAGAGACTTACTCATTCATTCACACCTAGGGTCAATTGTGTACCCGCCAATCAACCTGACATGTATGTTTTTGAAATGTGGGAGGAAACCTACGCAGGTACGGGGATAATATGCAAACTCTGCACGGAGAGGCCACGTTAGCTTGAATTAAACCCTGGGCCTCTGCACTGTGAGGCTGCGTGCTCGCCACCCAGCCGCAGTGCCACCCTATGAACTATCATATCAATGTTCTGAAATGTCACATCTCATCTCATCTTATCTCATTAGCTGCACCGCTTATCCTCAGTAAGGTCGCGGGGGTGCTGGAGCCCATCCCAGCAATCATCGGGCAGTGGGCAGGGGACACCCTGAACTGGTTGCCAGCCAATCGCAGGGCACACGGGGACAGACAACTCACTCACTCATTCACACCTAGGGACAATTTGGACCGGCCAATTCACCTGAAATGAATGTTTTTGGAATGTGGGAGGAAACCGGAGTGCCTGGAGGAAACCCACACAAGCACGGGGAGAACATACAAACTCCGCACAGGAAGTCTGGAGCTGGATTTGAACCCACGCAGGAGGTTCCCATGACTTGAACTGTGCCGCACATTCGCTAACCGCTGCGCCGCCGTGCTGCCTGCTGTTCTGAAATGTGAGGTTGAGAAATTAGTATTTCTTTTACACCGTGAAATCCCGACCTAAATCGGCACCATGTTTGTCCGGCATCCTTCTCGCAACGCTTGCACCAGACAAGACAGTGCCATCTAGAGGTCAAATATTACACATTGGGGCTATCATTGTCATCTGCACAGAATGCAACTGTCATCTTCTTCTGCGCCCAGAAATGTAGCTCTTAGTAGCCTAATGTCACTGTCATGTGATTTTTGTTTTGAATTAAATAAAAATAATAATACTTTTGTAATATTATTGTTCTGTTGTAACATGAAAAATATTAAAATAATACAAAATTGAGGAAAAATGAAAACATGGGGTCTGGAAAATAAAAAAACCTCCCAAAATATTTAAAAATGCCAAAATAAAAGATGTAATTACATTAAAAACTAACTTGTTTTTTTTAAAATTTTGGGTTAAAAAAATCTTAAGAAAAGCAAAAGTTGTAATGTGATTCTAATTATTAATAATCAATATCATTAATTTTAATAATCAATGACCATTAATTATCAATATAATGTGGTATTAACCATATCTTGAAATATATAGTACAGATTTTCTTTTAAAAGAAAATATTTTTAACAACAAAAAACAAATAAAAAAATGTTAAAATTGAATAAACATCATAGTTTTTAATTAGTCAGGTAAAAACATAATAAAAATGGGAAATAAATACCAAATACCTTTACTAACTTGTACAATAATAAATAAACTACAAAATATATATGTATTTTTTATTTTCTTAAAAAAATACAAGTATGCAAAATATGAACAATTCAAAATCCTGGTCAGTAATCTCATCTCATCTCATCTCATCTCATCTCATCAGCTGCACCGCTTATCCTCAGTAGGGTCGCGGGTAATACTTGTTGTAAATATGTAATATGTCTTTTGTAACATAATGTATAGAAAGTCAAAATGTAGAATACAGAGAAACATAAATGCTTAGAATATTAATAGCAAGCTTCTCAGGTTTCTTCATTTCCCTCATGTTGAGTTTTTTGAGTTTTTCCTTGCCCTCATGTAGGTTTTAGATCAGGGGACGTGTAATAATAGTCTGTGGTTTGGAATAATCTGTGGTCTGTGCAGCTCTTTGAGACTCTTTGTGATTGAGGGCGTCGCAAATAAACATGACTTGACTTGACTTAATGAATCACAGTTCACGGATCCCTTACCTGCAAGGGTTGTCGGGGCACAAGTCCCTGTAGTGTGTCTTGGGCAAGTACAGCCTGGCGGCGCCCATCCCTCTCCACCCTGGATTTTGGGTAAGGAATTGCTCCCCCTCATGAAACAGATAGTACTGGCCTCCATGGTTACCAGTAGCAGGAAACCTTCTGATCTGACTCAGACACAGCACCTTCATCATCTGGTCGCTGTCTTCAGAGATGAGCCGGACTTCAGCATTTAAAACAAAAAATTGTGAACAAAAAAAAAAGGTAATATTTTTCATTTTGTACAGCAAAAAAAATCCCAACATTTAAATGTATCTCTTTAAAACATTAGAAATTAAAATAATTTTCTAATAAAAGACTTTAATATACATATTGTCATGATTACCGATGTGATGCACCTGTGCCCGCTCCTTTGGCGCCAATGGTCTCGGACTTTGATTGGCTCCCGGTCACTCTTTAAACCCATGTCTATCCGTCACCTGTTGTCAGTCCGTCTGCAAACCTCGGTTACTCCAGGCAAGCTCTTTTCGACCTTGACTCCCACCTGTTTTTGCTGTCCCCCGGCTTCGACCCGTTTTTGACCCTGACCACGTTTTTTGCTCTCCTGTCCCGGCTACTGACCAATTTTTTTACGTTCCAGACACCGCCATCGCTCGTGACGGAAGTCCCACTTCCGCGTTCAGAGCGACCTGCTTCCCGCGTCCAGCGATCACTGGATCGTGGGTGCAATCCTTTCCTTTCTTCTGACAATACTGAGAGAAACGTAATGCAAGTGGGTCCTGTCTATATACTGGACTGTCTCAGAAAATTAGAATATTGTGATAAAGTTCTTTATTTTCTGTAATGCAATTAAAAAAACAAAAATGTCATACATTCTGGATTCATTACACATCAACTGAACTATTTCAAGCCTTTTATTATTTGAATATTGCTGAATTTGGCTTACAGCTTAAGAAAACTCAAAAATCCGATCTCAAAATATTAGAATATCATGAAAAAGTATACAAGTAGGCTATTCAACTAATCACCTGAATCATCTAATTAACTCGAAACACCTTGCGAGGGTTTCCTGAGCCTTAAAAACACTCAGCTTGGTTCAGTAAACTAAATCACAAGTATGGGGAAGACTGCTGATCTGACTGCTGTCCAGAGGACCATCATTGATACCCTCCTTCAGGAGGGTAAGACACAAAAAGAAATTTCTCAAAGAGCAGGCTGTTGACAGAGTGCAGTTTCAAAGCATATCCACAAAAAGTCTGTTGGAAGGGAAAAATGTGGCCGGAAACGCTGCACAACCAAGAGAGATGACCGCAGCCTTAACAAAATTGTGAAGAAGAGCCGCTTCCAGAATTTGGGGGAGCTTCAAAGACAGTGGGCTGAAGCTGGAGTCCAGGTATCAAAAGCCACAGTTCACAGACGTGTCCGGGAAATGGGCTACAATAGCCGTATTCCCATGGTCAAGCCACTTCTGAACTCAAGACAACGGAAGAAGCGTCTGACTTGGCTATGGAGAAGAAGCACTGGACAGTTGCAGAGTGGTCCAAAGTCCTCTTTTCAGACGAAAGCGAGTTTTGAATTTCATTTGGGAGTCAAGGCGCCAGAGTCTGGAGAAAGGCTGGAGAGGAGCAAAATCCAAGTTGCTTGAAATCCAGTGTGAAGTTCCCACAGTCAGCAATGGTTTGGGGAGCCATGTCAGCTGCTGGTGTTGGTCCACTGTGTTTCATCAAGTCCAGAGTAAATGCAACTGTGTACCAAGAGATTTTAGAGCACTACATGCTTCCATCTGCTGAAAAGCTCTATGGAGATGAGTATTTCATTTTCCAGCATGATCTGGCACCTGCCCACAGTGCCAAAACCACCAGTAACTGGTGCACTGACCATGGCATCACTGTCCTTGATTGGCCTGCTAATTCCCCTGACCTGAACCCCATCGAGAATTTGTGGGGTATAGTTAAGAAGAAGATGAAAGACACCAGACCTACAAATGCAAATGAGCTGAAGGCCGCTATCGAAGCATCCTGGGCATCAATAACACCTCAGCAATGCCACGGGCTGATTGCCTCCATGCCACGCCGGATTGATGCAGTAATCTGTGCAAAAGGATTCCCAACCAAGTACTGAGTGCATCAATGGACATTTTCAAATGTTTGATTTAGTTTTGCTGTTATAAAATTATTTTTTTACTTGGTCTGAGGAAGTATTCTAATATTTTGAGATAGGATTTTTGAGTTTTTTTCAGCTGTAAGCCAAAATCAGCAATATTCAAATAATAAAAGGCTTGAAATAGTTCAGTTGATGTGTAATGAATCCAGAATGTATGACATTTTTGTTTTTTTAATTGCATTACAGAAAATAAAGAACTTTATCACAATATTCTAATTTTCTGAGACAGTCCAGTATATATATATATATATATATATATATATATATATATATATATATATATATCTTATGTTTAGAAAAAAATACAGATAATACTCCTTATTGTCAGTCCCACAGCTCCTTACAAAAGAGCTTTCCCAAAAGTAACTCGAACCGCATTCTCTTGACATGTAAGATCAGCAAAATTCCCCATAAAAAATAACACCCCACGCATTTGTCCCGTTAACATTTTTCATGCTAACATCTGTACGCTCTAAAGAACACCAGCCTTTGATGTATATCCTCTCCCATTCTTTTGAACTATAAGAAAAGAACTCTCCACCTTGACCGCTCTAATACAACAGGAAGCCAAAGTTATCAATCGAGTTGCAGGGGGAGTCTTTTCCGAAAGGCACGTTTGCTTTCCGACCCAATAGATCATACGGGAAGGCGGCGAGAGCGTCCGAGAAGGAGTGAGATGTTCCTTCAAACTGTATAGCTTTGACTGATTATGCGTTTTCTCTTAAGCTATTCATAGAAGATAGATTCATCATTCCAATTTGTCAAGCGGGTGAAGATTTCGATTAATTATGTGCAAGGAACGGTGGCGATGGTGGGGGGTGTATTAGGGCCTCTCCTGTCAGCTCAAGTCTGAGGCCCCATTTACCGGACTCAAAATAAAGAGGTATCAGAGAGGTGCTCGGATCCGCCAGTAATTAATTTGATGAATGCCTCGGCGGTACAAATAGTGGCAGCCGCGCATCTAAAAATCACCGGTGCCGCTATCTGTGCTAATTTGAAGGAGGTGGTAGGAAAGCGGGTGGGGGTCTCATCTGTATAGTGGATGAGCTTGTGTCTGCGACGATTCTTCAAGCAAACCTCCCGCCGTACGCAATTCTGTCAACTCTGTCCTTGTGTATGTACTCTTTGCTCCACATCGGTGCCCCGTTTGTTGACTTTGCGCCCTGAACTCGATAATAGGGAGCGCCTGGATTAATGGAAGGGACGTTTCGGGTCATTTCCATGAAGAATGCGTCGGGGTTCGGGAACATCTGATCCATCCATTACTGCGGGGTTATGTTGGCTTTTTTTTCCCCCAGACAATTTTTAGATTTGTCTTTTTGAAAGCGATTTAAAATATTGCCATGAAATTGTAGTTTTCTAGTATATTTTTCACAGCCACAGCTGCGTATTTAAAATCATATTTCTGAATGGATAAAGAGAATTTGTGAAAAAAAATCCTCATTACATAGATTCTTGGACCTTAAAAAACTTTAATGTTGATTCAGGGGTGGGATAACTTTTTGAGTAGTGGGCCACAGACAGGTCAGGCCAATAGATGTGTCTGAAACAATGTCTGCCCGGGGCGTGCATCTTTTACGTCGGGCGTACAACATATCCGCCCGGGTGGCCGACAACTTTTTCAAGAAAAAAAAACAAAACCTTTTTTTCATTTTAATTTTTTAAATCTTTTTATTCAAATCAAACTTTTGCTTTTTTCCGATTCCGAAATCTCCGTTAAGTTTGGAAATTTGGGAATTTTGGTCCGTTTGGCAATTTGCATACTCGGCAGCCGATCAGAAGCCTGCATCGAATGACTTTGTGTTTCCAGACTTTCCCGAGCGTTATAAGGTCATGCATTTGCATATCATTTTTCAAAGTAGACGCACAGTGAACACAAGAAAAATGGATAAGTGGTCAGGAATCAAGCCAACACCTCAGCCCCAAAAGAAATATTCAAAAGAAGCTAACAAAATTGATGACGCTACAAAACGTAAATGTACATTAAAAGCATCGTGGAAAGAGGAGTTCACGTGCCTTGTAGCAGACGACGCAAAGCAAACATTGCATGAATGAAGATGAGTTAGTAGAGGTACATACTGATGGCAGATGGAAAACAGCGATGTCATATACATGCAATGAATGTTAGTAGATTTAGAATAAACTTAAATTTAAAGTGTTGTTCTGTTATACATTCTAATTATCAATCATTAAGACTTTGCAACAATGTTTTTTTTTGCGATTAGTTGTATTTTTGTGTTTTAAGTTGTCAAAAAAAGGGGGCAGGGAACTTTATGGCTGGGCAGTCAACTTTTCAGAGTTGTGTGCCCTGGTGTTCGCTAACTTTTTGTCATGAGTTTCAGACACTGCCAATAGATTGATGTGATTTTCCTTGAATCTACCTGTAGTCTTGAATCCAATACATGAGGGAAAATGAAGGGACGCAAAAATACCCAAAAAGAAAAGAAAAACAAAAAAACCCTTCCCTGTGCCTGCAGACTTCTTTCACCAACTTGGTAAACAATAAACCCTTTCAGAGTCTCTCCATGCTCGACATATCTGCTGTTACTCATATTTCCATAGTCATTATTGTATTATTTCTTCTTACGTACCTTCATTTGTGTTTGTGTTAGTTTGTAGCCAGAAGTTGCCTTGAGCACCATTGTTAGGTCTATCTTCTTACATATCTGATCACATCAAGCGAACCCCAACGTTTATCACTGTTAACAAAATACAATTGATCCCTTCAGGCAAAGGTTGGGTGTCTTGGGCAAGACATATCCCGAGGGTTACTAGGCTATCCTAAGGCTGTGCTTTATTCAACTATGAGTTTCCAATAATGTTTATTGTTTAACTAACCACCTTACTCTTTGAATTTCTGTCACGGTTGCCCATGGCGGCCAATTGGTCCCGCCCGTTTGACGCGAGCTACGGATCGTTGACTGATTGGCTTCCCTCCTATTTAAGCTCATTGCTCTCACTTAAACTTTGTCAGTCCGTCAACAAACCTCTGCACCCGCAAGACGTGTGTTTTGACTCTGCCCGGTTTCCTGCTTGTGTTTCCCGTCTATTTTGTTCTGTTTAATATCGATCTCCAGTTTTATTCCCTATTTTGTTATGTTTGATATCGTTCTCCAGTGTCTGGTAGCGTTCCCGTCTACTTTGTCCTGTTTAATTTCAATCTCCAGTGTCTGGTATCGTTTCCGTCTATCTAGTCCTGCTTGTTATCAGACTCCAGTCTCCAGTGCCTGATATCAATCCTATCCGTCCCGTCCTGTCCGGTATCGACCCCATCTTTTCGATATCTGCTTGCGCAATTGGTATCAATCTTGTTGGTCTCTGGCTTCCGGTCGTTCCGCGCCAGACTGCTGCCTTACGTCTTCCGCCCGACGATCGCCGGATCACTGGCGTTTGGGTTAACGTGTATGATTGCCCCATTTCCCGTAAAATAAAGCTTGTGTGACAAACGTCACGCATCTGGGTCCTCCTCCTGTTTCTGAATTTCTTTTTCTTTTCTTTATTTTGATAAGCCGCGATCAAACAAAAACGCAGTAGAGGAAACATATGTCTTACAAGACTACCCCAAATTTAAATGATCCTACCCAAACAGAAAACCTTTACCACGAAGAATTAGTGCATGGGTGAGGATAATGCAGTTCAATGAGAAAACAAAATCCCCTGGTGTTATGAGTTTCAAATCAAAGAGCAACTACAAAAAAAATCGTAATAGGTAAACCCGGCCCATAAAAATATGATTGATCGTATTATTGTTATTAGGTGAAAGCTTCACTAGCAGCTATTTGCGAATTCACGCTGTCAAAGTCATCAGGCGCCTCGGCCTCTCCAAAAAATAATTGGACGGGCGCCAAATAATTCAGCTTCATATTTTCACAAGCATGAGAAGGGGGGGGGCTTATTATAAATCAGCTCGGTCACTGATACAAGGCCATAAATCAAAAGAAAGACACGGCTCGAACAATTAGATAATTACAAATGTGCCGTTTGAGATGCTTTGCATTGTCTCGGGCGCAAGACCGAAGAGCCGAGTCCCACTTTGGGAATCGAAACGAATATTTTAAGAGGTAAATCGTCTTCTCCACGTCATGACAAAGGGAGTTTGTTTGCTTTCTCTTAAACCAAAATACAAAGCTATTTTCTGCTATACGGTTTATTTTTACTCAAGCTAAGAACTGGTTAGAAATTTTATCTGTGAAATTGATTTGTAATAGTATGTATTCCCAATGTTCTATTCTCATTTTATTATTTCTTGTAGCCACCAGAACATAATTGCAATTTATGTGTTTATCTATCATTTGTGATAATAAAGTCGCGGCTTTTTTTTCTTTCAAGTCTCACTAAATACATGTGACGAAGGCTCGGTACATTAGTGAAAAAAATAATTGTGACGTTTTGTATAAAATGTATGTGTTTTGGCACCCAAATGTGAAATTATCTGCAGGGGTCAGTGAAACATTTAAATTGAGAGCTACTAGGTGTCATAATAGTCTGTAGTTTGCAAAAGTCTTTGAGACTCTTTGTGATTAAGGGCTATACAAATAAACATGACTTGACTTGTCACACCTTTATTAGTATAGGTTTTATATGTGTTTTTATTTAACTTGATTTATATTTTATTTATTGACTCACCCTTATTTTGTATTTTTAACATTTTTTATTGGAAATTTCCGCATTTCCTCACATTTCATTGAATTGTTGTCATGGTCTGATGGGTAGAGAAGCAGATCCCATAAATGTCCATCCATCATCTGCACCGCTTATCCTCAGTAGGCTCACGGGTGTGCACGGGGAGAACATGTAAACTACACACAGGGAGGCAGCGGTAGCTGGACTTGAACCCTGAACCTCTGCACCGTGGGGCTGTGCGCTAACCAACCAGCCGCCGTGCTGCCATTCCATTAAAGTTAACACCGAAGATGAGATTTAAAAAAAAAACTATTCACTGAAACTGAACTGTTTTTTGGATGACGTTCAGAAATAAAACAATATAGTTTTGTGAGGTTTTCAGAATTTATCTTCAAAGCTACTCCAACAAAAGCTTAACTACCAATCTCAGGTACATAATATCGAAACACTAACTAAAGCTAAATGAAAAAAAAACATAAACGATTGAGGCACAAAATAGAGCAGAATTTCAACATTTTTTTAAGCAACAAAACACAAAAGAAAAAGGACACAAAAAACAGAACAATAGGATTGCTGTTATAATGACACTAAAACATAAAATGCAGGCGGACTAACTAGCTGTAACTGAACAAAACCTGAAAGGTATGCAGGATATGTTGGAACACTGACTGTAATTGAACAAAAACATGACAGAAAGGCAACTCTATCACAGGCTCAATTACACATAATTACTACATAATGGTTAGACATAAACTAGACCTGAATGAACAAAACATGAAAGGGGGAAGAAAAAGCAATATTGGAACACTAACGAGCACCCATCAAGCAAAACTCGTAACATAACACGGGATATACTGACATGCAAATTGGTTCTGACCCAACAAAACACGAAAGGAAAAAGATGCAGAGAAGACACGCATGGCTAGAACAAAATCACGTTCCAATGGCAACCATCTCTAACAGAACAAAACATGAAAGGTGAACGACGCAGGAAACATTCCCAACATAGACAGATAAACAACGAGAGTGGTATGATGACGAGACACAATAACTAGCTGTAACTGAACAAAAAAATGAAAGAGGATGACTTTTATTTAATACTGTTCTGTTTATTGTTTTTTACTGTCTTTTATTTTTTGTATCCATTTGTTTTTGGTTATTGCTTATTGTTTTTCTGTTGACACTGTAAAGCACTTTGGTACACCTCAAGGATTATTGTAAAGGGCTGTATAAATAAAGTACATTTACATTTTAATTTGTGGTAACACTAAATATAATGGAACAAAAACATAAAAAAGACAACACAGGATATCTTGGTACATGAAAAATTTCCATTTTATATATTTGAGCATATCAACTGGTTCTAACTGAACAAAACGCGCAGGAAAAAGACATAATAAACAACGAGGGTGCTATGACAACGAGACCAAGACCAATCATGCTGCCTTAACACTGGCCAATTCACGGGCTGTAACTGAACAAAAACATAAAAGAGAGACACCTCAGAATATGTTGAAACACTATCTAACTAACTGAAAAAAACTTGAAAATGGGGAACCGGTATGACACTACGTCTACCTGAACAAAATGTGAAAGCGAGATGGCGCAGGCAAGTTGATGAATAACGCAAGCACAAAAACTGCCTGCAACTGAACAAAAACATGAAAGTAAAAAAACACAGGATGTGTTGGGACACCAATTAGCCCTAACTGAACAAAACATATAAGTGAGATGACACAGGAAAATTGATGAATAATGCAGGTACAATAACTAGCTGTAACTGAAACACATGTGAAAGAAAGACCATGCAAACAATTTCATGAATAATGCATTCACCATAACTATCAAATGAAAGTGAGACAGGGCAGGATATGTTAGGTCACTAACTAGCTCTAAAGAAACAAAACGTGAAAGGAAGACGACACGCTCACGATGATGAAAAATCTTTAGTACCTTATTTTCGTGACCAAAGGTGCATTAGGAGCAGTAATGTAGGTGTTTCTATTTCTGTACTTAACACATACACAGGGTGCATCGCCCAATGAGGCGTGGGTGCCCTCTGCTGCGGCCGCCCTGTAAGAACACAGACAGGCAGGCAAGTGTGCGTATTTAAGAAAATAGACTATTTATTTATTGATTAAAAAGTAAAACACACATATAAAAACTTTTCTGAGTTCATTTTTCAGCTTCCTCCACTTGCAAAACCCCAGAGTTATTAATCTTCAGTTCTCTCGCGGCTGCTCGGTTTCCGTGTTCTTAAGAGTAGCCTAGAAATCATCACACCGGACGAAAACATGGAAAACAATTCAATGGATGGAAAGTGAGGTTTTGCATTTAAATTATATTTGAGGGACAACTTTGTTCAAATGGCTAGATATGCTAGGGCATTAGCATCCATGAGTACTTCAGCAAACAATGGACGCATTGCATGTGATACACGTGTCCTCGTCTTTCGGGACACTTGTGGCCTTCACACCGGGGACGCATAGAAGTCACGGGAGATCGCAGACAAGTCACATTTAGTTGGAAATATCAATGTCGCCTACACAGATGCTAAAGGGAGAGGCAAAAACATAATAACCATGGAAATAAAGCTTATTGAAAAAGAAACATTGCATTACACCCAAAAATCGGAGGATAACGCATAGAGGTTTGCAGTGCGAACGGCAGCCTCGTTGTGTCCTTAGCTAAATCCGACACCTTACATGACACGCAGGGCGCACCGCACTATAGGGCGCACAATTTGAAGAAAATCGGAGACTTTTATATGCGCCTTATGGTCGTGAAAATACAGTATACTGTGTATTTGTGTGTGCGTCACATGTAGGGTAACGTGAAAGTTGTTGCCTTGAAGGACACACAGCAGCATATCTATGGTAAGAAGCCCTCCCTAATAGCTTTTGCTTTGGATGTGAAATATCGTTTCGCCGCACTCGGATGTGACATTCTCGTTTTCTCCTGGGAAAAGTGCAGACTGATCTTGCTTCGGCGGCAAGAAAAACGACAAAGGGGGGTAAATAAAGGCCGGGCTTCATGGGAGTGGATGTTTTTTTTCTTTTTTGCTTTTGGTATATACAACTGTAGATGGAGTAACTTGAGTTTTGTTTTCATCTCATAGGAATTTAATGAAAAATTACCTTTAATAACTCATTTACGATTCAGTCCAAAACGTCCCATAGGACACAAATTGCGGTAAAACATGTAAAAGGATCGTTTTTTTTTTGTAATATGTTCACTTTGATATTATTTTTCCTATTTTAAGATTAACGTTTAAAGTATTTTTATTTTTTTGCAAAATAAGTCAGGTAATTGTTGATAAGAAGAAATGAGATGCTTTCCGCTGTATCAGGTATTTGTTTTTCCAAGTTAATTGATTTTCTCGTTTTATCTGGGGGGGGGGGCGACTGTAACAAAAACAAAATGAAAATGAGAAAACTTGTATGTAAAAAAGGCTAGACCCAATCGCGTAAAGTTTACCACAAGTTTTATCGAAAGAAAGAGGAAGGGCTGCGCCCACGATACAGTGTTCGCTGGACGCGGAAAGCATTTCGCTCTCCCGCTCGGATTGTGATCCGAACACGGAAGTGGATCTTCCGTAGCGAGCGATGGCGGTGTCAAGAACGAAAAAAACTGGTTGTTAGCCAGGACTGGGAGAGCAAAGTGTGGTCGGGGTCGGAAACGAGTCATAAGCCAGGACGATAGTCGGGATCAAAAATGGGTCGTAAGCCGGGACGGTAGAGCAGACGTGGTCAGGATCAAAACAGGTCGTAGCCGGAGACAAACGGGAGCAAAAACGGGACAGGCCGGAGTCAGGGTGGAAAAAGGCTTGCCTTGTATACACAGAGGTTCGCAGACCGACAACAGGGGATTGACAAGAACGGGTTCCAATGGTGACAGGGAGCCAATCAGAACCCGCGGCAGTTGGCGCCAAATGAGCGTGCACAGCTGAGTCACATCAGTAATCATGACACATTTAGGATCATTTGTTTCAATTTACGAGGGAGAAATACACTGCTCCCCACTCCTCCCAAAAATAAAATAAAATAAAAAGTACTCTTATCCTAAATCAATATTCTTAAACGATTTTTTTTAATACAGTTTTAAAACAGTAATCCTTCACAACGTCACAGTTTTCGTATTTTACTGTCTCGCTACTTAAATGATCTGCATTGTGTTCTGCATTCTGACTGGCTTACAGTCTCAGTGAAAGTAATTCTTATTATTAGAATATGTTTAAAGTTGCGGTATACAGTACTTTTATGTTTTAAACAAATCAAATTCTTGGGATGCCCTGCGATTGCCTGGCAACCAGTTTAGGGTGTCCCCTGCCCACTGCCCGATGATTGCTGGGATGGACTCCAGCACCCCCGCGACCCTACTGAGGATAAGCGGTGCAGCTAATGAGATGAGATGAGAAATTCTTGGGATTGAAAAAGGTTTGATGGGTCTGGTTCCAAAGTATTGAAGATGATTTAATCATACTTTGTAATAATTGTGGAAAAAAACGTAAAGGATACAATTTCATGGATTTAACCTGTTACAAATTCTAGATAACCCCAGTGAAAAATGAGTGATTACTATGTATAATATTTTTTTAGTGTGTGTGTGTGACAGTTTCTTGCATACATTTACTATAAAATGCTTTTTAATGAATGAGTTTAATTCAAAACTTCCATTTCAAACAATAAACCTTTTTTTTTCAAAATGGCTGACCAAACTACGTTTACATTTGATCAGAAATAGAGTTCCAGTTTAGTAGTACGTTAATTGCTGCTGTCATTCAATTATTTGAGGTAACGGAACAGATTATTGGCACATTTATACATTTTATCGCGAAAGTAGATTTAAAACAGATTTAAATATATTTATAAAAGTACGAAAATAACTGTATACTACATAGTACTACTGTATGTAGGGGACAATCTTGGTCAAACCCTGTCAATCTTTGAACAAAGACCTGAGTGAAGGACTTAAAGCCCCTTGGCACCTTGACTGAAGAGGTCTTTGATTGAAATTGTTGCCGTGGAGCGTGACACAGCCACTTCCTCTGCGTCCACCTATTATCAGTTCAGCCTGCAGTGCACAACCTAATCCTTCTTCGTCAAAGCGCCGTGAGTGACTGTCGATTAATCACCCGCTAGCCCCTGCTGATTGCCCTCCAGTCCTATGTTGGACCCAGGGGTGATACAGCGCAGTACAAATATCAATATTACTAAATTTGCAGTGCAGTTTAATGAATACCTGTTTTTTTTTCCTTTTTTTTCATGGGTAATCGTGTTAACATTTCGATTAGTAGCCAACGCTAGAGTATTGTCATTTCACCAGTTGATGGCAGTAGCACTTTGGCCACCTTGCCCTTGGCTTTCTATTTTTTTTTTTTTAAATCGCCCCATTTCTATCATGGCGACTGTAAATAAGAAAAGGAAAGTTGACTTTGAGAGCCGCCGCTTCCAGGAAAAAGTATAAATTGGAGTATTTTTTCACCAAAATCCCAAACAACTGCGTTTGCCTAATTTGCCATGAGACTGTGGCTGTTTTCGAAGAATATAATACAAGAAGCACTGGAAAATTTAATAATGCTGCCTTAAAAAAGCTAACTGGAAACAAACATTGTGAAAAGGTGAAGCAACCGTAAGCTGTTTAAACAATACTGCAGCGCTTTTTCACCAGACATCGTGAGTCAAATGAAAATGCTACAAAGGCGAGCTACGAAGTCGCAATGCTGATTGCCAATCACTGCACACCTTTACAGAGGGTCGATTTAACAAAGACTGTTCCAAATTTGCCCTTCTGAATAGTCAGTTTACCAAATCTGGCCCGCTTTCTGAAAAGTTTGGACACCCCTGCTTTAGAGAGTCTTAGCATCTTGTGTACTCAAACTCGTCAACCATTTGCCTGAGGAAACAAGCTGCATTTTCATATTCATGTGATGCCGGGGTCGGTTTGATGTTCACCATGGTCCCTTCAAGTATTTGTTATCTCTCCCACAATTTTGCACCTGAACTGTTTGTATAAGAAGGGGAGCTGTTGAGGTTCTGGTCAGATGAGAATCAGGACTTGAACTGATTGCATCTCCTCATGAACTGAAATTGATGTATTTTGTTTCTTAGTGTGTTATTCAAAGAAGAAAGGTGATAGACCTAACAATAACCCTAACAGAATATCAGTGATTCTAAAGGCAGTATTACTGCTGGAATGGTTTGGCCACCATAGGAACGGAACTCGTTTGTAAATCAAACAACGCCAATATCTACACTCAGGCCTCTGGTTAGACCTTCAGTCCTTGGAAAGGTGGAAACAGGGTGTCAATCCGGCTGGAGACTGAATGTCAGGCTACTCGGGGGGCAAGTCAGTCGGAAACTCAATCGTCAGATTAGCCTTCACGGTGAACCTCCCAATGGCTTCCTGTTTCAGGACCTGAAGTTTGTTTTAATTGAAAGGAAATGTATCCAACTTCCCTGCGGTCTCCCGTGAAGTCCATTGTCTTTTGGAAAAACTGGAGAATTTTGGATGAACCAATTTTCTGGCCAACTTCTCCCACCCCGGGTGCAGGTCCTGGATTCCGGATAAGCAGATTGCAGCTTAAGTTTTCATTTCAAGTCAGCTAAATGTCATTTGGTCCATGGCCTCACATTTCAAACTCCAAACACACCAGACTTTACTATTTCCCTTTCCTCGTGTTCCTTACCATTTTTTTTCAGTTTTACGTGGCTGGAAGCGTCGAAGAACGTTGAGGTTGCAGAGTTCATAAATGAGTAAGACTCTCCAAATGAGTTTGGTGACCTCTTAAACTCCATGAAATTAATATAAGCAGACATCCTTCTTGCCGCTGGGCCTGAGCAGAGCCCGGAAAGATCACTTAAGCTCTTCGAGTTCCATCAAACTTTCATAAGCCGACTTTCAGGACGCATTGTTGCAGCTGCCGCTGACTACGGCGAGTATTACGGAGCCAAACAAACCTGTACTAGCCCCACTTAACCCTTCATCAGAAACGCACGGGGGAGCAAAAGCCGACGTCCGCACGAATAACATCACCCCGGGGGCCTTTTCACCACGGACCGTTTTTGATTTGTTTTTACAAGCTCGCACACGGCTTGAGGTAATCCAAACATTTAATTTATTACTGACACTAAGTAGCTCTAGATTGAATTTATTCGCTACGGCCAGTTTGCGCTGGAAAGCCGTCACGGGGTGCGAATATCTTATTAGTTTATTATTCATAGAAGAACGATTCATTATGGTAAAATGACTTTTAAGTATAGTGAAGCCACGTTTATCGCGGTGGGTGTGCATTCCAGACTAACCCAGAAGTCTGTAGAATAGTCTGAGCTTTTCATGTAAAACAATTCTCAGTTTTTCAATTTTTTTTTTTACGAGATTGAAAACTCGAAGACTCTAGTCCCCTATTTATCGTGGTTAATGGGGACCAGAACCCCTCAACATATGCAAAAATACGCAAAGCTATACGAATAAACATGACTTGTCGACCAAGGATAATGGATCGTAGTTGCTCACATAACACAATATTGCTCTTTTGGTCCCCGCTCTCAGCAAATGTAGACTAGGGATAATGGATCATGGTTCATTTTACAGGCCACTACGGCATGCTTCAGTGACCCAAATAGACCAGGAATAATGGATTGCTGTTGCCCGGATGCAGTTCATTGTAAGTGAAAAGAACGGCAAAAAAGCAGCTATGCATCGCACAAATTTGCTCTTTTGGCCCCTGCTTTTGGCAATAGTTGACTGAGGATAATGTATCGGGGCATCAATTGTCCATTTGATTTGAGTCACAATGGGTCAC
Organism: Urocampus carinirostris; assembly: GCF_059441175.1. NCBI lineage: Eukaryota > Metazoa > Chordata > Actinopteri > Syngnathiformes > Syngnathidae > Urocampus > Urocampus carinirostris. The sequence continues at coordinate 30,291,635 of NC_142355.1, forward strand.
ATCGGCACGCTTTAGTGGCTTGGACTGATCAAAATATGTGCTCTGAAGGCCCCTGTTCGCAACAGTAATAGACCAGAGATAATGGATCGGGGGTGCTGGTTATTTTAGGCAGGGTAAAAAAGAGTTAAAACCTATGACACAAATTTGCTCTCTCAGCCCTCGCTCTCAGCAATAGTCGACAACTGGGGATAACGGATTGCGGCATCAATTATCCATTGCATTTGGTTGATGAAGAGTCACTATGGTACGCTTTAGTGGCCTGGTCCGATCAAAAATGTGCTCTGCTAGTCCCTGTTCGCAACAGTAAGGGACAAGAGATAATGGATCGTGGGTGCTGTTCATTTTAGACAGGGGAAAAACAAAAAGTCAAAACCCATGACTCAAATCTGCTCTCTTAGCCATTGCTCTCAGCAATAGTCTACGACTGGGGATAACTGATTGCGATCATAACTGTGCACTCCATTTGCCTCTCGACGCTTGCAGCAAGACGCGATTGGAATAATTGTCACAGCCGCTTGAGTGCAGTTGAAATGCGGAAGTGCAGAATAATTAATTTTAGGTTCGACAAAAGTATGCTCTGCTGCCCTCGGCTCACAGTAATATAGGATTGGGGATAACGGATCAAACGAAATTAGCAGCAAAAAAAGAAACACCAGGCCTGGCAAGGGCTCAGGAACAATGAACCTCGGAATATTTTTCAACCTGCAATTTAATGTCATAAAAAGTGTGCCTTAGCTGGAGGGTTGGGGGTCTTCCCAGAGACCCACAAATAAGTTATTATTCAGAGATGTCAAATTTGATTATCTAACAATTATTAAAGTTTTTTTCCTCAATATATTTTTCTTCTCTAACATTTATCTCTTGTATTGTTTACCAACTGTGCATTTGTAAAAAATGAGCTACAAAAAGATAATTTAATTAATTCCCATCCACCATCCATTATCTGCACCGCTATTCAGGGGTGCAGGAGCCCATCCCAGCTATCTTCGGGCAGTGGGCCCAGGACACCCTAAACTGGTTTCCAGCCAGTCGCAGGGTACACAGAGACAGACAACTCACTCACTCATTCACACCTAAGGAAAATTTGGAACGGCCAATTACCTGACATGCATGTTTTAGAATGTGGGAGGAAACCGGAGTGCCCGCAGGAAACCCACGCAAGCATGGGAAGAACATGCAAGCTCCACACAGGAAGGTTCGATCTCATGACCTCAGAACTGTGCCGCACACGCGCTAACCACTGTGCTGCCGTGCTGCCGGATTAATTTCCGCTACAGTTTATTTAAATCATGCAGACTGAAAACTGACAAAATAGCATACAAACACCGATTAAATGATTAATTTCACTAATCAGAGTTTTTTCTCCCTTTTAAATATGTGTACGTTGCTCTCAGATTTTATATCTTTTAAAGGAATTAGCTAAAGCTTCTTTAAACTTCTGCATTATTTTAATTAAAATAACATACGAAAGGGTTTCCTCAATGTTCCCAGCTTGATTACTGATAGTCAGCAAATACAGCTACAGTGGATGCACTGCCAGCGCCGCCTGGCTTTGGCGACATCAAGTGGACATATATAAAACTGCAAGTCCTTGTTTGACGAGATGCGGCTCATTTTTCTCTTACGCTTCTCACAGCATGGTCTCGCCGGCCTCCTAAAGGGCCTGGAGCCTAACCCATTGACTATATAAACTGAAATTTTTCGAAGCAGTTTTCCTCTACGTGTTTTCTTTTTCCTCTACGTTTTTTGGGAAAAAGTTGGTGTTTTTTTCAAGGGGTGTGTGAAGGAGTGCGCATGGAGAAGCGAAATGATTGCCCCCGTCCCTCTGTGGCGAAGGGGCGAGAGTGACGCGGTGCGTGGTGCGATGAGATCATTAGGCCTGAGTGAGAAAAGCCGAGGTCAACACCGGGCCATTCTATGTAATCATCTCACTTACATGCACCATCAGTGTGTGGTGAACGTGTACGCCCTGCCCGCCCCCGCAACGTTCACCTCGTTTATGTGAATGTATGTGTGAGAAAAAGTGAGAGAGCGCTCCGTGCACACTGACTGTATGCTGCAGAGTCCCCCGTGGGCAAATAGATGCGAGATGACATGCTCGCTGCTTCTGTGCTGAATGTTCACTGAACTTTGTGGCGAGAGGTTGCCACTAAAGAGGGTTCAACCACAGGTTAATATACACACAAACAGCCAAGGAAAAAAATGAAAAAGATGTCCAGCAAGGGATTATTGAATACCGACAAATCCTTCTTTGCCGTTAGCGACTCGCCATCCACCGCCCCTTTCTGAATTTTCCTCGAAACAGGTGTCCAAGCATTGGCTGGGGAGGCGTTTTGTGCCTCGACGTCTTCTTTAAAGCGGCCGACTCGTACACCGGAGGTGGGCAACATGTGGTCCGTTGAGCTTCCTAATCCAGCGCGCCAAACAAAAATAGTTAAAATATAACATCTCATCTCATCTCATCTCATCTCATCTCATCTCATTAGCCGTACCGCTTATCCTCATTAGGGTCGCGGGGGGGCTGGAGCCCATCCCAGCCATCTCCGGGCAGTGGGCAGGGGACACCCTGAACTGGTTGCCAGCCAATCGCAGGGAAAATATAACATCATACATGTTAAGTCATTGTTATTTGTGTAGCCATTAATCACATCATGTCTCAAAGAACTGCACAGGTTACAATTACACCATCCCCGATCTTAAACTAAAAAACAGGCAAGGAAAAACTCAAAACCTTGGCACAAGGAAATTATAGACAATCCCCTTTATATGACCACTCGACTTACGAAAAACGGTATATACGAATATTTTTCGGGATGTCGAGATATTGCTGTAAGTTAGATTTTGTATTGTGTGCACCTTACTGTAGTGCTTCTTTCCGCCAGCATCCACCCTGGAGAAGAAATCTGACTTCTACTTACTAGTTTGTGTGTATACACACTGCACTGTATCTCTAGCACGCTAAGAACTTTGACATTTTAACAGTTTAATATCTTGTACTTCCATTCACTATGGTTGGTGTAAAGTGTAAAGAAGAGACGAGGCGTTTCTTTTGAAACGGAAGTGGAATAAGAAAGCTTGATGTGGTTGAGAAAATGGTCGGAGCGCTTTTTTTTTTTGGCCACTTTTTACAACGGAGGAGGCAGTAGCCTAACTCTTGAAGCCCATTTTCCAAAAGTAAGTTAAACTTAACTTTAATTATCTTTATAGACCATATTTTTATGAAATGTTAATCTTTTTGGACCAGACAATACACATACATACCTTAAACATACATTCCATACAAAATATAGCACTGAAGCAACTTACGAACAAATTCAACTTACGAACGATCGTCCGGAACCAATCTCAACGTCTTTAAGAAACCTTGAGAAGGGGCCTCACAAGTGGTAACCCCCCTTCTAGAATGACCAGGGTGCAATAGATTTGGCATCGTGTAACAGTACACAAAATATAGTGAACATCAATAAAGTAAAACAATAAGTAATACGTTGAAATTTGTCCAGAAAGCGCATGACAGCAACGACGCCTGAAGCCTGTAAAATATTCCAAAACACATCTGTGCAGCCCTTTGAGACTCTTTGTGATTAAGGGCGTCACAAATAAACATGACTTGACTTGACTTTGAGACTTTTTTGTGATTAAGGTCAAAAAATAGGATGTATAGTACCATCCTTTAAATCATGCATGTCCAAAGACAGCCCCAGGGGCCAGTGATCAATTTTTTTAACCGGCCCGTGGCCTCTGTTTTAAGATTAATAAAGTTTGGCCCACCAGTAATAAGGACCGAAGTATAAAATAATTTTGTACAAAATGAATTCATTATTTCATTAGATGTTGGCAGTTGCCCTTTGACCACCTTGCCCTTGGCTTTCTGTGACAATTTTAGCCCACCTCATTTTCCACATAGCCACTGTAAATAAAAAAAGGAAAGTTGACTGTGAAGTCCGCCGCTTCCAGGACACGTGGAATTTGTGGTATTTTTTCGTCGAAGTCCCAAACAATTGCGTTCGCCTAATTTACCAAGAGACTATGGTTATTTCAAATAATTTAACATCAAGCGGTATTGACAGACCAAACATGCCGACAACAAAAATCTGACTCGAAACGAACGCTGTGAAAAGGTGAAGCAACTGGACACTGTTTAAACGACACAGCAGGGATTTTTCACCCTGCGAGTCAAATAAAAGTGTTACAAAAGCAAGCTAGGAGGTTACAAAGCTGATCGCCAAGCACTACAAACTTTTCACAGAGGGTGGATTTGAATTAAAGACCTTTCAAAGAATGCCAGGCGAGGAAGTCGGCCCTCACACATTTTCAGCTTACCAAATCTGGCCCGCTTTTTCAAAAGTTTCCGAATTTGACTGCTTTTGCCTCATTGTGCTAAAAAAGATTTACTAAAAAAATAAATAAAATGATTAGGATGTTATAGTTGCCATGGCGACCAATTGGCCCCGCCAGTGTGGCGCCAGCAGCAGCTTGTTGACAGATAGGCTTCCTGTCAGTATTTAAACTTGGTCCTGCCAGTCCCCTTTTGTCGGTCCGTCTGCAAATCTCTGTTTTTACACGGCAAGCCCTATTTCACCTGTTTTTTGCTCCTTTTTGTCTCCCGTTATGATCTGTTTTGATCCGGACCACTTCTGCTCTCCGGTCCCGAACTACGACCTGTTTTGATCTCGACCACGTCTGTTCTCCCTTCCCGAATAACGATCCGTTTTTGTTCTCGACCACGTCTACTCTCCTCTCCTGGCTTTTGACTTGATTCCGATCACGATTACGTTTTTGCTCTTCTATCCCGGCTACTGATCCGTTTTTTTGTCCCTTGACACCGCCATCGCTCGCCACGGAAGTCCCACTTCCGCGTTCAGAGCGACCTGCTCCCCGCGATCACCGGATCGTGTGTGCAATCCTTTCCCTTCTTCCCAATAAAACTTGTGAGAAACGTTACGCGAGTGGGTCCTGTTTCCGTTCTGGTCATGACACAGGATACAAAGCAAAAATACATGAACTATCATGTAAAAATACTTGAAGGTTAAATAATTTACATTTATTTTCCTAATCTGACCTTCACCTAGAGGGAGCTGAAACAACCTTTCCCCATATGCTAAGGATACCCCAAAAAAAAACAAAGGCCGAACAAAAAAAATGAGAAGAAAATAGTACTTTTGGTCTTTTTGTGTCTCTGTAGTTTGTATTCTTTCTTGTGCTTTGTATCATCGTTTTCGGTAGCAACATTCAGCAACATCTAGTGGTCAGTTAATACACACTTAAAAATAATTGATAATAATAAAAAATGATAGTGATATCTAAGAGAATGCAAATGCTTTATTGAGTGGTCTTAGTGTGCGTAATTGTGTGCATAAGTGTACATTAATCCAACTAAGAAAATACCAATATGTCCCTCGCATTCCCTTGTTTTCAGGGGAAAATTATCCAATTGTAATACAACAAGAATAAAAGTTATTTTTAAATAGTATACCTCGACTTTAAAATCCTAATATCACAATTAATATTTTGGGGTTTTTGTTCCGGGCACCACGGCGGGGCAGTGGTTAGTGCGGGTGCAACACAGTTTTGAGGTCATGAGATCGAACCTCCTGTGTGGAGTTTGCATGTTCTCCCCGTGCTTGCGTGGGTTTCCAGGCACTCCGGTTTCCTCCCACATTCCAAAAACATGACTGTCAGGTTAATTGGCCAGTCCAAATTGTCCCTAATGAGCGAGTGAGTGTCTGTCTCTGTGTGCCCTGCGACTGGCTGGCAACCAGTTCAGGGTGCCCCCTGCCCACTGCCCGAAGACAGCTGAGATGGGCTCCAGGACCCCCGTGACCCTACTGAGGATATGCAGTGCAGATAATGGATGGATGGATGGGTTTTTGTTCCTTTCGATTATATCGATATTTTCCACTCTTATCATGTTAAAATATTCAAACAATATTATTTAAAATGCAGAATCATAGCTTTTCCTTCTAAAATAGATATAATGGGTTTTATTAGGTAAGTATAATACATTTCTTCAGCTTTTATAAAGTCCAAGGAGTGTTAAACATATTTTTATAAGACCAAAAACGGAATGAGTTCCTCCTAAAAGACCACAGTATACCCAACACACTGACCTCTAGCGGTGACTTTTACACACTGCTCCAATTTTTAGATGTTGCACCCGGAGGGGTAAAACAAAAAGTGTTTACTGTACACTTTACCGTACTTTAAATGAATTGATATTTATTTTTTATACAAAATATAAAAAAAGACCCAAAATCAAACATCTATTCCTTTTACTGAAATAAATAAATAAAAATAAAAGTAAAATACAGTATAATTCATACCTGTCAACCTCCACGGCTCCATGCCCGTACAAACTAATCCTACACCGTATTTTTTTTCCGGAATGATGCATGAAGGGAAATCCCCAGGCGGCAGAAGCATGCGCACAGTAGCATCAAACTGCCCGCTTTGTTTACAACAAAAAAAAAAACGTTACCGAGATAGAGGCTTCTGCGCCGAACTCCTTTGACTTGATTGATTTGCCGTTTCGCTATAGTCAGTGTATACCGGATGGTACCCATCATTGACAAATTTGCGTTTTTCCGTACAGATTTCCTTGTACGTTGTACTCGTCTTAAAATGCATAAAAAAACGTACTTTGTACCGCAAAACCGTACAGGTTGACAGGTATGTATAATTACAAGAAACCACAGAGAATACAAAAGGCTTCTCAAGTAACAATATAATTACCAAACAAAGTAAAACGAAACAAATACACCAGAATTTTAATAATAGAAAGAAAAAAAGACTGCATTATTTCAAAAAATTTGTACAAAATGAAACAAAGACAAAGACAATTTTTTAAAGAATAAAAAACTAAATAAATACATGCAAAGGTTTCAATTCAGGAAATAATTACAGAGTAAAAAACAAAATATTCTAAGAAAAACATATGTGTATATATATATATATATATATATATATATATATATATATATATATATATATATATAGGGCAGCACGGCGGCACAGTGGTTAGCGCGTGTGCAGCACAGTTCTGAGGTCATGAGATCAAACCTTCTGTGTGGAGTTTGCATGTTCTCCCCGTGCTTGCGTGGGTTTCCGGGCACTTCGGTTTCCTCCCACATTCCAAAAACATGAATCTCTGGTTAATTGGCTTAATTGGAGGTGGAGATGCTGACAATGTGATCAAGACTTAAGACCCACTTCTATTCCAAAGCTTACGATTGATGCCCACCTCATATTTTGTATTGTCCTGTCTTTTTCCGACTGCCTGCCTGGTGATGATACAAAGGAGAAGGACGATTTGAGATGAGTCCGCGGACCAGCGTCCGACCTGAAGCATGTCAACGCCTGCATTTACCAGCTGGTAGAGATGGCAAGCTGCGTCGTGGCCGTCATAGACTTTCTGGACTAGTTTGCAGGCTGGGGGCGTCGCTGCTGTCATGCACTTTCCGGACAAATTTTCAACATGTTACCTAGTGTTTTACTATGTTTGTGTACTGTAATGCTAAATGTAATTCACCCTGGTCATCCTGAAAGGGGGATTACCACTTGTGAGGTCCTTTCTCAAGGTTTCTCTTTTTCCTCACGCTGAGGTTTTGAGTTGTTCCTTGCCCGCATGTTGGTTTAAGGTCAGGTAATTGTGTCATTGTAATCCTGTGCAGTCCTTTGAGGCATTTTTGTGATTAAGGGCTATATAAATAAATGTGACTTGACTTGACTTGACACAAACCCAGCCCCATTCATCATAGATGAAGACTTTGTAGACTGTAGAGAGTCAATTCCTTCAAACTCCTGGGAGTGTAATTCTCAGATGACCTCTCCTGGTCTGCCAACACCAGGGCTGTGGTGGGGAAGGCCCATCAATGACTCCACAACCTGAGGAGCCTCAGGAGTAAAACCTGGAACAGAAGTTACTGGTGTCCCTCTACAAAGCCAAAAGGGAAAGCCTTCTGGCATACGTATGGTATGTTAGGAGCATGACACCGGAAAAAAAAAACATACAGAGAGTAATCAACACAGCCCAAAAGATAAACGGCTGCTCTCTCCCTAGTCTAGAAGACATTGGCTTGCAATACTGTAGCAGAGTCATTAATATTATAAAAGACAATTCCTACCATGGCCACCACTTCTTCGCCTTGTAGCCCTCTGGTAGGCTCTAATCTCATTGCATACAATGTTTCACAACGTTGATATCGATGACGATAAAGACAATTATATTTCTAATTATTGAATATATGAAACTTTAAAGTGAACTATAATCATGTTTGGACTGTTATTCCTTTGTGTACTACTAGAGGGTGTCAGAGTACTATTAGTAGGACAGTTGTTGGAAAAAAATCAAGCATTGAAGTGATTTTGAGTGCAACCCAAAAAGATCGATATGTCAAAATTGCCTTCTTGCTCTCCGGTCTTGTTTGCGCCGTTGTTTACGTTCCGTTTTGCTGCGACGTTTTTTATAAATCCCGTCCTTGATTAGTATGAACCCTGACACATGTTTTCTGTCCCTGCGGGAGGCCTCCACAATGGCGCAGTTCCCAGTTGTTGTTGCTGTTTCGGTGCAATCACCCAGCCTCAGAATTGCCTTTGTGATTTCACCCAACAGAACATAATAGGTCAAATATTTTGATGATGGTCTCTGGGGAAAGGCGGAATCCCGGGTCAAAGACGCTCCAAAGCCGATGTCGGGTGAAAGGAGGTGACAGGAGACAAAGTAAACTGCAAAAGTAGACAACAATTAACTGTTTACAACACGGCTTGTTTACTTCAAGGCCTTGTTACAGTGTTCGTTTTATTTCTATAGAAACATTGCACTTTGTTGAAGAATCACTTTTTTCCTCAGCATTTCTATTAGATCCGGATACAGAGAAGGCAGGTTTTCAACATAGACACTGAAATCAGATGAGCGGTTCTTTCGAAGGTTTTGTTAAAAAAAAAAAGAAAAAAAAAAGGATTGCATTGTCTTTATTGTCATTGATATCAACGTTGTGAAACATTGTATGCAACAAGATTTGACAAGGCACTCCAGGGTAAACATGTAATAAAGACTGTCAAGAAAAAAAAAAGATAAAGACTATCAGGGAAAAAATGCTGACCAAACAAAAGCAGATGATTATCAAAATTTTGGCCATTTATTAGTGGTTAGGTTTACGGTTAGGGTAAGGGTAAGGGTAAGGGAAAGGGTAAGGGTAAGGGTAAGGGTAAGGGTAAGGGTAAGGGTAAGGGTAAAGGTTAGGGTTAGGGTGACGGTAAGGTAAGGGTAAGGGTAAGAGTAAGGGTTAGGGTTAGGGTTAGGGTAAGATTAAGGTTAAGGTTAAGGTTAAGGTTAAGGTTAAGGTTAAGGTAAGGGTTAGGGTAGCGGTAAGGGTTAGGGTAAGGGTAAGTGTAAGGGTAAGGGTAAGGGTAAAGGAAAGGGAAAGGGAAAGGGAAATGGAAAGGGAAAGGGAGAGGGAAAGGGTTAGGTTAAGGGTTGACACAAAAACCTAGGAGCCGGAATTACAGTTGTGCACATTTTCACAAAAAAGGTTCAGTTATTTAGAAACTTTCAAGTCACTTACAAACACACACATGCACAAATCAGGATTTATAAAGATAATAATAGATTTACATGGATCTGATTTTTTGTCATTGAAAGTGTCAGGGAATTTTATAATGAATGACTGAATGAATGCCCTTTATTGTCAAAACACAACAGTAAAACTAAATTGGAGGGCTTCTCCCTTTCAATGCAAAAAGTTAAAAAAAATAAATAAATAAATAAAGATGCCACTGGCTGGCAACCGGTTGAGGGTGTCCCCCCGCCCACTGCCTGAGGATAGCTGGGATGGGCTCCAGCACCCCCGCGACCCTACTGAGGATAAGTGTTGCAGATAATGGATGGATAATGGATATTCACAGTTGCAGCTATACTCGTGAAAGCTTTATTTTTTTTTTACTATTGTTAATACTAGTAGTATTTTCAAAAGATAACAGACTATCATAATAAAAGGAAACATAATAATAATTACCACGTAGTGCTTAGTGACTGGCTTAAGTTATAGTAATGGTGCAATGTTTGTGAATTTTACAAATTTGTGCACTGTAACAATAGTGAAATAAAAAGAAATGCTTTTTTTGAGGGCCACCAATGAGGGGCCGGGATCAGTGTGGAACTGAAAGAGTGTGACGGTTGCAGGAGTGCCTACATGTAAAGATGTATTGTTTTCCAGAAAGCCTAAATCAAAAAACCCTTCTGGATTCCCCACAGAACAAAATTTAGAAAATAAATGATAACACTATTAATGTAATAAATAGCACAGTTCGGCGCTCTCGTCACCGCAACCCGGGCTCAAATCTTGTTACAACCAAAAATGCGATTTTAAACTTTTGAGTTTTTTTGGTCGCAAAAAATCCACGTCAAAATGCTCTCTGGTATTGTTCAGGGGGTTGGACCAAATCGGGAGGCGGGCTGTATCTGGCCCGTGAGCCGTAGTCCGGGGACCACTGCTTTACAGTATAAAACATGATGTTTCTTTCTGCCACTTTTACAGCATTTTCCTCACTATATGGCGTCAAGTCAAGTCATGTTTATTTGTGACACCCTTTATAACAAGAAGTCTCCAAGGGCTGTACTTTTGTTTCACAATCCCAGGATCTAAAACCTAAATGAGGGCAAGGAAAAACTCAAATCCCTTACATGAGTAAAGTTACGAACGTAGTATTTTGCATGCCTGAAAATGAAGACAATTATTTATGAATTACATTTCCAAGATGCCTATCTGCGATTGGTTGACATCATGTGAACTGTTGGTTTGCTATTAGTTTGTGTCATCATAGAAATGAGGGGGGAGCAGTGGATGGGTGGTTAGCGAGCAGCGCCATTGTGTGGAGGTCCAAGGTTCAATTTTAGCTACTGCAGTCTCCCCTGTGCCTGTGTGGTTACCTCCCACATTCCAGGAGTGAGGATAAGCAGTACGGAAAATGGATGGATGGATTGTTAAAATAAAGATCACCTATTGTCTGATTTACCTCCCACTAGGCCTTTCTCTTTCTTTATTCAGTTCAGAATTGTGGCAATCATTTGGGTTCAAATGAAAGAAAGCAAAGCGAAAAACAGAAAGAATTTTTGGTTGTAAAGTCGTTTTTTCTTCTAATGTCAAAACTCCATCCAGGGGGCAGGGGGGGCTTTGGCTTGGCACCTCATGCCTGACTGGCCGCTGACCCTCGAGTTGCATGGATGGGGGCGGGGAGAGAGGTGGTCTGAAGGGGTTGTAATAGGGCGCCACCCATGTCTGGGTCACGTACACTCCTTTGACCTACTTAGCTGCTGACGGGTGCCACACATTTTACCACAATTTTTTTTTTTGCTCAGCTGCATTTGTTCATTTGTTCCCGTGGGCAATCTTGCAATGATAATCTTGTAGCACTAACCTCCTTGTTTCTCAGAAGACTATCGGATCATCTTCCGTGAGAAAAAAGGGGGGAGAAAACACAATCATATGATTATTGTGCGTCCTTCTGATATTGATTCTGCGGTAGTTGAAACTGAACCCTGGACCCCTGCACTATGGGGCAGCACACTAACCACTCACCCATTGGATTTCCTAATTATCACAAAATACTTGTTACATGTAATTAATGTCACGGTTGCCATGGCGCCCAATCTGCTCCGCCCGTGTGGCGCCAGCGGCAGCTTGTTGAAGGATTGGCTTCCCCACTATTTAAACCCTGTCCTGTTAATCACCGATTGTCGGTCCGTCTGCGAATCTCTGTTCATACACGGCAAGCCCTTTTTCGACCCTTACTCACGCCTGTTCCGTTTTTTGCTCCTGTTTGTCTCCCGCTACGACAGGTTTTGATCCACGTCTGCTCTCCCGTCCCGGCTTACAACTCGTTTCCGACCCCGACCCTATCTTGCTCTCCCAGTCCCGGCTACTGACCCGTTTTTTCCAATCCCGACACAGGCAACGCTCGCTAGGGAAGATCCACTTCCGCGTTCGGAGCGACCTGCTTCCCGCGTCCAGCACTCCCCGGATCTTGGGCGCAACCCTTTCCCTTTCTTCTAATAAAACTTGTGAGAAACGTTACGCAAGTGGGTCCTGTTTACGCTCTGGTCCTGACAATTAAATGATGGTTTAATTACACATTATTGGTTCATATTTTAATACATTTGTTAAATTTAATTATATTAACATTGTATTTACTTCATTTGTTAAATTGTATTGTATTTTTGGTTATTATTTATTTCATTTCATGTCATTTTATCATTTACTATTGTGTATCATGGTAGTTTTACTTTTTTTGTAAAGTGTAATTAAATTTTCAGGTTATTTTAAAAATGTCGTAAAATTAAAAGATATTTTTCAAAATAAGTGCAATTGTTTTAGTTTCATACAATTTCATATTAAATTATATGTTTGTGTAGTACTGTACTTTTAAATATAAATCCAATTAAATAAGTCTTTATTAGATATCAATATCATATAAATAGATATATTTTTAAAGAAAATTATTTTTACTAATTTATATAAATGGATTATTTGCAATTGTTTATGCTAACATTATTTTAAGCTTGGACATTAATTTTATTTTTGTTAAATATATATCAATTTCAACATTATTAGTAATGTAGTATTAAAGAAATACTTGTGGTATTTGGGCCTAGATTCATCTTTATACTTATTGTAAATATATATTTTAAGTAATAATTTTAAAATATTTGTTAATTTTAAATATTTTCAATAATTCATATTTGTTGCTATTGTATTTATTACATTATTTTATATTTGTATTTGATTACATCTGCATATATTTGACATCTATTTTAATCATTTCAATACTCATTTGAAATAACATTTTGAAATAAGGCAGTAAGTAAGTTTTCCTTGTACCACTCCCTTTCAGGCATTCTGTTAGAATTATATTTACATGCGTTTACAAGGAATGTAATTAATCATTTTTATCTTTGAAATTACATTCAGATTCTGTATATTGTAAAATGTTTTGTCATTTACTAATTGATAGGTTCGATCTGTTTTTATTATTGGACACCTGCAAGATGATTGCATAGGCTGTTATTTTGACAAGTATTGCATATTTTTCTTTGTTGTTTTGTCTATTGTGCACTGTTGCACTCATCATCACTGTTGGCCAATCATGTTGCTATTCTTTATTTCCACAATCTTAAGGGCGTATCGGCTTTTATAACATAGATGATTCGGTAAAAAGAAAGGGCCCTGGGGAGGGCTTTTTGAACAGGTTTTAATTTCTGATAGGAGCTGTTGGTCCTCTTATGTCCTTTTAAGTTAAAAGTAAAAAATAATGAACTTAACATTTATAGTTTTTATTCCAATATGACTGTTATCGCTTTTCATATGCAAATGTTAACCACATAGAATTGAATCTTTCTAATTTCTATCATAAGATGTGTGAACAATTTTTAATAATTTCAATCAACAGTCTCAACCTTGCATACCATCTTCAAACGACATCCCATTAGCTCAGTTGTGGCCTCTGACCGAGCGGCGTTTCTGAAGTCGTGTCTGACCCTGGAAAAAAAACACACTTGTGGGCCCTCACACAAGGCGCTACTCATGAGAGCTGACGTGATCTCTGGCGGGTACGACCCCGAACGCAACGGGGAAAAGTGGCGAAGAGCCACTTGGAGCACATCAGCTGCTTCCCTGCTTGTCAAGCTCTTCACCGTGGCCCCGCCGGGCACGGCAATACCGTTCTGGTGTATGGCCCCATCCCCCATCCTTCTCATGGCCCGCCTCGCGGCCTTTACACTTCAATGTCACTCCTTGGGAGAAAGAAATATTCACTGAATATACATGACCTGTTTTTAGGACTTGAGAAATGAATACATATCCTTTAGGCCACAGTTCTCAATCTATTTTTTCAGGGTTAGTAATGTTCGTGTTTTTTATATTTTTATATATAAATATATATTTTGGCGTCTTTATTTTTCTCTAAGCCTTTATTAAGTTTATCCTGGAGTGCCATGTTGAATCTTGTCGAAAACAATTGTTATCAATGACAATAAAAACTATTCTAAATTTAATTCTAATAATGTTCTATTTTTTTCTGTAGTGCTACAAAAAGCAAACATGTCATACGATATGGATTATTTACAACGCAAATGAAATATCAAAAAAACTTTTATTGTCTTAATAATGCTGACAATGGCAAAAACACAATATCCCATCTCAAAATATTAGTGCGTCATAAAAAAAGTTTACTAGTAGGCTCTAAGCTATAATCAGCAATATTAAAATGATGAAAGCTTTGTAATGATTTGTAATAAATCCAGACATTAATGTTTTTTTTTTTATTTGCAGGAAAGAAAATAAGGAACCTTGTCGCAATATTTTCTGAGCCAGTCCAGTATCCAATAAAACTAAATTAAACAAAATAAACTAAAAATAGAAATAATAAACTTAAAACATTGTTTCCGGACTATTTTAACTCTGAACTTTTATTTGTATTGTGAGATATTCCGAAAAAAAAAAAAAAGTCATGAAAGTTATAATTCAGATATCTAGATGAAACACCTATATAATATACTGAAAATAAAACTTCCTAGGTGGGTCATAATTAAAAAAACCAAAAAAAACCAATAATTAATTAATTTCAAATACAATTTTGAAATGATGGACGGAGGATGGTCAACGGAAAATAACAGACTTGTTTGGAGAGTTCTGTAATGAACAGACATTGTTCAAAGAAGTTAAACTGCTTACTAAATGTACATATTTTTTTATGAACGTTTATATTTCTAAATTCCTCTAATTAAATTATTCAATAATTGCGTTTAAAGATGGAAGTGGAAATGATCAATAGATTTTAAAATGTTTAAGTACCCTTCTTTGAAAAGCACTGCTTTGGTTATCTACTTCCTTTTTCATTTTCACACCAAGGTCCTGTCCTTATTATCAAATATTTTGTATATAGAAATATAGAAATACAGTTTAGAAATTTATCAAATATTGCTGAGATACGAAGCTCATTAGCAACCTGAGTGTCATCATAATTTATTCAGGGTCGGGTAGGGTTACTTTCACTTGATTTCTTTCAAATTCTTTTGGATTACTCCAATACCAAATATTCTAATAAAAGACAAATGAAACTAAATATGAATACAATTTCTAAATTTTGTGCAGGCTTGGGAAGTAACGGAATACATGGAACGGCAAAAATGATGTTGGCAAGCTGTTTGGATTTATTTTCATTTTGTTTCTGTCGCATTTTATGTTAGTTTTGCCGGAGATCAAAGAGATCAAAGCCAGGAGAGAAAGCTTACCGCGTGTTGTGAGTCATAATTTTGTTCATATTTAGTTTCTTTTGTCTTTTATTAGCATATTTGGATTTGGAGTAATACAAAAGTAATTGAAAGTAATCAAGTTAAAGTAACCCTACCCAACCCTGTTTATTATCATGTAAGTGTATAAAACAAAAAAGACAAAGCACAACAGGTAAACCACTAGCATCACTCTTGCACTGTGCTATGAGTTCTTCTTTCTAAAAGCATGTTTGTTTGTTCAGAGGACAAAAGTGTGCTCTCAAACGCATATTGTCACCATGTTAGAAGCTTAAAAGTTGAATGTGCTAAGCTAACAGCTAAATAAGCCACCAACATTTTAAGTTCAGGCTATTTATTATCTGTAAATCAATGAAAAAGAAGGCTTTGTTGATTTTTTTTTGCTGTTATTTCTACATTTTACAGTTAGCATGAGAACACAATAGCGGACAGGCGACAGTATATAATCACGGTTTGATATATTTGTCCGAACGGCAGTCGGCACAGGCTATTAGCTCATGTGACACGCCGCAAAGCCCGTCGTTTGAGTCGGTTACAGGGGCACGGCTTCACATTAGCCGCATTAGCATAGTTAGCATCGCTGCGGCGTGCTGCGCAGCTTGACCAATTACTCTTGACGTTGAGAGGACGTGACATTTGTACGCTCCACACTCTGCACACGTTAAAAGATGCATCGCGTCACGTTTTCTTTTCATCTCCTTTCAACCCGAAGAATTATTCATATGCTCTTTCAACCCGGGGATTGACTCTTTGAAATGAAGGTGTGCAAGGCCTTTAGACAACAAAACATGTACTGTGAGATTGTTTACGTTTATGAGGGGGGAAATAAAATCTGTTTTGATGGCGGTTTCTAACCCTCTCACCACTTGGGGTGCTGTTTTTGTTCAAGTAATGACATTTATGGAGCTGTCAAGTACAAGAACATTCTGAGGAACATACTCCAAGCTTTTGCTGTAACTGTTTTGTGATGTTTTTTTTTTTAAATGAGAACATTTAGTTTTAAAATCCTGCATAATAGTCCAGTACGCCTAATATATGAAATAAATAGCTCACTGAGGAATTTTTTCGAGGGTGCGCCTAATAATCCAGTGTGCCTTTCACTCTGGAAAATACGGTGATTTGATTTTCCTATTTTACAACAAAAAAAAAGAAAGGATAAATAAATGAAAATAAATTGAATAAAGTAAGTCTCCATGTAAAACATTTTTATTCCATTTGCATAAGTATTAGTTATTTTTCTAGAAAAACAAGATGATAATACAGTAAACCTTGGAAAATTGTTAACCAAAAAAAATAAACTCCTGTGCCCTGGTGACCACAAATTCTATAAAAAAAACATCATAATGACAATAGTATAATTGAAGCTTTAAAAATAAAACGCCCCAAAAATTACATCAAACCGGATCCTGGAATTTATTTTTAAACATTTTCGACAGATTTTATTTAGATTTCATTTACCTGTATAGCATTTCAAGGGTTGTTTTTGTATTTTAAAATGCCAACTAATAAGTTAAATTGACACAGTTTAGGACCACAAGTTTCCTTAATTTTTTGATTCATTTCAATAGTTTTTTTTTCTAAAATAAGAGATGTCGCATTCATATTCAAGCTTCAATAGCATTTTAGAGCATTATAATCATTTACTGAAAACCTGTGCAACCCGTTAGAAATATCATGTTTTGAACTGTGATAGTGTGTATATTTTTCACTATTTCAGTTTTTAAATGTTTTATATTTGCCATAGCTAACACAAAATTAGCAGGCAATTCCATATTGATCTGTAAAACTAATAAGAAGGGTCATGGTAAAAAGATAATCCATAGTCCATCCATCCATTATCCGCGCCGCTTATCCTCAGTAGGGTTGCAGGGGTGCTGAAGCCCATCCCAGTTAGCTTTGGGCATCAGGCAGGTGACACCCTGAACTGGTTGCCAGCCAGTCACAGGGCACACAGAGACAGACAACTCACTCGCTCATTCACACCTAGAAACCATTCATTAACTCAACATGCATGTTTTTGGAATGTGAGATTATACCGGAGTGCCCGGAGGAAACCCACACAGGCACGGGGAGAACATGCAAATTCCACAGAGGAGGGCTGCGGTAAGCTGGACTTGAACTCTAAACCTCTGGATCGTGGGGCTGCGCGTTAACCACCCAGCTGCCTTGCCATCCCTTGTAAATGGTCGTCATCAATTTATTATCCTTAACAATACCATTACTCGTACTCAGAACTTTTAAATGCCAATAGCATAAAACCCTTTCTGAAAATTTGACAAACACATTTTAGCCAAATGTATTTTTCTTTTAAATTCTTTTATCTGATTTTCTTTCAGTTTACTCATAATAAACTCATCACAGGCAAAATATGAATGGGCTTCTTCTTGGAATCCTTTGTTATTCTTTTTAAGATAATACACATTTTTGATACATATTTCCTAAGTTTATAAACACTCAAAATAAGGAGAGCGGACATTTAATGGATTTAATTTGAAATGAGACCCGGGAAGAGAGCCATTACTTCAGTTAAGAGATTCCAACCTGTTCTAAAAGCCCTCCCCTGAGTCTTATATTAAATCTTCTAGGTTGCAAAAGCAGATTCTCCCATAGGATGTGGGTATCAAAGAACAGCAACACGATTGGGCGATAGCAATGTACGCCAAGTCCCCGTTTTCCATTTTAGTAGGCTACCAATGAATACGTTCTAATATGTACGCAATCCCGTGTCGTTAAACCGATTATCGAAATATCACAAAAAAGAATGATTGAAATTACAAGTAATACGCCTCGCTTGTTGTAATTGATTATTCCTAGCTTGCTTATGGTTGTACTTAAAGGCAACACGGTAATTCCTGTTAGCGAAGCATGTCGTTCGCGGTCACGTGCAAGCTGTCGCCACGGAGAACATTACACGCGTATAAAATCAGATGTGGGTCATCGGAGGCTGACGTAAAAGCATGCTTCCTTCACTTTCCCTTCCTCTGCGGCAATTTGTCAAACACAAACACTGGCACGCTCCAGGAATCATGTGCCCCCTGGTGGTGAGCTAATGGAGCAGAAAAATAGATTGAGATTGTTACGCGCTAGCCGGCGTTGGCTTCTTTCGCATAAGAACGGCTTGCCAAATAGTCGTTTGAGGCGGGCCTCATAGGATATTACTGTTGGTTTGGAGCCAACAAGTCTGTGTCGCAAACGACAATGGCTAGCGTTCGATGTTAGCTTTGCATTTGTTTTTGTACCTTGTTATCATTTAACTCTTTCAAGTGGAAACTATAGTAAGAGCTAGGATTGCATAAATTAAACTTAACATCTGGTTTCACTACGAAAAACAGTTTTAGCAACAAACAATAAAAAAGGTAACCATAAGAACACTCTGTGTGTTTCTCAAAGGCAGAGCAGTAATCATATGCACTATCATTTATTTGTAACTATGCTTTTCCAAAGTAATCCACCATATTCTCTGGTATACAAGACACACTTTCAAATTTCTGGCCATTCCTCCCCCTCCCTTTTTTCCTCTGGCCAGAAATTTGAAAGTGTGCATTATAACTGGAATCTGAGTATACCTGGAGATTCCTCACAACTTTTAACCCTGAAAATGTTTTTGTAGGCGCAGTTTGCGGTAATAAACTGATTTACTTGACATGATGAATATAAAAAACATTTAATAATTAAAGTTTCAATTCATACCATTTAATGATGTTTAAATTGCAACATTTTTGTTTGTTATGATTTATTTTGGACGTTTTTCATTGAAAAATATTAACCATATACTAACAGTCAAGAATATACAATGTTATTTTTGAAGAAAAAAGAGACAATACACGTTTTTTTAATTTTTACAATTGACAAGAAAATGTCAACCACCTATTTGAGTATCTAGATCAGGCATGTCCAAAGTCTAGCCCAGGGGCCAGTTACGGCCCCTGATCAAATTTTTACTGGCCCTCTGTCATAAAGTTAAAAGTATTTGGCCCACCAGTAATGGTGACTGAAATATAAAATATTTTTTTACAAAAAAAAACAAAAAAGCATTTTATTAGAAGATGGCAGTAGCCCTTTGGCTACCTGTCGACTGTAGATAAAAAAAAGAAAGTTGAATGTGAGGTCCACCGCTTCCAAGACAAGTGCAAATTGGATTACTTTTTCACCGAAATCTGAAACAACTGTGTCTACTTTCAAAGAATATAACATCAACAGGCACTGCCAGACGAAACATGTCGACTACAAAAAGCCAACTGGATAGAACTACTGTGAAAAGGTTGAGCAACTGGAAGCCTATTAGCTGCACAGCGGCGCTTTTTCACGAGACCAAATGAAAATGCTACAAAGGCAGGTTACGAGGTTGCAACACTGCAGGGTGAATTTATCTTAGCCTGTTTAAAGAATGCCAGGCTGAATAGTCGGCCATCACATATTCTCAGTTTACCAAATTTGACCCGCTTTTTGAAAAGTTTGGATACTCCTGATTTAGATGGAATAATCAACTAATTAGAAAACACATCCTAAAAGTAGTTGAAATTAAAGAAAATCCTTTGATTTTTTTATGATCCCTATGACGTTTTTATGTAAATTATTTCAATAAATCATAGTCATTATCTGCTAAAGAAATTCAAAATTGATACATTTGCCAGTCCGGAAAATACAGTAAATCAAAAAATTGCGATTTTAATCCTGGAAAATAATCACAAAAACGTTGTCGCTATCACTAAAGAAACGCATAAACAAGAGCCTTGCGATGAGACACTCCCTCCAGATGTTTTTCTTTCGTTTTTTTTCCCCGCGAAAGAGGGACGGAGTGACTATTTAATCCCATCAGCAGAAACCGCATTCCCGTAATGAGAAATAAATAACGCGAGCATGCCCTCGGATTAAACAAAACAGTTAGGACCATTAGATCGTTTTCATTGCTGGCATTAGGGCAGCGGATACGTTCACCCCCGACCCCCTTCCCCCCTCGCGTAATCCAACAAAGTAGGTCAGTGTCTATTGAGTATTAGTGCTGTGGCTGTGATCCTGTTGTTTCAGCTTCAGGACATGGAATTAACCCCCGGTGCTGGCTAAACTGGATAGGTCAAAGGTTACTGGTAGGGTAGCCGGAGGGGGTCAGGATGGTTAAGTAGGGGAGGGGGGTTATCGTAACTTCAGCCACCGCAGGATATCTGACGCCTGGGCTCCCTTTGCTTCTTATCATCAGTTAACCAGTTGTCGCCAAAAATTTAGTACGGGGCTGCACAGAAAGACGAATAAGTTCAGACTGAACTTGAAAAGGGGCTTTAGGTGGTCTGTTGAATTCGAATCAGTATGGTTGGCACGGACGGGTGCAGTTACCTCTCCGGCGGTGCAACTGTCATGTTGGAAAACGAGGATTCCCGCCTACTGAAGATACAGTTAGGGAGTAATCAAAACAAACTTTTGAGCTAAATAGCCAATCGGCGTAAAGAATGGGCAGCTACGTCATGCTAGAAACTTGCCGCGATGGAAAAACCTTTAGCAACGGAGGTTGAAGATGCATAGATCCAGAAGTCTTGAAGACAATTTAACACCAACTAGAATGGCTGTATGCCATTAGACACGAAAACGTTTTTGGTTCTCAATTTCCCTTTCTGGCACGGTCATTCACCTCTTGAGTGACCTACCTGATTGCTTGTAAAATATTGTGAACTTGGGCAAATTTGTTCTTGTCTGAGAGATTATAATGTCTTTCCGGGAAAACGTCTGACTCAAAAAAGCAAAAATGCGGTGTCAGCTTGTTTTGGGTAGTTTTCACATCTGGTGTAACTACCTGACTGACTGTAAATAATGGCGTTATTATTCAATGTCGTTCTGGCCTGGGAGAACAGAAAGTCTTTCTGAGAAAAGTTGAGTGAACAAAAACAAAAGTGCTGATTTCACTTTTCGGGGGCATTTTTTTCCACGTATAGATCAACCTCTTTAACTGATTGCAATACATTGTTTTAATTTTTTTTTTGTTCTTAAAAGAGAGTAATGCCTTTCTAGGAATAAACTCCTCGATCAGCAAAACCAAAAGTGCAAAGTTGCCTTTTTTGGGGCAGATTTCTCATTCTGACTGCCTGTGAAAGACACTGTTTTTGTTCAACGGTGTTCTGACTTTTTAGTCTTTCCAGGAAAAATGCGCACTCAACAAAACCAAAAGTGCAGAGTAAAGTTTTTTTGGGAGGGCGTTTTTCGCATCCAGGGTAACCTACCTGACTGCCTGTAAACAATGGTGGTCATATCTAAACTCTTTCCCCCTTCCTTGAGTGGAAAAACACACAATCAAACAGACAAAACAAAAAATACTGAGTCAACAAACCCAAAAGTGCTGAGTCCGCTTCTGGGAGCATTTTTCACATCTAGGGCAACATACCTTACTGCCTGTGAAAGATAGTCGTCCTATCTTAATGTTTTTCCCCTTTTCTTGGGTGGACAAACACACAGACAAAACAAAAAATACTGAGTTAACATAACCAAAAGTGCTGAGTCAGCTTTGGGGGGTATTTTCCACATCTATGGTAATCTAGCTGACTTTGAAAGGTGTTTATATCTAAAGTACCCTATTTTTGTGTGAACAGACACAAAAACAGACAAAAAGTCAAACAGATATACATACTTAGATCCGAAACGAAAACAATATCTTCACCCTCGCTTTGCTCATTTAGTGAGATTGCGTTCTGAATGACTTGGCGCGCGGATCGACGAGACGTTTTGCATTAACCATTACGATAGAGACTAGAGAGTGTTGCTTTTAGCACGTCTGTCCTGCAGTTCCGATGTCCCGGGATCAATTCCACCCACTGGTTTCCTTAGGTAGAGTTTGCATGTTCTCCCAGTGCCTTTGAGCACTTTGTTTTCCTACCACATTCCAAAAACGTGAATAGGATGGGCAGGACTACCGCGACCCTCGTGAGGATAAACAGCTTTCAACCGTGCGCCTTATGCAACGATGCGGCCAATTTATGCATTTTTTCCAACGGCCACAAGAGGCGCCTGAGCAGTAAAGGTAAGTGAGACAGGTGGAATATATGTGTCGAGGAAGACGCAAGTTTAATGTAAGCGAGAACGCTTTGTGCTTGAATAAAATTAGCATGAACAGACCTTCATCTTGGAAAAGGTGTCAATTGATGAAGGGCTAACTACCACATTGGGAATAATGTTACAATTCTGTTTGTAGACGGGAATAACGAATTATAAGAAACAACAAAACAGAAATGTTTAAGGGCGGATTCCTATTTATCTATCTGCATTCACGTGTTTTAGAGTAAATATTTTACACAATTGGATTCTGTGGATTGTACTTGATGTAACGAAGCCATTTTGGCTGACATTCACAGAAGTTGAAGACGGCGTGAAGACGGCCAGAAGACGTCCTGGTGGGTTACTTTGGCTTGATAGTTTTCTGGCATCTTGTTTCAGACTGATCGTGATGTTTCTTTGATGATTGTATTTTTAAACGGTCATCATATCTTGAATCCCAAGAGTTTAAGCTTTTCCAATTACGTATTTCAGTGACCTCGTATCAAAAGCCCAGTGGCCCACCGGCTGTCGCAATGTTAACGGGTTAAGGTACCTTATAGAATTAAAACTCTTTATGTGTACCGTCTTTTTCTTTGTAAATATCTCATGTTTCAATGGCCACATGCGGCTTATAGTCAAGTGCGGCTTATGGATGTACAAAACGTTTTTTATTTTTAAATGTACTGGGTGCAGCTTATAATCAGGCGCGCGTAAATGTTATTGTAATTGTTATAGTTTTCTTTAACATTATTATCGTTAGTATTCATTTAGAAAAAGAACAAACATGTTTAATGCCGCCCATGGGTTGGGCCGCGAAAATATTGTCAGAAAATGAACTGGTCTGTGGTACAGACCACCGAGCTAAACGACGTCTTTAATTCTCTTGGCCGGTGCTCGCTTTAACTGAATGTGCATTATATTAATCGTGTTTTACTTATAAACAACTACACAGGGGATTACGTCCCCGTGATGACTCCGTGCTTTGCTTGCTATTTAAACGCAACACACATTTGAAGGCTAATTTAATTTGTCTGGAATGACCGTTGATGCTAATTTGGGGGAAGACTTTTGCATAATGGGGTCATTACCAGTAATGCATTCTTTTCTAAATTCCAGTAAATGTGTTGAACAGGGGGACTATACTATTGATTGTATCCTCTTTAGGGTCCCTTTGGCAATAATGTTAATGATGCACTCTTCCAAACAAAATTAATTTGATATCATAATGTTGGCACTATTAGCAAAAAAACATTGAAGATTTTGCATTTTATTGGATTTAAATCTTAGCAAAAAGTTTGGTTTTAAAACAAAGGGGGGTATCATAGAGTAAACAAACTAAAACAATCATCTTTCACACTGGCCGATACACATATTTTAAGTAATATTTTGTATGCAAGGATCATTTTAAAGCAGGGGTGTCAAATTCATTTCAGTGGGCGGGTGGGCGGGGGCGATCACATTTTAGAACAAAAATCTGATGGAGGCCAGACTAAAAGATTTAAGAGAAAAAGAGAAAGAAACGCAGAGAGAGAGAGAGAGAGAGAGAGAGAAAGAGCAAATGAGAGAGAAGGAAAGAGAGAGAGAAGGAAAAGAGATAGAGAGCACAATAGAGAGAAAGGGGATAACAAAGGACACAGGAAGGGAAAGAAAGAGAGAGAAATGAGAGAAAGATAGAAAAAGAAGTAAAACAATGAAGAGTGACAAAGAGAGAGAGAGAGAGATAAAGGGAGAAAAATAAAGACAGAATAGGAAGTGAAAGAGAGAAAGAGACAAAGAGAGAAAGGCAGAAAAAAATAGAGCGTCAGAAAGAGCGGGGTCATAAAGAGCGGGGTCATAAAGAGTGAGAACGAGAGAGAAAGTGAAAAATAATTAAGATCAGAAGAGAGAGAGAGAGAGAGAGAGAGAGAAAGAACAAAAGAGAGGAATGGAAAAAAGATAAGAGGCGTGAGAAAGAACAAGAAAAAAGAAGAGTAAGAAAAAAAGATAGATAGAAAGAAAAAGAGGAGATTCCATCTTATTCTAGCCTCTTTATGAATAAGATACAACATTTCACAATTTCGCCATCTTACTATTTATTCTGAGATTTCTTTTGTAATCCGTGCTTAGGCATTTTACAGGTTTTACTTATTTTTCATCCCACTTACTTTTATGCGAAAGGTTTTATCTTGACTTGCATCTAATCCCGTTTTTAATCATTCTTTCTCAATGCAAAGCTCATTGGATTTTCTCTGTGTATAAATGTTGCCATCCAAATAAAACTTGCCTGGCTTTGGCAAGCTAATACTGAAAATTCAAATTTGCATGTGTGATTTGGTGGTGCATTCTTGGGTGTAAATATCACCCATGCTGTCATTTTATCATCTGCTGCTTTCTTTTAAAGATACAGTGTGTAAATTTCACCACTGGTGATCGTAGTTGCTCAGAATAGAGCTAAGGCCTGTGGAATACCGCTTGGCAAAATTCGGAAACCTTCTTCCATATTTTCTTGTGCTAGCAAAGATCCATTTCAGTTAGTAACATGAAAGATGGTTTTATTCCAAAAACAAACATACCTGGAGACACCCGGGACGACTGCACGATTAATCAAAATCTAATCGATATTGTGATGTGACATGAGTGCGTTTTTTTCTCTCAAGAAATTAAAGTTCCATGTTTGTGTTTTTCCCCTTTGGTTATTGAGTGAGGGAGTGTTTGGCCAACCAGAATTTTCACAGTTCAGGTTTTAACGGCGCTGGCCAATCAGAGGCAAGTTTTAATGGCAGAAGCCAATAAAGGCGAGGCAAAATTTGCAAGCAGTACACTATGCCATACATCCAGAACATAGCGGAGTTTTCTTAAGGTTGACACATGTCACTAAGTACTCAAATAAAAGAAGAACAAGCACAGACAATGCACTTTACCTTTAAAATCGAAAGTCCCAAAGAAATTGCAATACTGGTCTAACAAAGATGCAATTATTACTATAGTTTTTTTACCAAAGTCTTTTTCTGTGCTTGAAAAAATACCCACACCACGCTGCGCTTCCTTTTTACCTCTGTCATTTTTAGCTTCTGGTTGTTGTTAGCACATATATATGGCCCTGTCACTACCTGGCAGGCGGGATGCAGCAGCAGGCCGGGTAATTGCTAAAATGTGCCTATTAGTCACACACTGAGGCATAAGCTTGGAGAGTGGCTAAGGGCGCTGGGTAAGAGAAGTATTGATCCCAGGATAAAAGTAACAATCCGAACAACGTACTTGCTTAGTAGTCAAGCCAAGTCATATTTATTTGTGACGACCTTAATCTCAAGGAGTCTCAAAGGGCTGCAAAGATTATTGCAAACTACATACTATTATTACAGCATCCCCTGATGTAAAACTTACATGAGGGCAAGGAACAACACATATTGACTTACACCCATCCAGCATGGCCGCCACGACTTGGGTTGCCCGGATGTTGTCACACAATTAACTATCAATATGTTTGTTTCTAATTACTGAATTAATACTACCAGTTTAGAGATTGTTTAGGTTTTGCTGAATATTAATCATCAATAAATCCAGTAATCAAAAGGCCTCACTCTAAAAACACAGATAATATCGATACTCGGATAAACCCGGTAACCCCAGACAAGTAGCCTCTCCACAATGTAAAATTGATTAACTTCAACACGCTAAAAAATAAAATTGGTTCACACAGAAAAAATAAAAGTGCTCCCGACCGGCTGGCTAGTCGGTAGAGTAATCAGCAAACAGCAAGCCTGTATAAGATCAATGTCCTAAATAAGCAAACCCAACATGATGATCTGGGACGTCGCAGATCGTGGTGGATTAGAGCATTTTATGTGCTTTGGCCGTTGAGGCTTCCTCGCGTCAGGTCCTTTTCTAGAGTTCACATACTGTCCCTTTGGTATGGTCGCCCTCCTAATTTTTTTGGTTTGAACAAATTTATTGACACTAAAAACAGAAAACAATTATGACAATCTCAACAGCAATTAAGCACATTCACAATATTATATTCCAATATTACGTTTTTAACAGCAAACACAAAGTGAGGTTTGAACAAACCTTCTCGAAAATCAAACATATTCACAATTTCATTATATAACATCTTTGTTAGTGTCAATAGATCCGTCCAGGCCAATGTGGAAGTGACTTTATTGTGACAGATACAAAGTGAGTGGCAAGAAAACACATCACAACTGCTGTCATGTAATTGAGAGAAAGACATGACAGTCAGGGTGGCGTCATTCTTAACTGTGCTGTTTTCTCAAATAAGTCCACTTGCTTCAAGTAACAAAACATTGTACTTTTTATATTTTATTCACTAGATTTTTGTTTGTATGATGAAAATGAGGAAAATGCACTAAAACATACATATAGGCTATGTCTGTCGTCTTACTACTATGGATACCCATCTCATCTCTCATCTCATTAGCTGCACCGCTTATCCTGGAGCCCATCCCAGCAATCATCGGGCAGTGGGAAAGGGACACCCTGAACTGGTTGCCAGCCAATCGCAGGGCACACGGGGACAGACAACTCACTCACTCATTCACACCTAGTGACAATTTGGACCGACCAATTCACCTGAAATGCATGTTTTTGGAATGTGGGAGGAAACCGCAGTGCCACGCAAGCACGGGGAGAACATACAAACTCCGCACAGGAAGTCTGGAGCTGGATTTGAACCCACGCAGGAGGTTCCCATGACTTGAACTGTACCGCACATTCGCTAACCACTGCGCCGCCGTGCTGACTATGGATACCCATTAGTCCCAAAAACCTTATGAGGGAGTAGTCTGACATGGCTGGGCAAGTACAGCGGTTACCTTTACATATTTCGTTCTAGGAGTAGCTTTGTAACCTGAAATATTTGTAAGTAGAGACACCTTTTCAATGTAAATGTTCCAAGTCTGGCAAAAGTATGATCTACTTTTTGAGTCTCTTTAGTTTGTATTTCTTTGTTTCATGGCACTTTATAGCAACATCTAGGGATCATAAAGTACGCAAAATAAAAACCACATAAAATAAGACATAAAATGTACATATGAGATAATTTTACTTATTCAAAAAAAGTTCCTCTGCATGTCTGTTTTGGTTGTGAGAATTTTTTTAAAGCTTTATTGAGCAGTTTCTTTAAAAATTTATTACAGAATACTCCGCGCACAAAAGAGCTACAAATCAATGGCTGTAAGAGTACACAGTCCAAATGGCTTACACTTACTTTTATACCAGGAAGGCAGTCCCTGAGTAAAAAAAGAAAATACCTCTGAGAAGAGGAGGAAGAGGTTGCCTCAAGATCATCGACAATTCAACTACCAATCAATTCAGATTCAAAACGTATGGAATCACAAGTACTCACTCTGGTATTTTGTTCTATAGAACAAATTCAGATAAAAAGCATGAAAAAAAAATAAAGTTTTTCAAAAGTACAAATCTTTGGCATTTAAAACACTAAAAAAACTTTGTGGTGGTCAGTAAATGCAACTGTTATAGACCAGGCACAGCGAAAAAATATGTAATCAACCCATTCTGTGGAAAAATATATCAAATCACGATAAACAGACAAAGAAATAACAATGAAAACATCTCATCTCATCTCATTAGCTACACCGCTTATCCTCAGTAGGGTCTCGGGGGTGCTGGAGCCCATCCCAGCAATCATCAGGCAGTGGGCAGGGGACACCCTGAACTGGTTGCCAGCCAATCGCAGCAATGAAAACATATCACTATTATTTAGTTGCACTACCTTTGGCTTTATGACAGCTTGCAGTCTCTGAGGCGTGGACCTGATGAGTAACAGACCGTATTTTTCATTAATCTGGTGCCAACTCTCTTTGATTGCAGTGCCAGATCATCTTTGCAGGTCGTAGCCATGCTGTCGACAAGTTTTCAATTTCCAACACAGGTTTTCAATTGGGTTAAGATCTGAGGTATTTGCAGGCCATTGACTGGATACGGATTCCTCCAAGGAATGCTTTCACAGTTTTTGCTCTGTGGCATGATGCATTCTAATCTTGGACAGGAGTTCATCATCCCCAAACATGAGATCAATTGAGGGAATAAGAAAGCTGTCCGGAATGTCAATGTCAACTTGTGAATTTATTGCAGATTTGACCACATCCATCTCCCCGGTGCCTTTGCCTGGCATGCAGTCCCATATCATTAAGGACTTTTTGTGTTTTCTTCAGGCAGTCCTCTTTGTAAATCTCACCGGAACGACACCAAACAAAAGTTCCAGCATCATCACCTTGTCCAATGCAGATTCTTTTTGTTGTACATGCACACATATTAGGTTTTTTTTTGTTTTTGTATTTTAATGCTTGTATTTAAACCCCTTTTTATTTTATTCACTTAATTTGGAACCTTTATTACCTGAACATGTTTCTGATAGGACCTCTTTGGTGAAGGATTATTTAGGTTGCAAAATTGAGTGGCAATGGGTAAAGAACTATTTGACAATTTTGTAAAGAATGTGAAAAATTAAATTAATTAAGATAAAGTTAATGGTCCGATTTCTATCCTTCTATCTATCTATCTATCTATCTATCTATCTATCTATCTATCTATCTATCTATCTATCTATCTATCTATCTATCTATCTATCTATCTATCTATCTATCTATCTATCTATCTATCTATCTATCTATCTATCTATCTATCTATCTATCTATCTATCTATCTATCTATCTATCTATCTATCTATCTATCTATCTATCTATCTATCTATCTATCTATCTATCTATCTATCTATCTATCTATCTATCTATCTATCTATCTATCTATCTATCTATCTATCTATCTATCTATCTATCTATCTATCTATCTACTTTGGTCATATCCCTCAAGAAGGGTGACCCACAGCAAGACAAACACATACAATAACAAAGAAAATAAAAGGGAAAAAATAGCAAAGAAGACACACAACGATTTTAGGACCATGGCCAACCCAAATGCCCAAACACCCACACAAGTTAGGCACCTCGGCACCCAAGTTGGTCATGCTTTGGTCCCTCCAGATGAAACGGGACACAAGAAAACGGCCATGTCACTCGGGTCAGGGTGACACAACACACTCTTTTGTTCAACAGCAGGGCCTAGGAACCTAGGAATGATTAAAAAACCTGTAAACACTGTCAAATTGACAAATGTTTAAAAATTAATTTGTGGCACCACGTTTGTTATTCTTAAAGCTTAATTCATCATGTTGCCTTTGTTGACAGTGTAAAGTTGTTGTCGTTTGTGGTTATCGTGCCTCAAGTGGGACAACCCGTCGTTCATTTCAGTTAATAATAGTTACTTATGGATTTTACTATATTCTCAACTTGTTTTTAAAGTCTTACCTTTTAATGTATTCTTTCTAGAAAAATAACAAACATAACACTCAAAGCGAGCATAAATATTGTTCCACATAATCATTTACCGTTATTCTTTTTGTAAAAATATGAGTAAAATCACCACGATTGTGTGCAATAGTTTTACTTTATTTCATTTGTTTCAATATTTTTACAGTGCAGTTTTAAAAAAAAAAGGTCTACTGCCTCTGTTACCTGGTTGATCACTATTCATCCATCCATTCATTATCTGCACCGCTTATCCTCAGTAGAGTCGCGGGGGTGCTGCAGCCCATACTGAACTATAGCATACCTTTTTGCAAATACAAATTGGGTAATTTCTTTCGGCACACTAGACAAGCTGTCACGTGCCACTGCACACTAGTGTGTCCTGGTTGAAATACACGGATTTAGACTTGGTTAAGGACGACAAACCTGCAAATATAGCAAAATTGACAGTTTTTGTGCACTTTTCAATATTTAAAAACAACAACAATGCTAACATATCCCTATTGCTGCTGAAACCATTTGAGTCCACTGGGCCTCTACTGCACTAGTCCAGTTACAAACGTCCGGTGAAGGAATGTTTGATACCATTGGAAGTGACAGCTGCTGCTCTCTCTGTCCTCGTGCACTACTGATTCCCACACAGTTACCAATCTCCTCCTCCTTCCCGGCAGCCAATCCTGTAAGAGTCATCTCACTTTCCCAGTTCCCTACTTTCTTGAGCCCCTTGTTCTTACAATGAACCGATTGCATGTATTAAATTATGATAACGCTAAACAAACATGCTTTTTGTAGGCGGAGCGGGTAAAAGTAGAAATTTGTCATATTGCAGATGACTAAAACAGTTTGTAGTAACATAGGTCTAAATATAGGCCTCTGACACATTTACCTTGTGCACCCTAGACACAGAGGAGGCATATGAGAAGGGCCGAGGAGACCGCTGGATGAACCTTGAGGAGGGAGAGGGAGTGCACGAGTCAAGACCGTGAGTAAGAGCCTGCACATGTTGACGTCACACGGGGTCAAATACGGGATAAATGTGGCGTTGCAGCTTTTACGAATAACACTTTTAGATTCGGAAATTCCTTTCATCCAATATTTAAAATACAAAATCCACAAAATAGATATCCAAATAAACATGCATAAATAACCCAAAACCTATAAACTATCCAATGTAAAGATTACAAGTGCTGTAATGATGCTTTTAAAAACTTAACAGCAGTATAAGTTGATGTTGAGCTTCAATACAATCAAACGGAGAAGCGGTGAGTAAATATGATCTACTACAGGGGTGCCCACACCTTTTCTGCATGTGAACTGTTTATACAATGGCCACGTCAAAATGATCTACCTACTATAAAAATGCAAAACATATTCATTCATGAATATAACCTATTGAGTATTGTTTATTTGTACTAGAGGTTGACTGATTATCGGGCGAGCCCATTATCAGCACCCATATTTGGGATTTTGACGGATATCGGTATCGGCTTTTTTTCGTGCCAATTATTAAGTCACAGATGCAACCCCTTAGACTATCTCTCTTGCTCCGACAAACATACTTCCCGACAGTACCCTCGTCTCATCTCCCCACCTTGCTACCCACTCCGTGCCTTCTGATTGGATAAGCGACAGAGGGCGGGGCCACCAAAGCAGGAACATTAGAGCAATATCTCTGCGAACTCACCCTGACATGCCTGTGTCCATGAAATAATGACATGTTTGCGTTTAAGAGATAGCAAGTGTAGTTGACTTTTTTCATAGAGGAACGTTGAGGAGGATACTATTAAAACATTAGTTTGTCAATCAGGCCTGTGTGTTTGTGTCTGAGAGAAAGCACAAAAATCTCGCTAAAGTGGAAGTGATAAGCACTCTAACCATAAAATGAGTTCGTCAATGTGGCTCTAACATACCCGTCAACCTCCACGGCTCCATGCCCGTACAAACTGTCGAATTTTCCCGTACAAAATACAAAATAATTGTACACCATATTTTTTTGTTTCGGAATGAGGCGTGATGGGAAATCCCCAGGCGGCAGACGCATGCGCACAGTTGCATCAAACCGCTCGCTTCATTTGCAATGAAAAAAACTATACTGAGATAGAGGCTTCCGCTGCGAACTTCTTTGACTTGATTGATTTGCCGTTTCTGTCACGAAACGGGGCAGGAAGCAGGAAGATGCGTAGACGATCTGTCACTTTAATTTAGGAAAGAAAAGTTGACTAACACAAACGGACCAAAGGCAAAACAAAACAGGCTTAAAGGCAATCAAAATTACAAACTAGGCATTTACTCAGAACAAACAGGCATGAACAGGTTTAAGTACTCCACAAGCAATCAATTCAATGCGTCTCAGCCGGTGTCAAAAGGCGGGGCCAGCTGGGTGCCATGACGACCGTGCAGGACATGACAGTTTCGTGATAGTCAGTGTATACCGGATGGTACCCATCATTGACAAATTTGCATTTTTTCCGTAGAGATTTCCTTGGACATCGTACTCGTCTTAAAATGCATACAAAACGTACTTTGTACGGCAAAACAGTACACGTTGACAGGTATGCTCTAAAAACAGGAGTGCCCACATTTTTCCACTCGCCAGCTTTTTTGAATTTTCCATACAATATTTGTTTTAAGTTCATTTAAGTCATGTTGGTTTTATTGACATTTTTATTTATTTATGGTCAAAAAGAAAATCAGGGAGCTTTTTCTAGTTTTTATGTACCTTTATACAAGTTCCTGCTGAGCCTAATTTTGTTTCCTGCACTGTTACTTTTTTGATTTAAGAGAAAGATTAGTCATGCTAGGTGTGTTGAAATTCTAATGTATTCACTGTAAAATATTTCACAGAGCTATTGAAGTTTTTTTAAAATGTATAACAAACATTATTTGTATCTTTTTCATTATCAAAAATGTATTGCGCCCTTTTTTAAGCTTTTACAGCAAATGATCTGATATCGGCTCCAAATATTGGGTATCGGCCTCCTCTTAATACTAATAATTGGTCTTGGTATAGGCCTTGAAAGACCCATATTGGTTTATCCCTATCCTGTACCCTAAATGTTGATGTAAATTGCCTTACTGTATGAGGCCATATTTTCCAATACAATCCAGTACATTTTTGGTCTTTTTTACCTTACACTGATGACATATACTGAATGGAATCCGCAAGGGATGTGTAGTCTGGACAGTAGTTGCTGTTAGCCAGTCCAAAGTACACTTCCAAATGACCATCAGTCATGGTGGAACAGTTTTTGGACTTCATATGGGAAAAGGCTGACCCACATAAATGAGTGCTGGTGTACTTTTCCTCTGTGAGTAAGTCTCAGAACTGTTCAGAGTCCTGGAAGTCAGCTCGATTTCAGCTTTTAGTCGCAATATCTCATCTTTCAGCCCAAAAAAGTTTAGGTGACACAGTGCTTCAATTTTTGATGCCAGTGACTCAACCTTAGCATTATCCCGAAAAGGGTAGCACATGAATGTGGTGACTGGCTCCAGTAAAACAAAGTCTCAGAAGCATTTTTCAAATTTTTATATACAGTTCTCAATCTGCTCTGTTAGCGTACCGTGACAAGCTGTGCGCATCGCTTTCATTACGTTTCCTGCTCCGACATGAAGTTTTTGATGTTTCCCAAATCACTGGGCTGCAGCTATGAGGAGAAGTGCCATATTTTTCGTTTGAAAACATTAACTGAGCTGATCTTACTTATCACGCATTTTGAACAAGACATTGTAAAAAAAAGTGCTCAATTTTTTTACAGAAATGGTAGGTTTTTGACTTCTTACTTGGTCCTCTCCCCCACTAATTTTTATATCCTTTCTTGAATTTACGAGAATATTTTGGAGGCTAACTCGAAAACTCCGTGACAAACTCCTCGGTGGCCCAAACATATTTGGCGGGGTTGAATCCGCATGCTTGGTGACCCATGTTTTAGAATTGGTCAGAAAAATGAAAAAAGTCTTAACGTCAAATTCCTGCAAATGAACAGGAAGTCAGCCATTTTGGTTTAAAGCGTGAGTTTTGAGAATTGCCCCAAGCCACAGGTTTGACAGATCAGCACACGAAGATTAAAGGAACAGCTTTTCGAAAAAGAAGGTTAAAACAATTCTTAAAAAAAATTGACAAGAGGTTGGTGTTTCAGATGTCTTTACAAACAAAATGTGAAAATCAAATATCTGACCCATGTGTATACCATTGAAAGCCACTTAAAAATGGGAAACAAATTCAGTGAAATAATAAACTGTTACCTTTCCAAGTACATTTTTCTCGTTATGTCGGTAAATAATATAACTTATTTATCTACAAGTGTTTTTCTATTGCACTGTACAGTGGTAAATCTACTTGAAAATGTCTACATACCAAAGTTTCAGGTTACGAAGTACTTGAACGGGGAAATATTGCCTCTAATTACAAAGGCGTTTCAGGATACAAAGTTAAAAATACAGTACAGTAGCTTGCTCTGCCCTTCCCGCTCTGTAAACGGTCAACTGTATGGTACCGCTACAAAGAGCTACTATTCACATGGGACTCTACGAAACAGATGCAGAAAAGCGGACAAGGAAAAAAGAAGAGGAAAATACTTCAGAGGCCACAAGGAGGATGATGCAGCCAACATTTCATCAAATTAAAGACATTTTGCCAAATTCCATTAAGTCTCAGAATTTGTGAAAATAAATCACCCAGAAAAAGTGTTGACAGGTCGGGCTATTGCTCATTATTATGACGTCTGCCTCACTCAAAAGCAGACGTCATTAAATCAGTTTTTTCAGAGAAACACGAGGCAAAAACCTCTGCTAAGGACCAGTAAACAAAATGGCCCAGTAAAAGATAAATGAATATTTTTTTATTATTTCCTTTATTCTTTGACTTTTTTTTTTTTACATTATGTACCTCTCATTTTAGGTTTATTGCTCGATAATCTAATTTGAATATGTATTTGATTCATGTTCTGATGCTATTTTTTGATTTATTTAAAAAAAAATTCTACTTTTGCCGGGCTTGGAACGGATTAGCACATTTACAATCAAAAGGCGTTTCTACTTACAAATGTTTTAGGTTACAAAGCTCCTCCCAGAGCAAATTTAATTCCTAAGTACAGGTACCACTCATATATTTTGTTTTTATGTATTTTTTTTACTCATTTCTTTCATCTCACTCAGTAAAAACTATTCAAACAATGAATAAACTTCCAAAATAATTGTATGTATATATAATTTTAAAAATAATATATACGTCTTTTTATTTGTATGGATTTATTTATTTTACATCGTGTACTTGTGAAATCACAGAAGAGCTCATGATGACATAAATATCAAATTTGCAGTCAATTTGAATGGCCTATGACACATGTCTGATTTTTCAATGATCATTCATTTATAATCATTTTGTAAAAAAATGTCTGTGAATGCAGGCAGGTTTTTAAGTTTTACTCATCACTACCCAAATTTCCACAAGAAAAGAAACACGTTTAGATGGCTACATTCTACCCGAGTCAAGTTTCCTTTAGCATTGCACTTTCAATATTTTGAATATAATTCATCTTCTCAACATTGTAAAATTGGCTTTTAGTTTTGGCTAAAACAATTAAATTGTCTCCTACTTCGCAATATTATTCTGCAAAATGCATAATGTTGAATTGTCGATAGGGCATTTTAATGCAAATGCATTTTTTTGTCTCTCTCTCTTTTTTATATATATATATTTTTTTTTTTAGAAGTTACAATATTGTAAAGTCAAGTCACATTTATTTATATAACCCTTAATCACAATTAGATAGATAGATAGATAGATAGATAGATAGATAGATAGATAGATAGATAGATAGATAGATAGATAGATAGATAGATAGATAGATAGATAGATAGATAGATAGATAGATAGATAGATAGATAGATAGATAGATAGATAGATAGATAGATAGATAGATAGATAGATAGATAGATAGATAGATAGATAGATAGATAGATAGATAGATAGATAGATACTTTGTTCATCCCCGAAGGGAAATTCACATTTCCAGAGAGAGAGTGGGAAAGGTGAGAGGAGAGAGAGAGTGGGAAAGGTGAGATGGCACAACATTCATTTGGACAGGTAACTTAAAATTAGTTTTACCTGGTTATTTTATGTAAATGTATCCTGTAATGCAATTATAAATGTCTTACGTTCTTGATTTATTACAAATCACCTCAAATATTGCAAAGTTGTTCAATTGTTTTACTATTGCTGATTATGGGAAGAACTCAAATATCCCATCTTAAAATATTAAAACATCATCAAAACGTAGAAGACCTGCAATGGTTAATTTTGTTTTTACCAAATCCATAATGCATGCTAATTTTGCTTTTTCAATTGCCTTACAGAAAATGAACAATTATCACATAATCATAATTTATTTTGTAAACATATTGTAGATCAGGAGTAATGTGGTAAGTCATTTTTATAAGAAAGTCTCTTCAATTCTCATTTAATAGCTCAAAAACATTTTAGGTATAATCTTTCTCAGAAAACAATAGAGCAGGATTATGTGCCTCAAATGCATCGTACGGTCAAGTAACCAAAAGTTATGAGTAAATAGTTAAGAGAACCATGTAAGTGGTCTCCATCCTGCAGAGGGCAGTGAAGTCCCACGCTAGAGTTGAAAATCTGCACTGTGTCCTCCTCCAGAGCTGTGTCCTACCATGTGGAGAGCACAAACACACTTCACTATAGTTCATGCATATATGTGTCATCCATCAAAGATTTTATGGAGCCACTGACCTTCTTCATACACTTAATGACACGATAACCTGACGATTGCCGTGTTAAATTTGCTTCATTTTATGCCCGTTTGAAATAATCGTTGCACTTGAGCGTTGGATGCATAAGGGTTTATGGGAAAAACAGTCACTTAGAAGGGAGAAGCTGGTAGTGACGTCTGCTTATGTTTTAAAAGATTAATGAGCAAAAACAATTTATTAGGGATGCACGATAACTATAAGGGTTAAAATGACCCTTCTCGATTTCTTTTCCATATGAAAAACATTAAAACACATACACAATAGGAATATTTTAAGGCGTTTCTATAGTTTTGTTTTAATGCATGAGATTATATAGTTTTGGTTTACATTTCCCCAAAATGTAGTGTTTGACAGAGAGACTAAAGCTTGACTTTATCGATCGATAATTACTTCGTCACTATAGCTATAATGACAAGACATTTTTTATGAGTGCATAAGCTTATGGGTGTGTACATTATGTTAAAATATGTCCCTTACTTGCATTATACAAGTTCTCCACTACCTCATGTCACACATGCCTTGGCCAAGAAAAATCTACCACTCATCAATATTAAGTAGCATTTTCTTCGCTGTACATATTAGTAATATAAATACAAATAAATATACTAATGCTGACACATTGAAGGAAAACACATCCAGCAAATGTAACATTTGGCCATTTATGGCTGTAGAGGTCTTTCATAGCGGTTCATGTAAAGAACATTTGTGACAGCGATCATTTAGTAAAAGAGTCAAAACTGGGATCTGAAGGACAAGTTAAAGATGCAAAATCAAAGTAATTGAAATAATCAATTTAACCGTACACTATAGACATTTATGAACATTATAGATAGGTTTAGCAAACCTTTTTGATGATTGTCTACGACTATGGAACCTTAAGACTAGTGTAATTAATGGAAAATTGACTCTTATAACACAATGGATGAAAACATGTACAAAAAACTTGGAACCTTGCGATACCAGTAGACAGTCAGACATTTTGTACGGAAGCAGCCATTACGATCGAAAAGATAACAAGAACCCACCTGAAGATGAGTGATATGTTTGTGATAAGTAGTGCAGTGGTTAGCACATTAGTCGAGACCGGGTGGAAACATGATGTTGTCCTGAAGAGAGTTGGGCGCCACCAGGCTGTACTTGCCCAGGACACACCAAAGGATATTGTCCCCCTACGACCCTCATGGTTAAGGGATGCAACCAAACAACCAACCACACTTAAAATAAGGAGAGAACACATTAATATATTTTCAACTTGCAAGAATATCAGGAAAACCTAAACCTGGTCTACAAAGTTCTACCTAAAGCCCTTTCTTTTAATAAAATCTAAGTTACAAAAAGCAAATCAGCCCTAGGGGAGTTGGAAACCAAAGAACGACAACGATTGGCCAATAGTGACAATGACGTAAACAGCGCATAATTGTCACAATAACAAACGACAGTGCACAATTACAGTCAAAACAACAAATAGTGAGCCAAAATAACAAACAACTGTGCACAAGAATAATAGTCAAAATAACGCTGGTATCCTCTGCAAACTTCTTTCCATGTTTCTTATAGTAAAAACAGAATAAATGACCTATTATTTTTCCTTTTTATATCACAGCAACAAATAAATCATCAGCAGTTTTTATCATCCGAAAAACAGAATGACAAACATTAAATGATTTACTTTACGAGTTCGCGTGACATAAAATTTGATGATTATTTTGAACATTTCTCATAAAATAGACTTGGTTTTCAATGATCAATTTCAAAGTACTGTAACTATAAATATTTTTAGAGGGTCATCTGTTTCAACGTCACAGAAAAAGAGTCACAGACCCTAAATGGTGATCCATTGTATCTTTTGAAATGAACCTGATTTATGTGCTTTTTTACGAAATACATAATAGTGCCGCTCACCGTTGTTTACCGTTCACAACAGTTCTGGTGGGTTGTTGGGGGAGGGATAGAAGACAAGTCTGGGTCACGGTGGCAATCTTCCAAACAGCTTTTAAACGCCGCTT
Organism: Urocampus carinirostris; assembly: GCF_059441175.1. Taxonomy (NCBI): domain Eukaryota; kingdom Metazoa; phylum Chordata; class Actinopteri; order Syngnathiformes; family Syngnathidae; genus Urocampus; species Urocampus carinirostris. The sequence goes on from NC_142355.1 coordinate 30,330,058, forward strand.
GGCCATTGATAAACAACCACGCCTGTAATTAATATTGTACATTTGCGGTAAAAAGCATTCTGCATAATTACTCCAGTGTCTCCCTTTGGAAAATGTGCACATTCAGTGATATTATAAAGAGGACCAGTATATCATATAAAGTCATAAATAATGCGGCGGCGGAAATAATTAATTATATACGCATACATATTGCCGCCTCCTCTTCCTCATGAGGTACTTTACATTTAACTATGTCAGCAGTTATTGATGCACTCTTTATACATATGCTGTTTACGCGCCTCTTAAATGGAAGCATTTTTTCAACGCTGCTTTATGACAGTTACATTTTAACTTGGGGAGGTTTACTGGGTCAGATTTAGTAAAAGTTGGACATGCAGTGTAACGATAATCTCTATTGAAAGCGTTGCTACACATTTATACGTATTTTTAATTAAAAAAAGAATTGTTTTTCTTTTCGTGTTGTGAGACGGGTGGTACATACACTGGAGCTGAGCAGGCCCATTAAGGTTTTTATCGCAGAATATTCAGGGCACAAATGAGGTACAGAAAAAAGCTGTATGGTTCGTGCAAAGACAAACATGGCTGACAATAACTTTTATACTATGAGAAACATGAAGAAAATACCTAAAGAAGAGAGGTCGGTGAAAATCCCTACTACACGACAACTCTTTGTCTAAACTGCTTTTGGCAAATACTGTGAAACTCCAAAGCTGTCTTTTACAGAGTTCGTACCGGTGTCTCAAATATTTTTCTTCTAGACTGATCAATCATTATCCATACCAATTAAGTGAAAAAACGATAATTTAAAGCTAAAGTTAAAATGTATTTAGAGTAATACTTCCTTTGTGAAAAATTCTGGACACAATATGAGGCTATGTCGAATTAATTCGCATGGGAAACCTGCTACCTGCTGCCTGAATAGGTAACCACCAAATTCGATTCTTAATTAAATAAATATAATCAAACGCAATTACTCTACATTAGTGTTTCAACCTGAAGTAGCTGGGAGATTTAGTTGAGTAGCTTTGATGTGTTTGAATTGTTAAGTTCATAAATGACCCCAAAGACGTTCCGCAACTGTTTTAACATTTTTGGTCACCAAGAAATTTCTTGTAACCTGTTTGTGGCTATTAAAATGGTTGAAAACAACATCATCTTTGCGTCTTCTCGAACGAACCAAATTGCAAAACGAACGTCTACCACACTTGCCAAACATCACACCACAGACAAAACAAGCTTGTTCGCTCTACGGAAATGTGAAAAGATCAGGGGGGATTAGGGATTCAGTGTCTTGCCCAAGGACACTTCTCCAAGGAAAAATTCAAAAGACTATGACACATACGTAGCTTTTTTCTTTCTCAAAGATAACAAATGGTCGCTGTAATGTGAAAACAAGTATTCAGTTATATATTTTGAAATCTCTAATATTCATTTTTGAGGGCATATTTGTTTTATTTTTCGGTTTTAATTCTTAATTGTCACTCAATGATTTATCACACTGTTTAAATATTTACTATTAGGTGTCGCGGTATTGAGAAGTTCAACAGAAATTAGTACTACAAAGCACAAGTGAGAATACAAACTACGGCGACTCAAAGTGACTAACTAGCCTTTCACAAGGTTTTGGGGTTTACCCGAAGCAAATCAAGTCAAGTCAAGTCACATTTATTTATATAGCCCTTAATCACAAAAATGTCTCAAAGGCCTGCACAGGATTACAATGACACCATCCCCATCCTCTTAAACCAACATGTGGGCAAGGAAAAACTCAAAACCTCAGCGTGAGGAAAAAAAGAAACCTTGAGAAGGGGCCTCACAAGTGGTAATCCCCAAAGCAAGATGGTCGACAGTCATATCACCTCTCTTGTAGAGCCTCATGTTTTGTAAACTACATAAAATGTCTCCTTTAAGTATTTAAAAGAAATACTAGTTCATGTGGGCAGCACGGCGGCGCAGTGGTTAGCGCGTGTGCGGCACAGTTCTAAGGTCCTGCGTGGGTTCAAATCCTGCTACCGGACTTCCTGTGCGGAGTTTGTATGTTCTCCCCGTGCACTCCGGTTTCCTCCTACATTCCAAAGACATGCATTTCAGGTGGATTGGCCGGTCCAAATTGTCACTAGGTGTGAATGAGCGAGCGAGGTGTCTGTCCCTGTGTGCCCTGCGATTGGCTGGCAACCAGTTCAGGGTGTCCCCTGCCCACTGCCCAATGGTTGCTAATGAGATGAGACTAGTTCATGTTTTTAATGATTGAAGCTATGCTTACCACTAAGAATTGCTAAATAATTCATAATCTTTTTCAAGATTTTTAAAGAGGAATTGTTTTGTAAACCTATCAGGTTTAAGTGCTTATTAATGTAAAAGAAAATGTTTTGATATTGTTTTTTTTGCCGTTCTCTTGAAAAAAAAAAATAGGGGAAATGTTTTTTCACAGTGCAGTGACAAAATCTAGCACCCATCCTTCAGTCACTAAATGTTCCCTTTGTTCCTTCAAAATGATGCTTTTAAAGGTAAATCCGTGTTGCTTTTCTGTTTTTAAGGCTGGCGACATCTTAATAACACTGTACTTTAAATGTGTCCCATTTAGAAAAACGTCACCACCGTTCGCTAGCTTCTCTGTAGCGCTCGTCCTCCGCTCTATTTTCCTTTTTCTTTCTTTTCCATGTTGTGTGCATGTGTGTGTGTGTGTGAGAGAGATGTTGTCTTTGATGGCTGCTCAACAAAGAGAGGGCTGTCTTCGGCTGTAACCTTTCTGCACCAGAATCTGGAACATGACACATGTCAGGCTGTGATAAATGGTGCAGAGTCTCAGTAATTTCACCAGGAATGCCCTTGAGATGCCCAAAACCCCAATCGCAAATGGTATTGTGTTGAATTAAACCATAAAAAGAAATCCTCCCCACCCTTGACATGATAGCGAGCGTACGTTGGAAATGAAGGATGTTGGTTTTGTTGTTGTTGATGTTGTTCTATTCTATTACTTGTACTATTTTGTCTCTTGTGTAAAAAGGCTGTTTATGCAATGTCGCTTTGCCTTTTCAGGCACTTGAAGGTTGTGTTGGAGATGTCGTTGGACAAATACCGCGGTGATGAATGCGCCAGACTTTATACAATATGGGATTTTCACCAATGTGACCAGAAAAGTCACATAGGAGCATGACTTGGGTTTAATTCAAAATAGTTCAATAGTTTTCCCATTTTTATATTATCTTATAATAATTAGAATTACAAAACTCAATTCCAATGAAGTTGGGAAAGTGTGTTAATTGCAAATAAAAATTGATCCAAGTAAATTGCAAATTCTTTTCAACCCATATTTAAATGAATGCACAGCAAAGACAACATATTTATTGTCTTCACTCATAAACTTTATTGTTTTGGGAGAAAATCATCAACTCTGTAATTTGATGACAGCAACACGTGCCAAAATAGTTGGGACAGGTGTCAATAACTACTCAGAAAGTGGATGAATGGAAATCAACCAACTATTTGCAGGTGAACAGATGAATTAGCAACAGGTGAGAGTTGTTACTGGGTATAAAAAAGGGAGACCCGAACAAGCTAAGTCATTCACATGCAAGGATGGGGCGAGGTTCACCTCTTTGTGAACAACTGCGTGAGCAAATTGTTGAACAGTTTAAAAACAACATTCCTCAAAGTACAATTGCAAGGAATTTAGGGATATCATCATCTACAGTCCATAATATTGTGAAAAGGTTCAGGGAATCTGGAGAAATCACTGTGCGTAAACGGCATGGCCGTAAACCATTATTGAATGCCCGTGACCTCCGAGCCCTCAAGCGGTACTGCATTAAGAACCGACATCAATGTGTAAAGGACATCACCACATGGGCTCAGGAACACTTTGGAAAACCACTGTCAGTCAATACAGTTCGACGCTATATCCGTAAGTGTGGGTTAAAACTTTATGTTGCAAAGCGTAAGCCATTCATCAACAACATCCAGAAACGCCGCAGGGTTCTCTGGGCCCGAGCCCATCTAAAATGGACTGATACAAAGTGGAAAAGTGTTCTGTGGTCTGATGAGTCAGTTTTCCAAATTGTGTTTGGAAATTGTGGACGTCGTGTCCTCCGGTCCAAAGAAGAACAGAACCACCCAGACTGTTATGCACGCAAAGTGCAAAAGCCAGCATCTGTGATGGTATGGGGGTGCATGAGTGGCCAAGGAATGGGTAACCTGCACATCTGTGAAGGCACCATTAATGCAGAAAAGTACATTCAGGTTTTGGAACAAAGTATGTTGCCATCCAAACAGAATCTTTACCATGGGCGCCCTTGCTTCTTCCAGCAGGATAATGCCAAGCCACACACTGCACGTCTCACGACAGCGTGGCTTCGTAGTAAGAGGGTGCGGGTGCTTGACTGGCCTGCCTGCAGTCCTGACCTGTCTTCCATTGAAAATGTGTGGCGCATTATAAAGCGCAGAATAAGACAAAGGAGACCCCGGACTGTTGAACAGCTGAAGCTGTACATAAAGCAAGAATGGGAAAGGATTCCACTATCAACGATTCAACAACTAGTCTCCTCACTTCCTAAACGTTTATTGAGTGTTATTAAAAGGAAAGGTGATGTAACACAATGGTGAAGAAGCCCCTTTCCCAACTACTTTGGCACTTGTTGCAATTATAAAATTCTAAGTTTATCATTATTTGCTTATGGAAATAAAGTTTATGAGTTTGAACATGGATAATCTTGTCTTTGTGGTGTATTCATTTAAATATGGGTTAGAAAAGGTTTGCAAGTCATTCTATTCTAATTTTACTGACATTTTAAACTTTTTCCCAACTTCAATGGAATTGACTTTTGTACTTCAGTATCTGATATTGTCATGATTACCCAAGTGGAGCCACCTGGGGTATTCATGTGGCGCGCTGGAATGTGCTTCCTGATTGGTTAATGCTCCCTTTTTAAACGCGTTACGCGGAGAACTCTTGGTCTGAGGATTACTTCTGTACCCCGTAAGACTCTCCCGATTACATGTGCCTTCTTGTTTACCTGATTCTGCCTGCCTGCCTGCCTGCCTCCGATCAGACCTGCCTCCGATCCGACCTGCTTCCGTTCCACGCTACGATCTTCTCTCCAGTCCCGGTAAACTCGACCTGCTTCCGTCCCACGCTACGATTGGCTACGTGTTCCGAAGTTGTCTTCACGGCGTTGCTGCTGACGTTCGACGGTCATCGCGTCTCCCGCTAACCCTGTACGCTTCCCCAAATAAAAGAACGAACGCTCTGGGGTCCCCTGCTCTGTTCTGGTCCGCCCTGACAGATATAACAAAGGGCAGATCAATTAACGAATTTTAAATATTTTATTATCAATAGTAAAATTCTCAAAACAGACAACTGAAAGTAAAAATTGATCAGTTAACTAGAAAAAAATATGATTCATATTATTTAATTATTGAAAACAATTAAAATTGTCTAAAGTATCCAATATTACGGATAGCACATCATTTAATTCATTTTAAATATTTTATTATTAATTAAAACAAATTTTAAAATAAACCGTATGAAACTATTCTCAAAGGAAATGATAAAATAGAAAACATATCCCTCATATCTTTCAGATTTAATTTCCCACTATGTTCCAGTCCGCCTTCGCTCTGAAAACGCTGGTCTACTAGTGATCCCAAGAGCCAAGAAGAGATCCGCAGGTTCGAGAGCGTTCTCCATTCCGGCCCCGGTGTTGTGGAATGCTCTTCCCCCTGAGATTTGATCTGCAACCTCAGTGGAAATGTTTAAATCTAAGCTTAAAACACACTTCTACTCTATAGCATATGAATAACCTATACTTTATGTTGATAATATGTGTATTATTTGCCCTCATGTAGGTTTTAGATCAGGGGATGGTGTCATAATAGTCTGTAATAATAGTTTGCAATATTCTTTGATCTCTGCAGCCCTTTGAGACTCTTTGTGATTAAGGGTGTCACAAATAAACATGACTTGACTTGACATATTCAAAATGAGCAAAATGAACTGTTACCAGATTATTTTACTTATTTGAACTGAAATTTTAATTAGTTTACTAAAATGAAGGTAAAAAGATACCAAAATCATTTAGAAAATTAAATCTGCTGGATAAACAAGATTTTTTATTCATTTTTTTTTTTTTAATTTACATATCCTTGATTTAGTTAAAAGAATTTAAACGTTATGTTTTTATTATTGATTTGACTTTAAAGTAGCTTTCCTTTGTGACAATCCCATATCAGTAATTGTACATCCTGGCCCCGAAAACAATTCAAAATATATTCTTCTATCTACCTACCCTGGTCAAATCCCTCGAGAGGGGTGACCGACAGCAAGACACATACACAAAAACAAAAAAAATATATATAAAAAGGGAAAAAGTAGCAAAAAACACACATAACTTCTTCTGTTCAACAGCAGTGCCCGGCAGCTTTCACTGGTTTACCCCTGCCGCGTCATACAGGTGCCCTGCCCATCCCTTAGAACGCTTCCAAACATCCCACAATCCTTTCACAACACCTCTCCACTCATTCCTATCACCAATAAGAGCTCATTTAGACCTTTTTCCTCCAGTACACTCATAACACCATCCATCCACGTCAATCCAAGCCTTCCTTTTGGTGTCTTTCCATTTACTTCTGCAAATATATTCTTACTACCATACTGTATAAAAGCTAGACAAGAAACAAGAAAAAGTAATAAATGTGAATTGAAACAAAAGAGTAACCATGGCAACCAATGGGTGACATAATACATGTTTACAATGCTACAAAATGTGCAATGACAAACCAGTTTGATTAGAAAAGTAAGCATGCAGTTGACCTTGTGAACAATAAAACTGTCCATATTTGTCCTAGCTGAGTTGAAGGTAGCGGCTAAGCTAACAAAAACAGTCACACAAAACTAGCAAAACAGTTTTTTTCCAGACTAACGGAGTATTAACTATTACTCTGGCACCAAACTGGATGACACTAGGTTAACAATGTATTGTTATAATTAAGAGAGCTGCTTTTATCGTAATAACATAAAAGTGATACAGAAGTCAGTTTTCTTCTGCAATAAATAGGTAAGTCCTAGCTTTCAGTGTAGCTGCACCCAAGGTAATCAGATTAGGACAAATCGGCACTCGGTTTCGCAAGTGTGCATTTAAAGTGCGGAATCTAATGACTATGCAATTAGGCTTAAACAAAATAGATGATGGCCGCTGACAAATAGTATAGACGCAACTCCCCTAGGAGGGTCTGAAAAATCACACAATGCAGAATTAGAGTCCCTGGGAGTCTCTCGCCGGGTCTCGTTGTGAGTGCTGATTTAGCTGGCAATTAATCCACAAAAGGAGAATTGGAAAAAAAAGTGTGGCTAAACTATCCTGCGCTTTAAAAAACAAGTTGGAATCTTAATTAGGAGCGATATGTTAGAGAGGCGATGAGGCCCCCTCTCACCCCCCGTTGCTGTTCCCATCTATAATGGGAGGCACGGGTACGTCACATGCTTTTTGCTGTCATCTGCACAGTGAGACAGTGGGCCCCCGATGCTCCTGGGGGGTGGCTGTCTTCATTGTCCACAATTTGAGATTCCCTGCAATAAGTAATGCAGAGATAGCTAAATGTTGGCTCTCATGGGCCAAATTGGTGTGGTGTCACACTCACTGTAATTTTAGGGTTCAGTTTTACTCTGTTTTTAAAATAAGGCAGAGGTTGGAAGCAGGGGTGCAACAACTACTGTAAATTCCGGTCTATAGAGCGCACCTGATTATAAGCCGCACCCACCACATTTTAAGAGGAAAACCGATTTGTACTTACACAAGCTGCACCTGTATATAAGCTGCATGCGCCCACATTAAAAAAATGTAACACAAACACGAAATTAACCCAAACCCGACTAAGTCCCGCGATTGAAACTGAGTGTCCTTCATAAAAGTACACAGTTCAAAAATCACAGCCGGCAAAATGAACGGAAAATAATACCTGTACTTAAGGTTTGATGCAGACCTGCAGAGTCCGGGTCCCGTTGAAAGTAATCCAAGGAAAAAAGTGTGACAGGTAGCAACACGCGAGCAACACAGTAAACGGGTCTGTTAAAAAAAACATACCGTGCTTGTAAAAATCACGGTAAACCGTCCTCATCTTCCTCCTTAGAACTGAAGCCATCGAAAAGCAACTTTGTCATATAGACGTCGTCCCACGCTCCCTTATTCCAAAACACGCTAGCAACACGCTCGCAACACAGTAAACGGGTCTGGTAAAAAAAACATACCGTACTTGTAAAAATCACGGTAAACCGTCCTCATCTTCCTCCTTAGAACTGAAGCCGTCAAAGTCTTCTTCCTCAGTGTCGGAAAGAAACTTCCTCATATAGACGTCGTCTCACGCTCCCTTATTCCAAAACACGCTGGCAACACGCTCGCTCCTTCTTTATCGGACTGCTCGATTGCTTTTAGCTTGAACGCTGCGTCATGTGCCTTTCTTTTTGCATTTTGCATAATGAGGGTATGTTTACGCTAATTTAATTTACTGTATGCACAGGCCAAGAAGTCTTCCTCGGCGCATATATTCCACCGGTCTAAATCTTACCTTTTGTACTCGAGCGCCGCAATTACATAAATTGGCCGCATAACTGAATAAGCCGCAGGGTTGAAGGTTTGGGAAAAAAAGTAGCGGCTTATAGCCCGGAATTTACGGTAATCAATAAAATTGGTGAAAATTAATTTTTAAAGCATTGGCAACGCAATTTCTTCATTGATTCATTGCGTTGAGCGCTTTATGTGCCACTCAGCATATTAATAAGAGCGAAGTTGAGAGGACATGGTTGTCGTAGCACTTTAGTCGTCAGAGGGCGACTTATTATTGAAGAAACCAATCTAGTTATTTATTTGTCTAAATATATAAATGATTTGAATATGCGTGTCTGGGTGAGCTATATTGCTCCCTACTAGGGTCATAGGGGCACAATTTCCTGTGGTGTGTCTTGGGCACGTAAAGCCTGATGGCGTTTTTTAATCCGGCACAAAAGCAAATAACGTAACATAATCATCACAAAGGTTGTTTTTCAACAAAAATATGAAAGACACAAGTAGTGCAAGGCCATATTTGACAATGTGATGCTTGTTATTTCTGAACAAGATCGTTTTCCCTCATTTATTTAGGATCTGGTACCAGTATTGTCACACGCTGCTGCCTGTCGATAATCATCTCTGAAGACCGGGATGATGCTTTTCATCGAAAAATCAACAGGAATGGGATGATGAAGGTGCTCTATCTGAGTCAGATCAGGAGGCTTCGCTTGTGACTGGCAACCATGGAAACCAGTTCTATCCGTTTCCTGTGGAGGACCAAACCCCTACCCAAAAAGCTATGGGCACAGCCATGGTGTAATGGCCCAAGATACCCCACAGGAAGTTGTGCCCCGACAACCCTAAACGTGAAGGGATCCAACCAACCAACCAACCAGAATAATGAGAGGCTGTTGGTAGTGCTAATTGTACTGGATTTACTAAACCGTGAACCATGAAAGAGGAGGAAAAAAATGAATGCATCACAGAAAGTAAATGAATACACATAAATAAATACACAAGCAGGCTATTTTTTAATCTTTAATTACGCAAATATTCTTTGCATTCAAAAATGATAAGGCTTCTTATAGCAATGTAAAGACCATATGTGATCTGCGACCATTCCTCATAAATCATTGCTCCCTTTATTTTTTTATGTGCATCCTTGCATTTGTGTGTGTGCGTGTCTTTAAACAAGTGTGCATTGGTGCTCTTTAGTATGAATCTTCATAAGATTTTGGCCATTTCCGGGTATTTTCGACTCCTACCTGACACAAGTAGTCAGGAAACCAGCAGAGGTGAATCGTAAATCGGACTGAGTTAGTTGATATAAAGGTTAAAAAAACCCCCAAACATATTTACAAAGGTTTTCCTCCCCTTATTTTAACATAATAAACAATTTTACAATTCAAATTTTACTGTTCAAAATTTCTTACTTTGTTACATTATAATTTTTCTTTTATTTAATGTGGTTGTTTTTAACCGCTATTAACAGTAATGAATAAACCATGCTATGAATGTATATATTATACTGTGTATGTGCGTATAATATGTATGTGTGTGCGTGTGTATAATGTATGTACATGTATGTATGTAAAATTTACATTATACACTTTAAAAAAAATCGAATTTAATATATAAGTATTTAGATTGATTATTCAATTAATCATTGAAATTGGACAACACATTTTGAAAGGACCTATAATTAAAGACAAACAACAGATTTAATTGATTAAAAGGAAATTAAACGTTGTAGCTGAAAATAAGGAAAATAATTGTTTTTCATCCCAATCAGTTTTTTTTAAACATTAATTTTATCAATCTTAAGCAAACCAAGTGTTGATTAACTCAAAAATGAATTAGAAAAGATGTTTGTCAAACAATTCATGATAAAGAAATAAAAAATTGATGCAATACAAATACATCGAATGTTGGCGAAGTACAAAAGTGGATACTTGGGTCCTGAATTTTATTCGTTGACCATGCCAAAATGCAGAACATTTCCCACGCCTACAGTAGTAAATATTTTCTCTATTTATCTTTCTATTTTTTTTTTATCCCTCATTTATTTATTAGAAACTGTTAATAAATCATTATATCTAAGGATGCACGATAAAAAAAAAAATTCTGACCAAACAATTTAAACTGCATGATTTATTTTGACAAAAAAATTAAAAACACTCAAAATGTAATTATTTTTAATATATGTCTATTATTGTTTACAATAACATACAGCTCTGCTCCAAAAGGTTGTGTTGACTTTATCAATGAATTGATCAATACTTACTTCGTTTGTCAATAATAACAGTGTCTTCCCAGACGCAGGGGCTTGCATCTTTTACGACGGGCATGTAACTTCCAAAACATCTTTTTTTTTTTTTTTTAAAACAAATAAAACGTTTTATTCCAATTTCGAAATCCTAGTTTAGGAAATTTCGGAATTTCATTTTGTTTGGCATACTCGGCAGCCAATCAGAAGCCTGCATCGAATAACTTCGTGCTTCTGGACTTTCCCGAGCCTTATTAGGTCGAGCATTTGCATATAATTTTCCAAAGTAGACGCACAGAGAACACAAGAAAATGGATAATTGGTTAGGAATTGTTAAGGTTTGTCAATTTAATAGCGGTCTTACTCGTGGTATTGCGGTAAGACGTTTTCCATTGTATGACGTCATTAGGCATGCACCATTTTTCGTTTTGCTAATTTTTGATTGCCATGTTGTACTGAATGGAGCCGTGTTCTTGTTTGCTTTTTTGTTAAAAAATAAATATACTTAAAGGCTGAACCATGATGTCCTGCTTATTTTCTCACGCATGAGGAAACTGCACACTCTGACATATCCTTACCAGGAATCAATCCAAAACCTCAGCCCCAAAAGAAAGATTCAAAAGAAGCTAACAAAATTGATGACGTTACAAAACGTAAACGTACATTAAAAACATCACGGAAAGGGGAGTTCACGTGGCTTTTTATTTTTTTTTGCGATTAGTCATCTTATTGTGTTTCAAGTTGTGAAAAATGGGGCAGGCAACTTTATGGCTGGTCAGGTAACTTTGCAGAGTTGTCTGCCCTGGTGTCCGAAAACTTTTTGACATGAGTTTCAGACACTGATAATAACTATCAATACATGTCACTTGTAAACACTCTACAAGGTCTCCAATACTAAATGGCACACATGCCTTGGCGAAGAAAAATATATCACCCATTCTTATCAAGTAGTTTTATTTTAGCTTCTACACCTCAGTAGCTATAGCAACAAAAATTCGATTGCAAAATGTCTTTTTTTCCCGTGCATAACTTTGTCCCACGTGCACTTGTTTCTCTTGTATTGTTTTATTGGTGAGCTCTCTCAGCACGTGCAGGTGCAGGTGGTCATCCAGCCCCCCCCACCCTTGCTTTTGAAAATAGCCCTCAGTTTGAGTATTCCTGTTCTGCTGGCTGCCTTCAATTTTATACCTGCAAAGTTTCAATCTCGGGCCTCCCTGCCTCCTTTAACACTCGGTTCCCACACTCTCAGCCTCCCCCTTCTTTTTTTTTTTTCGGGATTACTGGCGGAGAGCGCTCCGGCACTGTTATTTTCAACCTTAGCGGACAAGGTGGTGGGTTGACGGGGGTGTGCAGGGTCCTTCTCGGCTTGTGTATTTGGAAAATATGTCAAAGAAAAGCAAAAAGGCAACAATTTTCTGCTTGAATATCCCTCTGACTAAATCCATTGATCATCCCCGGGCTTCCTGGGAGAGAGGGGGAGAGATGGAGAGGCATGTTTTATCCTCTAATAACTCCTAGCTTCACCCCCCTCCTGCTTCGCTGTTGTTCAGTTGTTGTTGGTCGCGCTCGCGCTCTATTCCATGGAGAACCGGCGAGATTGAAGTTATTTTATGCTTCAGCTCCCCGGGCCCCAATTTGAAAAGTCCTGTGTGTCACTTCTCACACTCAGACGCTGTCACATAGCAAGGGAGCGCTGTATACTTTTGCATTGTTTTTCCCTTTTACTCCCAGTGAAGCCGTCCGGGGTGCCGTGGCAATATTGGTCAAGTAAAACGGGGCGCTGTTTGTATAGTTTTTATACGTTTTTGTGCATAGTTTTTTAGTTCTCGATTCGTTTTGCCTAAATCACTTTCTGAACTCACTTGGTTGAGAATCAAATCACTTCGGGGTTGGTGAAATTACAAATAAGTGAAGTGAACTCAAGATAAGTATGAGCAAGGTTTGAGAGACAAATTCAGTAAAAAAAAAAAACCAATTGATTTAATAGTTTTGTATCTGCCGTGTAGGGAAAATAAGCCCAATTACTGCAAGGACCACTACATCCTTTGTTTCTCTCTTTTTATCGATGGCCGCAGACCCGAAAGACACGCTCTCACTCCTAAGACATTTCCCCTTTGTTTAAGAGACTCTGCTTTTTCGTTCACTACTGGATATTCACACTACTTCGTTTCATTAGGAACACGTTTTCCCTTTTATTTTTGCGGCCATCCTTATGTTTTTTTTTTTGTACTACGGCAGAACGAATTGAACATTCGCATTACACCCAAGTTCAAATACAGTAACTCTGCCTTTTGGGATTGGTGGAATGACAACGCCCCCCTGAGGGAGAGTTCCCGAAAGTGCCCAGGTTTCATCACAGAGACCACAAATCTTTAGCACAGTACAATAATGTCTAATAACATACATTTTTTTGATTGTAATTAAAACATTCATGACTTTGTGTGAATCATGATGATTGTTGCTACGTGTTTGAAACATGTGTTGGTTTAGGATGCTCCGTTTTAATCATCCGCCCCTACTGGCTTCAAAACCGTTAGGAATTCGTGTATAACATGCACCCTTAGTTTTTTTATTAAAAACGGTATAGTCTAGTCAGGTGATGTTTATGTGTATAGACCTTAATCACAAGGATTCTCAAAAGGCTGCACAGACCAGACTATTACTAAACCATCCCCTGATCTAAAACTAACATGAGGGCAAGGAAAAACACAAAAATCTCAACATGAGGTAAATGAAAAAACCCTTGAGAAGGGACCACACATGCGGTAATCCCCCTTTCAGGATGACAAGGCAGTAATGGATGTTGCAATAACAAATAATACATAGATATTGTCACATAAAATATAGGTCATTCATAAGCTATAAAATATAAGTATGTTTTAAGCCTAGATTTAAACTGTCCACTGCGGCAAAGCATTCAACAGCACCCGGGCCCGAATGAAGAACACTCTGTCTTCTTGGCTCTTGGGATCACTAGTAGACCAGCATTTTCAGAGCAAAGGCCCTTAGGGGGGAATTAAATCAAACACCTGTATACAATTTTAATTTACTTTCTCTCAGCTCAAATTAAGCATTGTAAGTGACAAACGTCATTGAATGCGTGCGACCAGGAATAAAATCATTTATTGGCACAATGCCAACATAACATTTACTATGTATTTTTTTAATATGCTTCAATATCTGATCATCAGGTGCACCAAAGTTGTTTTCCTCGTCGTATTTTGTCGCGTTTATTAATATCTTTCAGGAAGACCTTTTGTTTTTTCCTTTCTCTCACACTTGTCTTTGGTACCTTGACTAAAAATAGTGCAATAATGAAATCAAATCGAATGCCTAATTCTATCTATGTCACCTACAGTATACCACTGGTGGTGTAGTGGTTAGGATCCGACGCTCAAACTGCCGAGACCCAGGTTTGAGTCCCGTTGCATCCAATATTTGTCAATTGTGGTTAGCAGTATTTTCCAGGTAATCAATCATTGCATGAATACGGTATTGTATTACTATAAAACCATGTATAACGCGATACAGTACATGTTACAATTTCATTTTATATATTTTGTTTAAGGGTTCCTACGGGTGGTCGAAATCCTTGAAAATGCTCGAATTCTAATATTTTCAAGGATTGAAAATTACTTTAATTTTGCTGAAATACTGCAAATTTAGCCATGATTCTCAACAAAATGCAAGCTATTTTACTGTTATTTTTACCCACCACCCACATGGGGAAAAGATTTGCGGGTATTGAGGTTCGTCAAGCTATAAACACAGGCAGAAAATGGACAACTGTTTAGCCAATCAGAATGCAGAACACGATCTTTGGTGAAAATCTGTGACTCAGCGAAACTGCGAAAAGTAAACCGAAAATAATCAAGAGGAATACTTTACTTCATTTATACGTTATGTACTTTTTTTGTGAAAATTATAGTATTTTTCTTTTTCTTGACAAAAGGTTGCTGAGTTAATTTTAATAATGTCTCATAAACCTCTGATTAGTTTTTTTCAATTTAGACTTTTAAATTTTGGAAACATTTAAAACAGGAAATTTAAGTCCAAATAAAATGTGGTGAAGGTTGTCCAAATCAAATGTGAAATATAGATTACACCTATTTGCAATAGAGATATACGCTTTACTTTTCCAACATATTTTGCATGTATTGGCAAAGTGTCTAAATCCATTTCCCAATTCCAGTTCTTAGTACTAGCACGTATGGCCTCCATCATGTTGCGTCTGGCCTCTTTAGTCACGGTGTCGGTTGGGGGCACGGCGTTGGCCGTCTAATTGTGCTTTAGCAGCTCTGGCACCTTCCAGACTGGACCTTCTTCACCTGCCAGCAACCTCCGTCTCTGGCAGACTCAATAAACTGCAGCTAATTGGACGCCGATGACAGACAAGGCGGCCCCAATTTATTGCAGTTTGAAGACAAGCCATTCACCTTGCCTCCCTGCTCCCCTTGAGTCATCATGGCCAAGCAACGCTCTCAGACAAGTGAACAGCTACCCTCCCTCCAACACTCTCACCTGACCTACTGAAGCCCGCATTGGCATGTGATGTCTCTATTGTGTGATGCAACGGCAACTAGAGAACTCAAATGAAGACAAATTAATGTATATTTAATAAAGAGACCTCCTGCTACTTTAAGCTGTGGTTATCGCTGTTAGACTGCTTCGCGGATTCTGGACTGAATTGAATCGTCTTTAGTGTCATTGATATCAACGTATGGGGCACTGTGTTCTGAGACAGCACACGGCAAATGCTTTCGAGCGGACAGGTTAAGGAGGCCTTGCGTGTATGTGTGCGCAACTGTGATAGCCTGGTGTATGATGTCAATCTAACGGCAAGGCGGGCTCACAAGTCGATGTGTAAAAAAAAAAGAAAAGAAAAAGGGTGAAAAAATATTGAAGTGAATACTTTTTTTGCTAGAAGAGCATATTTATTTGCATTATCATTTCCTTTTGGCACATCATACCCTCGGCAATACTGGTCGATTGCGATATAAATATTTTACTAAATCACTTGGCATATCAAACCTCCCAGCCATGGCATTTGTGTTCATCCGGTTTGAAATTTGTCCAATTTTAGGGGTCCTGAACACAACCTTATAAAAGTCAGCCCCTGAAAAGTTATATGGTTGGGGGGAGGGCGGAGGGGAAGGGGGAATCATTTTCCACAATCATAAAAGGACACGTGAGAATGTCTTGTTTTTGGACCAGTTAACAGGGAACGTCTAGACCAGGGATGTCAAACTCAATTGCACAAGGGGCCAAAATTCAAAACACACTTAAAGTCACGGGCCAACCAGGATAAACATTTATTGAACACACTTAAATTGAATGTTTTTGGAACATAAATATGAAAAAAAAAACAGACAAGAATATTAAATTAAACCTTAAATCACTTATACAGTATTTATTATTTTGCTCTAAATAAAAATAGCTTGTTAAATCATACAACTTAGAACTTAACTTAAACAACTTAACATTAAAATAACATTCAAATTCCTTTGCTACTATGTCAATGTATATATGAAAAAAAAAACCTTAAATATCCCAAAAGATTTTGCTCTCCTTTATATATCTCCTGTCAAAAGTAGAAATATGAAAATGCTATAAAACCTGGAAATATACATAAAACATGTATTTTTCAAAAATAACAATTCTAATCATTCCGTTTTCTTTGCTCTTATGACTCTGATTTGATCATTTGCTCTGATCGCAGCCAGACACTGTGTAGTTCTTTGCAGTATTGTGTTTTCAGCGCGACGAAAAGGGTATAGTATGTATATAGTATATAGCAGGGTTCGGGAACCTTTTTGACTCAAGAGCCATAAAAGCAAAATATATTAATTTTATTTTGGGAAAGAGCTACACCATATACTTTGAGACAAATTTACTAAATTGCTAAACCCGTGCCCCACACAAAAGCTTAGTCTTCAGCACATTTATTTTTGATGATTTGATAAAAATTATGAAAAGAGAACAATGCTAGAGCCCGTGTCCTAAAATCAACAAACATACCACTTTAAACTTGTCTCTTTCTTGCAATTACTCAAGATCGGTTAAACTAATTTTGACCCTTTTTTTCCTACATATTGGTTTCAAAACCAGATGCATCATTTATTTTGTAAAAACTTCACAACATTCTGAGAACAGGGAGCCCTGATGTGCTTACCTTTGGCGAGAGATGGGAGCGAGTGCTTGCACTTTTTGCATAGCTCCACCCATCCCCCCCAATTACCCTATCAAATAACTTTAAGTTCTCTTCCGGTGTTTTGGCGTATTTACAATTTGTTCCGTGGATTCATCAAAAAGTATCTGAACACTGAACACAGATTATGTAGTGAGCTTTTATGTAAAGGATTCTTTAGCGTTGTAGAGCCAAAACGAGTTTTATTTTGTGTGGTACCTTGACTGTAAATCGTAGTGTAAACGTGCCCTATATAAATTGAAAAGTACTGCTTTCATATTCAATTTTGGTTTGGCTTTGCCTGTATTAGAACAGGATTGATGGTTCAAGTTTTGAACGAGATGGAGAATGGGCCAGTAATAACAATAATGTAAAATGGTCTTGCGGGCCGGATATGATCACACGTCGGGCCGGACTTGGCCCGTGGGCCGGGAGTTTGACACAGGTGGTCTAGACTGATTGTTGACCATCGTAACAATGATTGAATACTTTTCAATGACTCATGAATATATACAATGTTAAAGGGATTTGGCATTTTTAGTTTGAAATCTGACTTTTAGGTGAACAACAACGTATGGGGCAATTTTACATGAAAGAAATTACTTTTTTTAAATGTTCTTAGACCTCAGCGTGAACCGGAAGAGAGTAAATTTGTGACACAAGCTTGTTTTATTCCCACGTATCTAATTTTTAATGATTAATAAAACAAAAATATGTAATGAATTTTTCAGACAAAAGAAAAAAATAAAACCGAAAACGTTTCCCAAAAGAACCATGGAGTTATGATGTGACTTCAAAAGTAAGGCAAGCCTTGCAAAGATGGCTTCTTCTCGGAGTAAAGATTTTGCAAAAATGTGGCTATTTTTCATTTGGCACTTGAGAAGGAAGGAGAACGCAATTAAAACAGGGGCGCTTCCAACCTTTTACCAACAAGACTTTCATGTGTCCCTTTGCTTCTAGGTTAACAGCTAACCAGATTTTGGCTAATGTTTACATGCTAACACTACAGAGCTGAGTAGCTAGAGTTCAATAGTCTTAATCGTAAAACATCTCTCTATGTATGACATTCAATACTTTGTTCCTTGGAGCCGATTGGTTGATGCTAAGCTAGCTGCAAGAAAAATAATTTATTAGTACTATTAATTAAACATGGCCCATGTGCCGTGACTCGATGCATTATTGAAATGAAATGATCTGCATTTTATATAGCGCTTTTCAAGTCAATGACTTCTCAAAGCGCTTTACAATGTGCTCCACATTTCCCAATAGCGGCCTTGCAGCCATGTAAGGCGCTAACCTGCTTATTGGGGGTAGTAGGGGTTCAGTGTCTTACCCAAGGACACTTCGACATGTAACACGGAGGAGCCGGGATTCGAACTGGGATCCCTTGATCCCAAGACGAGCGCTCTACCTCCTGAGCTACTGCCGCCCCTATTATTCTGTGCCTACTACCTCTTCATTGCATCAGTTACCTCCTCCCATCAGTTTCTTGCCACTGTTTTACTTAAAATACCAACAAAATATGTATAGTGATATGGTTGTGGTATGGAGTTGGTAAACGTGAGGTACAGTTTGTACTTTGCATTTGGAATGGGTTCTGCCACAGTTGGGCGAGACTTAAGAAAAAAACGAATGTTTTCTACATTTTGTCAGGACCAGAACAGGAGGAAGACCCAGATGCGTAATGTTTACTCACAGGTTTATTGAGATATAGAGGAAAAACAAACACCAGTGCCCGGTGCTCGCTGGACGAGGGAAGCAAGCTGCTTACGGGGTCGGAGCGTGTTCGGAATGCGAAAGTGGATCCCACTGAGCGGGAGATCGTAGCGTG
Source organism: Urocampus carinirostris (assembly GCF_059441175.1). NCBI lineage: Eukaryota > Metazoa > Chordata > Actinopteri > Syngnathiformes > Syngnathidae > Urocampus > Urocampus carinirostris. Next base: position 30,348,882 of record NC_142355.1, read on the forward strand.
GTCAAACGGGAAAAACGTGTCGATAGCCGGAGCGGGGGATCGGAGCGTGGTCAGTTGTCCAAAACGGGCCGTTAGCCGGGACGGGAGATCAGAACATAGTCGGTGGTCAAAAACTGGTCGTTAGCCGGAGACACACAGGAAATCAGGAACAGACGAATGGTATACGGATAACCACATTTATTCGACGAAATTGCTTGCCTTGCGTAAGCAGAGGTTCGCTGACGGACTGACAAAGGGCGAGTAAGAGCACTGAGCTTAAATAGGAGGGGGAACCAATCAGGTAACCAGCAGCAACAGCAGATGGCGCCAAAGGAGTGGGCACAGGTGAGTGCAATGACTAATCATGACACATTTATATATCTAATAGATCAGGGGTCCTCAATGTGGGGCCAGCGAGTACTAGATAGCCCCCTAGAACACCCGAGTAGCCCGCAGACATGTTCTGAGAATAGCTCACCAGTAAAGGGTCATTGTAATCTTCTAGGAAATTTGATTTCTAACAGGAATAAGAAATCATTAACATTATTAGTGTCTTTGAATATACCAGCTCAGTAGCCTAGATGGTAAGGCGCCCGCTTTGAGACTGGGAGGTCGGTGGTTCGCGCCCCGGCCGAGTCATTCCTAAGACTTAAAAAGTGGTCGGCGGCGCCCTCTGTTGGCTGCGGCTGCATCGGCTCGCTACAACGGGTCAGGTGCAATCGACATTTCGTTCTGTGTACATTGTTACACAGAATGACAATACAAGGAAATTATTATTATTATTATTATATAATAGATTCTCTTTAAAATGAACTTACAATTTTTATTTGTAAATCATTCAGTTATCTTATACAAGGTACATGTGTCATAAGTCGACAGATTATTTTTAAAACTACTTTGAAAAATGACAACCTTGTAACAACATACTTATTGCATGATAAGATGATATTTTACAAATACACACAACCCTTCCTGCTTATCAGGAGCTCTCAGATTTAGAAAGGTTAGTTTGCCCTGTGGTGGATTATTGAGATTCTAGGAAAAAATTAATGGTATTTCTGTAGCTAGGTGAAAAGTGAATTAAAGTTAATTTTGCGTAAATAAGACATAATGTTCTCACACTTTTTGTTTGATTCCAAACTGAACATGAATATAATCGGCAAACAGTAGAAATAACATTGTTTTGTGTGAATAGTTAAATATGGGACAAATTGTCATAACACACATTTAATTACATTTATAAAAAGAAGATAAAAATGAATTATATATTTTTTGTTAGTCAACATTCATTTATAGTTCAGAAATTTTTAGCATTCCTCCTAATAATGCTTACGCTCTTGGCCACCAATAAATGGAGGTAAAAAAAAGGAAAAATACATGATCGATTCCCCCAAATTATTTTCAAACTTAGCGAATGATCTAAATATGTAAAACAAGCTGTGCTCTTTGTGTATTTTAGTGGTTGACTGAGCCCATATCCACCCAACTTCTGACCTTAACAACCTGGTAATAACATAATAACAGTGTTCGCACAGGTGTTCAAAATCCTTGAACACGCTTTAATATTGATGTTGTGTTTTCACGAACTGAAAAGTGCTTAAACTTTTAGTGAACTGCTTGTTAATGCCTGAAAGTGTCGCCATGTTTCACAAGTCTGCTTAAAAATGACGCCTGTACTGCTCTCTGTTGGCTTCGCTTTGCCATTGCATTTCTTCTCTTGTGAGTAACAGCATCCAGCATTAGTTTGTATGGCATCGTCCTATGAAGCGTCATCATCCCCTAAGGGCCGCACCCAGGAGGACGGGTGCATGCTAGACATAAACAGGGCTTCGTGTGAATTAGTGCAGGCATTTATGGACATTTATTATGGGCCATGCAAAATATTAGGAGATATAATTTTTTAGTAGTAAATTTGGAAGAATTTCATGCAACCTAAAATCTAAGATGCATGTTAACATAATTGTACCCCCCAGTTACAGTATATGCGGAGAGATTTATCTACAAAATATTGACACATTTATATTTGCAAACTACCCAAGATCTGAAATCAAAAATATATTTGTTGATCTGCAAAATATGATTCACACCTGATTTCTCCTTTTAAAGCAATGGAAAATTGCCTTTAAAAGTCCTTTTAAAAGCGCTTGAATTTGGTCACGAAAAAGGTGTGTGAACCAGTTGTAAAAAAATAAGTTATTCAAAAAATGCATATCAAATTTTCTGCCCTTTGCGCTAATCCGTGACAGAAGGAGCCATGCGCCAGAAAAAAGGTTGGTGTCTCCTGGGATATCAGATTCTTTAAAATACATTATTAGATAAATTGTTTAATCACCAAAATAATTAAATAATGGTTTTCTACATAGTTGATGTTGGCATATAACATTACATCCAATCCTTGACACATTTGATGTACTCTGCCAAGCACATTAAGTATCTGAAAGTGATAAAGCTTCAATTTGCTACACCATTAGACTAATTACCGCCATAATTAAGCAACTACTTGATTAGAACTAATGGGCACCTAATTATCCAGGAAGAAAGGATCAGGTGCTAATTAATAGAGTCAAGTTTATGTCTTCTGACTTACCGGCGGCCATTACCGAGCATAAGGGACGGCCAAGAAGAAGAATGGGGGCAAACAAAAGGGAATATACCTATACCTATAACAACAGTTGCTAATGAGAGTTAACATAACATGATTGCGCCAAGTACTTGAAATGTCATTTTGTACGCATTTAGCAGTCGGTGTGTTGCATGCCATCACTCGACTGTAATTGCTTTCCACAATGAGCATCTCTGCGAGATAAATAGAGACAAATCTAAAATTTATAGAATTTCTATATTTGCATAAAGTGTATTATCTAAACAGAAGCGAAAAGCCAGAGTGCCCGAAAGGTCATTAAATTTTAACTGTATCCGATGCAAGAATAAGGGCGTCATCAATCCATCAATCGGCCGCTTATTTAAGGTACGTGATTGCAATAAGGCGGTCAGGCAAAGTCGGATACAATATGCATGACCGAGTATAATCTGACACTTTTGTGATGTATACTTCTTCTTTATATTAATGTTTGAATAATATGTGCCTGGAGGGTGGCCTGTGAATTAAAACTGAAATTGAAAGGGATGTCTTTGAAAAAAGCCTCCGATACGTTCAAACAGATGAAATAAGCAGACAGACATACCATGAGTGATTCTCAAAACTTTTTACTGCTAGAAGGAATTTCGCGGTAATAACCCACTTAAAAATGACACTTGAGTGATTTGTTTATGGCGGCACGATGGATGGGTGGCTAGCGCGCAGCCACACGGTGCAGAGGTTCAGGGTTCGAGTCCAGGTAAAGCCTCCCCGTGTGGAGTTTGCCTGTGTGGGTTTCCTCCCACATTCCCAAAAACATTCATCTCACAAAGGTGTGAATGAGTGAGTGAGCTGTCTGTCCCTGTTTACCCTGTAACTGGCTGGCAACCAGTTCAGGGTGTACCCTGCCCACTGCCCAGAGATAGCTGGGATGGGCTCCAGCACCCCCGCCACCCTACTGTGGATTAGTGGTGCAGACAATGGATGGGTGATTTTTTTTTTTTTATACCGAAACTGTTCAATTATTATTTGGAATTAACATATGGACAATAAATAAAATGTAACTTGTGAAGCACGTTAGCCATACGAGGTAGACGGGCGACAATGGAGTACTTACAGGAATTTAGTTTTCATTTTTGTTCTTGTCTATTCTTGTTGTTTTATTGAGTTTTTCCTTGTAAATCTTTTACTTGTTCTTCTGCTACTAGATTTTCCATTTTATTTTCATTTACTCATTCTTCTACTTTTTATTATTTTTGTTTTCTACTTGCAATTTTTGTTCTTGTCTTTTTTGGTAGTATTTTTTTTTGTTCATGTTTTTCTAGTTCTTTTTGTTCTCCTGGTTCTTTCTCTTTTACTTGTTGTCCTTCAGTTTTTCTCTGACTTGTTCTTCTAATCGTCTTTAACTTTTCCTTCTTGTTCTTTTCTTTGTTTTTGTCTTCTATTTTTTGTTCCTTTTCCACTCTCTTTTTTGTTCAGGGGTTCTTTTTTTGTTTCCTTTCTTCTCATTCTTTTTTTTTTGTCTTGTTATTCTTTTTATCTTGTTCTATTTCTTGTTCCTCTCTTTTCTTCTTGCTCTACTCATTTACTTGTTTGCCTTCTCATTCTTTCTCTACCTGTTCTTTATTTTGTTTTCCACCAGCTTGTTTTTCTTCTTGTTCTTCACTTATTTTTTTCTTGTTCTTTTTGGTATTGTCTTCTATGTTTTTCTGCTCATTCTCTACTTGTTCGTCCTGCTTTTCTATTTGTTCTTCTTCTATCTATTTCTTCTTTTACTTGATCTTCTTTTCTAGTCTTTTGGCTTCTTGTTCTTATTTCATTTTTTTTTCTAGTTTCTTGCACTTTGTTCTGTTTTCTTCTTCTCATCATATTTGAACTACACCCAATACATATCTACTTGTATCCTCACTCTAACTCTAGAACACGCAATGTTTACTCATGTTTAAAAGGAAAAAAAATAATTTACTTTCAGTGTTATGAATGACTGGATTTCGATCCAGCACATAATTAAATTGCTTTTTTTAAAATAACCTTTTTGGTTGGCAGGCTGAACAAGATTAATCACATTTTTATCCATTAAATGCTAGTAAGAATACTGTAATGCAGCCACTAAGAACAAAAGCGTTAAAAAAAATATAAAAAAACCTTTTATATCAATGAGGAGCCTTGTGCTATAATAAAAAAGGCCTGTTTGGTCGCAAGTCTGATACAAAATCCTGTCTATTTATGGCACATCGAGCACCAACTTAGATGCAGCATTGGAGATATCCACCTCTGCGGATACAAAATGCATGCTCAGTTTTTCATTCATGGAGACAGCGCTTACCCAGGCCACCTGTAATTTCACACTTGGTGGTTTTGCTGGCACCAAATTTTTTAAACAAAAGATCCCCAAAATAGCATTTTTACAATATGTCCTCTTTCAAGTTACTTTCAGGAAGCTTTCCAATGAATAGATTCCTCTATGCAACACCAATCCCACATGGGCACGTTTGACATTGACGCTCCATTTTATATTCACAGCAATGTTATTGTTGCTCTTCTTTTTATAGTGCCGTGTCATTTTGACAACATTCCAGTCCATGTGTACAGGAAATAAGTTGTCATCATGCCTATAGGAATATTCCACGGAGGGTAAAAGACATTGAGAGAGCTGGTTTAGGGTATTTCTTTTGACAAGAAGCTTTCTAACAAGCCTACATCTTTGTCTTTGATGAGGAATAAGAATAGCATGTGTTTTGGGCATTGCTGTTACACTTTGGCAGTCTTGGGTCTTAAAGTTTTGACAAAGTTTAGAAGTTTTGGTGTAGGATCACTCACTGCCTGTCCCTGAGAGGCAAATCTCTTCTTACTGTATTTACCACACTCAAGACGATTCACATGCATTGTTTAAAAAAATACTACTTTACAATCCTTGCCTTATTTGCATTGTTTCTTGTCCTGTAAAAAATAGCCAGTGTGAAGTTGGGTATTTTATAAAAGTGATCCATATTGTATTATTAATAAACGTGGCTTTGGTTACCATGACAATCAAGGTCACTCATGCTGAGAAGCAATCAAGTACGAGTTGGTTCACAGTTCACGAGTTTGTCAAGTCATGGTCAAGTCATGTTTATTTGTATAGCCCTTAATCACAAAGAGTATCAAAGGGCTGCACAGACCACAGATTATTGCAAACCACAGACTATTATTGCACCATCCCCTGATCTAAAACCTACATGAGGGCAAGGAAAAACTCAAAAACCTCAACATGAGGAAAATGAAAAAACCTTGAGAAGGGAGGTTTAAGAAAACTTATTGCAGCTTTGCTTATCTTTTGGCTTGACGGGTCATGGAAGGATGGAGGGATGGTACAGTAAAACATCTTTTTGTTGCAAATATATTACAATTTTGACAAAATGAATCAGTGTTTGATCAAGTTTTCCCTAATTCATTGTATTAACGACACTTTTTTTGGACTTACAATTAGAATTTCATGTATTGTCTGGCTTTGTGAAAATACACTAAAAGGGACTAAAAATAACTAGTGTGTCTTAATTTCATATTATTTTATAGAATAAGCTATACAGGAATGTATGCATTTTCATAGTTATTTCAACCAAAAGTAGGGATGCTATGTACCACTTTTTGCAGACTGATCGGGACAGTCAACTTTCAGTAGTCATACTATTTAAAAACCTTCTTTCCCATACTCAAAAAACCCACAAACATTATTCAATAGCAGTTTGTTTAAATCCTGGTGTCTTTTTCCTTAAAATTACATTAAATCTAGGGCAATTTATCATCTCCCTAAATCCTAATTCCAGTATCGATTCCTGTCACAAGTAACGATAGCTTAAACAAGGCTAGTAAAGCTTTGATACCATTACCTGGTATTGGTACTCACCCATGCCTTATCCACTGTGGTAATTCTACCAGTACTTTAAATTAGTATCTGAGGGGAGTGAAGATTTGTACTGTTATTGAGAAAAAAAACAACATTTTCTGTTTATAGCACATAAAAGATCAATTGTGTATGTACTTGTTGTTTTTTTAAATCTACATTTCTGTAATTACTTAGTATGGAAATACTTTTCTATATAATGGTGCACTTATTAAAAACATTGGACCTATTTAAAACTTTCAGTCTGCTACAAATAGATGTTTCCATAGTGCAGTGGTTAGCACATTGACCTAACACGCGAAAGATCTCGAAAGAAGGCCGGGTGTAAACATTTGAGAGGGATGGCCGCCGACAGGTTGTACTTGCCCAAGACACACCACAGGAAATGGTGACCCTAGGGCCCTAGTGGTTAGGGGATACAACAACACACCCACCTACCCACAAAACGATTAATACTGTTCTACCTGCATATGGCATTTAAGTCTCTTTGCTTGTCCCTGACTGCACCGACTTGATGTGCAGTGTAATCATCTGCTTGGTGCGGAGCAGACGTAAATGGAAGTAATTAGGGGTATGTCAAACATAATTAATAAACCAGGTTTAGCTTGTGAAAACACTTGTCAGCGGGATGAATAAAGATTCTGTCTCTAGTGTCCCTAACGCCACCATCCTCTTGTCAGTTTTTTTTCCCTGGTTTAATTAGGTCACCCTTTGCACTTATAAGTCAGCGCTGCCCTCTCACTTTGCCCCTTGTTCCTCGAGCCTTCCCTCTTCTAGTTTGGAGGGGGTCCGGGATCTGGCGGAAGGGGTTTTGGCAATAGGGAGGGGCGGTCTCCGGCGTTGGGGGAGACGCTAGCATCCTCTGGAAGGGAAATAAATGTGCCTGTCTGTCCAGCGCCTGGATGAAATTAATTGCGGGCTCCTCATGCTGTCTGGGTACAACTGGGGCATTAACATAAGCAATTTGCGTCCAACTTCTGCTTAATAGAGCATCGGACCTGGCCCCGATAAGGCTTTTAAGGTCCCTAATGCATTAGCATAATCATAATACCCAAATATTATAACGCCCCTGATTTGCTAAAGCCCATTCATTATTGATAAGAACAAAAGGTTTTATAAATTACAAAAAGGGGAGCGTGACCTATAATTACAACTGGCAAATTAGGCCCCTTCGCTAAAGTCGCTTTTGAAGGGAAAATAATGATGTCGGAGACCTTTTTTCCCCCTACCCTCTGAACGGAAACAAATCATAGATGCCTTTACGTGTTTTAAATGGAGGTTTGAGAAGCACTCTAGTGGGTTGACCAGAGAGCGGGAAGCTTTTTCGCGTCTGGCCAGCTACTGCAGTAGCACGGCTGCTAGTTCCTACTACTTGTCAGTTTTTTTGTTGCACACAAATAATAACACGTGTTCATGTTGTGTCTGCAGACACTAATTTGCGAGCGTGACTGGGTAGTTCAGTAATGAAGTGCCACCTTCATGAGTGAAAATGTAATTTAAAGGGAGAGGGCTATTTGCCTTACTTTTGCTCTGCCTTAAGTTTTAGTACATTTGTGGACTTACAGTAATGAAGACCTGATTCTATGTGTGAAAGTACAAGCCTGATTTTACGATTGACTTTTGATTTTATTGTCAGAGAGAATTTGATCCCGCTTTCTCAGATAGTGGGTATTGGTCTTATTAACCCCCTAATTCAGGCTTTTTGAAAAACTTTTTACATACATTTCTGACATACTGACAAACAAAAAGAAAAATAGAAAAAATACACAAAAACAAATGGATAATGAATATATACATAGATAAATGAAGAAGAGAGTCTATATGGAAACTAGCACCACCTTCAGCTTTATTCATTAGTACTCTCTAAACATGAGTTTAGAAAGGCCCAAAAATATAGGAAGACTTTATTTCTTGACATTTTTTTAAAACCCTTTTTAAAATGTGTACCCCAAAAGTGGTTGTTGTTCCAAAAAGAAAGCATTTTATGTCCGAAGTTTACATGGAACAGGATCTTGTACCACTAAATTTTGCGGAAACCCAACACTACAAGTTTTTACAAAGCTCGAAGTGTATGATGTTTTGTTTTCCTTTTCTGAAGTATTTTATTTTTCCCTTTTCTTTCACCAGTATTTATTTTGAAATGATTTCAGGAAGGATGCCGCAATAACAATTATTCATGACATGAATAGATCAGTTTCAAAATCAACCTTACATTAGGCATAGTATATTTGTTTACTGTGCCTTGGCATGCTATTATTTTGAAGATGTTTCTGGGAGACAGTGACTCGTTGCTCCTTTTCGAACCATGCTAGACAACAACAAAATTCCTCATTTGTTTTTGATATATTTTGTTTTTAAATTTTATTTCCCTTCTTGCCCATGTTCACTTAGGTGTGCATCGAATACCGTTTTACTCTTTCATCACATTCTTTTATCAATTTAAATACATTTTAAATGTGCAATCTCATACCTGCTCAAGTTACCCTAGTACTTAGGACCACGGTCATCTGATTCTCATTTTTTTTTCTCCCGGAAGATGCCGTTTTTTAAAAATTCAATGTTTGGCACTGCAGCACCTAGTAGCCCGGCAACGTTCATGAAAATTTTGGCAGTCAGCCGGCACTGTACTTACCACTTCATTCATCTATGTATTTGCTAATTCTTTAAGCTAATGTTGCCAAAGCCCCTGGTTAGATTGCTGGTATGGGCTCTAAACATCATAGCTTTACTTGCAATACACATTGTTTCATCAAAACAGTTGACTTATTCTTCCACACTATGACGCTATAGGAATGCTAGCTAAAAAAAAGAGGAGTACGAGGAGTTTTCTAGAATAATTATAATAATAATAATCAAAATCATGCAGTTTTATCATAACAAAACATGTTTTTTTTGTGGCGTCAGATTAATTAATGGGCTGCTTACATAATGGATAATAGAAATTCATCTAGAAGGTCATTGAACTTTAAAAGTTATCATCTTGCATACAAATGATCTTGTTCTTGTGCAAAAACATGACCTTGTTGCTGTAAAATGACTTTGGTAAAGTTCTTCGTCCAATGAAATCATTATTTCTTTACTAACGAGATACATGTAATTGATGCTGAAGTTTTCAAGAAGACAAAATCAGTTTTCACTTTCAAATGAGCTTATTAGAATTTGGTAAGGGGTAAAAAAACATTTCTACATGGTTTGATTCTGTGTTCAAAGCAAGACTTTGTATTCTTCATTCTTCTTCCATATCAGACTGAAGTGCCAAAGGGAGTTATTTGGTTATCTCGCTTATTTTTAGGGAAAGAAGAGTGGACGGAAATGTCCCCATGTGGATGGTGATGCACCAGGCTCCTTATCGGTCATTAAGCTCTTTTTATAACGTCACTAGCGCAGGTCACACATCCAGAAAACGATGCTATCGAGGGGCGGACATATTGTGAATCAACAGCTTTGTTAAAGGTGACTTAGTGCTTCCTCTTCCTCGCTCCGTCCAAGTTTTCTAATCTCCGTCTGTCCACAACAATAAGAATTAATTAGGCCGCTTATTTTCCTCTGGATGTTCTGAGGCTCCCCATCTGGATGGAAGCGGGTCCTCTGCGGGCCTGATTAATGGCGCAAGTAGACAGTCGCCACTTCCCCCAGCCATGCCGCGTGGTCTGGGTCACAACTTCCAGAAGGCGACGCAACAGCGGGGGAGGGCCAAGAGATAAAAGTTGCACTCAAGTAAATTTCACTTTTAGGTGGAGAATTTCAGGCCTTGACCTTCAAATTTTTGGAGTTTTCTAACCACATTTATTCGATTAACCTTCTTGCATGAACCTTAAGAATACAGTGATCCCTCTCCACTTCATGCTTCGATTATCAGTTCACTGCTTTGCAGATATTGCATTGAATTTTCTTTAAGTTCAATGATATTAACATATCGTGCATTGTGTTCTGAGCAGACAGCACACAGCAAATGCTAGCAAGAGGGGCCGGTTGTATTTGTGAATGTGCGTGACTCTGTGCGACTTAAAGTCACCATTGTGTTACATAACATACATCTATGTTCTTGCACATGTTGACTGCACTATGTTTACTGCTCACCTTGCACAATGTGGACCATTTTTTTTTCTGCACTATGATGACTATGTTTGCACCAATGCATATGTTGACTATTTTTTTTTGCACTATGATTACTTTTGCACCAAATGCAAAATTGCACAACCCTTACGATACCAACTGTATTACGATACCAACTGTATGTAACATCCTACATGCCGACATTTCTTGTGTAAATATCATGTAAATTATAACTATAGCCTTATCCTCCTTGTTTTATAACCTTATCTTCTCTGTTCCCTTATCTTCTTGGCCTTTTACCTCACTGTGAATGTGTGAAACTGGAGTGTCATGCCCAACTTCGTTGTCACAATATGTTAACCCATTTTGTAACAATGACAATTAAGGTATATTCTATTCTATTCTATACTGCTCTTAGTGATCAATCAGTCCAAGTACATCAGCAACAGGAAGACTTGATTGCCCGTGCATTCATGTGGTAGATTATTGAAGCGCTACTTGACAGAATTTTGGATAATCGTGGATAGGTTTGTGAAACTAGCAGGATGATACTGAGTTACAATACTCGTTGGAACCAGGCAAGGTGATTAATAGGTATTTCTGCTTAAAAAAATCAGATACTTAGTTCTCTTTTTATGAAATCACTTAATTGCGGGGACTATCATGACACTCTCCTTGACTCTGATACAAACATGTTTCTAAGTCACTTAGTGACTATATTTAGCCTGGGTCATCTGTATTTACTCATTTACTATTATGTTCACATTTTTTTCAATAAGAAGTCAAATCAAATCATGTTTATCTATTATGACACCATCCCCTCATCTAAAACCTACATGAGGGCAAATAATACACATATTATCAACATATAATATAGGTTATTCATATGCTATAGAGTAGAAGTGTGTTTTAAGCGTAAATTTAAACATTTCCACTGAGGTTGCAGATCAAATCTCAGGGGGATGAGCATTCCACAGCACCGGGGCCCGAATGGAGAACGCTCTTGAACCTGCGGATCTCTTCTTGGCTCTTGGGATCACTACTAGACCAGCGTTTTCAGAGCGAAGGCTCCGGACCAGAACATAAGGGGAAATTAAATCTGAAAGATATGGGGGAGCAAGTCCATGCATGATTTTTTATACTACCCAAAAAACCTTAAAATCACATCTTAGGCTAACAGGGAGCCAATGCAGGTCAGCTAAAATAGGGGTGATCAAACTTTCTTGTCTTGGTTAAAAGCCTCGCTGCAGCATTTTGTACCAGCTGAAGGCTCTTGATTTTGGACTTCGGAAGACCGGAGAGTAGTCGATTACAGTAATCGAGATGGGCGGTAACAGACGCGTGAATTATAATCCCGGCATCCGACTGAGACAGCATTGGGCAAATTTTAGCAATGTTGCGAAGATGGAAGAAAGATGTTCTAGTAATATTCTTAACGTGTGTTTGAAAGGACAGACACCTAAATTTTGGACTGAGTCACTCTGGGTGATATTACGTTTGTCAATGTTCAGAGCAGTTTTTGAGAACAAGTCATTTAGATGGACCAATAACTAACATTTTGTTCTTTTCAGAGTTAAGGTGCAAAAAGTTGAGTGACATCCATACTTTTATCTCAGTGAGGCAGGCCTCCAAATTTCCACAGTTTAGTGTGGCAGATTCCTCCATCGGAAGATATAGTTGAGTGTCATCTGCGTAGCATTGGAAACTGATATTATACTTGTGAATAATATCAATTAAAGGAAGCATGTAAATGCTGAAAAGAAGGGGGCCAAGTACTTAACCCTGCGGAACACCACAGAATTTAATACCATTTATTTTCTAAAGGCTAAAATTTTAATTTAAGTTTGATTTTTTGGGGGGACCATACATATCATATACATTTTATTAATATATGTGGTTAAAAAGACGCTTGTCATCTGATATTATTGGACAATTAAAAATGAAATTGCTCTGTTGTCAGGTAGCTTCGGCTACAGCATGCTCCCTTTAGAAACACCTTTTTGTATTGTATTCTACAGTGTTTTTTCGTGAGCAAGTACTTTATTGTTTCCTTTTGTAATTGTACATTGTTGTTGTTTTTTTATACTTTGCAATGCTTTGGGAAAGAGCAGCTTGTTAGCAAGGCCCAAGCATTACCCTTACTAATGGGCCCACGACTGGCATGTCACCAACATGTCAAAGCAAAGTTGACATTTACAGCCTGCTCCAGTCACAGCTTCCAACCCCCCTTTTGGAAACCAGCTCTTGTAATAAATTGTTAAGAGTTTTTTTTCAAACTAAGAGGTCAGTAGGTTGAGTTTTATTTGATTTTCTCACACTGTGAGGATTTCTCTTTTTTTGGTAATATTTTGGGCTCTAATTAATGTCCACCCCCAGTATATCTTTCTAAAAAATTTGAATAATGATTTTGATTAACCAATTAGCTGGAAACGGATTTTGCAGCCAGATTTTGGCATCACTTTTATGAATGTTGGTGTTCAGAGAAGACATTTTACATCTATACATTTTGTATCATCAAAGTCTATCTCACATCTTCTGTAACAATAACTGCACTTGTGTCTATACTTACATATCACAATCTCTCCTCTCGAGGTGCTCGAACTCCCCAAACATCTAGCTTTGGCTCTGAGGAGCTAATTTCTAGTCCTATCCATCTTGTTGACTCCTAGAGAAAACAGTAACATCTTCATTTCCGCCACTTCCAGCTCTGCCTCCTTCCAGAGCCATTGTCTTCAAATATATGTTTGAATCCTGCCCTTTTCTAATCACATGTTGTTGCATCCTTGGGCAAAATAGTCCACTCATACATATAATGATATTTCAGTCTATAACCACTCTTACAAAGAGGAAAGGATCAAAGGTTCATCTCTGATGCATCCCAGACTCCTCAGTCACACCTTTATCACATCTTTTTCTTCTCTGCCACTGCTATTTCCTCATTAGTATGTTTTAATATAAATCACAATGTAAAGTATTGAGCTGTTAAAAATAATAGCAGTTCAATGTGACTAATCAGCATATCCCTGATATTTAGTTTATTTTTATTCTTAGATGCCAAACAAGTTACCACTAGGTGTAGTAGGTCCTCAGAAAACAAGCTAGACCCAGAACTTATAATAGGCACGCTCAGAAGGCTGTGCAATTGGGCAAATAGTTGATAAACTAGCAGTCTGGCAACTAATCTCTGAGTTCATCAATTTTGGGGAAGGAAGAAAAAACAAAACAGGTGCAAATCAGGTGTGAAACGGGTGGCGCGTATTTAAGGATGATGAAGCCAGCACAGGCGGCGCAGTGGTTAGCGCGTGTGCGGCACAGTTCTAAGGTCTTGGGAACCTCCTGTGTGGGTTCAAATCCAGCTACCGGACTTCCTGTGCGGAGTTTCTATGTTCTCCCGTGCTCGTGTGGGTTTCAGACATGCATTTCAGGTGGATTGGCCGGTCCAAATTGTCCCTAGGTGTGAATGAGCGAGCGAGTTGTCTGTCCCTGTGTGCCCTGTGATTGGCTGGCAACCAGTTCAGGGTGTCCCCTGCCCACTGCCCGATGATTGCTGGGATGGGCTCCAGCACCCCTGCTACCCCACTAAGGATAAGCGGTGCAGCGAATGAGATGAGATGAGATGGGTTGTTCAAGACACTTCTCTGAAGAATAGCATTCTTTGATTAAAAAGTTGATTGGTGAGGGAAGAACCTTTGAAGAGGTGCAAAAAAATTTTGGCTCGTCAGCTAAAAATAATTTCCAATGCTTAAAATGGGTAAAAAAAACAGGGACACATGGAAGAAAATGGAATACAACCATTAAGGCAGACTGGGAAATAACCAGAATGGCAAAGGCTCAGCCAATTATTTGCACCAGGACAATCAAACACAGTCTGCAGTGACCTGTAACTGCTGCGATAGTTACAAGACGTCTTTGTGAAGCAAATTTATTTTGTAGAATCCCACGCAAAGTCCTTCTGTTAAAAAAAAGGCATGTGCAGAAGAGGTTAACAATTGGCCAAAGAAAACTGGAGGAGCGTTTTGTGGACTGATGAAAGTAAAATTGTCCTTTTTGGGTCCAGGGCCGATCCAAGAGACAATCCCCAAACTCTAAATTCAAACTTCAGTGCACATTGAAGAAGTGAAGCATGGTGCTGCAAGTATCATGGTCCTGGCCTGTTTTACCTATTGTGGTCTGAGGCCCATTTATCGCATATCAGGAATCATGGATCATTTTGTGTATGTCAAGATACACAAAATGATCCAAGGTTATGTTGCCTTATGTTGAAGAGGACATGCCCTTGGAATGGATGTTTCAGCAAAGAAATAACCCCAAACACACCAGTAATTAATGTTATGGAATGGACAGCCCAATCCCCATACCTCAATCCAATCAAGAACTTGTGAGGTTATGTCAAAAATTGCAAAGCAAAACCAAGAAATTTAAATAAATTGTGAAATGTTGTTAAGAAATCATGAAGTGACTAACCACTCAAAGGTGCCACAAGTTGGTTGACTCTGTGTCACGCAGATATGAAACAGTTATAAAAAACTGTGGTGATGCAACTAAATATTTGGATGGTTAAATCCTACCTTTTTAAAAATACAAAATAATTTTGAGTTTGCACAGTTAACAGCAGAACCTGCTATCTTTTTTTAACACACCACTTTGAATTCGGCAGCCTTCTGAGTGTACCCCCTATGAATGCTGGGTCTTGTTTGTTTTCTGAGAATCTACTGCACCTACTGGTAACGTGTTTGGCTTGGAAAAATAAAAAAAAAATACTATTATTGCTATTATTTTGAACAGCACCGTATTTACTCTCGATTTATACAGTTAATCAGTTCCATAAACAAAGTACCCGTATGAATTGAAGTAATGCAAAGTAGGAACTATATATGTACGATAGCGGAACACATTCTGCTTATTTGTGCGCCTTTTCTTTTATCTGTGATATTTTTGCATCACAAAGTACTGTGGACTTGTAGTACAGATACACACAAGTTCAAGCTTACTTGCTAAAAAAGTATGTATTGGTTGATTTTTCCAGCACATATCAATCCAGCTACTGTTCATATATATTGGATGAAACAGTTTCAACCATTATCTGCACCGCTTGTCCTCAGTAGGTTCGCGGGGGTGCTGCGGCCCATCCCAGCTATCCTCTGGCAGTGAGCAGGGGAAAGCCAGCCAGTTGCAGGACAACTCACTCGCTGATTTACACCTAGAGACAATTTGGACCGGCAAATTAACCTGACATGCATGTTTTTGGAATATGAAGAAAACCGGAGTGCCCGCAGACACGGGGAGAACATGCAAACTCCACACGTGGAGGCTGCGGTAGCTGGACTTGAACCCTGAACCTCTGCACTGTGCGCACTAAGCACCCAGCTATCTTGCAGCCCTGTATCTATTCATATATCGTGTGATTCCTTGACAAGCCACTTAAAAGCCTAACTTGTAAACCGATAGGACGCAGCAATTGAGCACATTTTTGGATTGAGAGCAACAAGCCATCTACCTCGTTGATTTTAGTGGTTGACATAAATGAAACTTAAATGCGGAAATGACATCTATTTCGGGGAACAACGTTTCAATGCAAACAAAAAGGGACTTTAATGAGCAGACAATAGCCCGACAAGGATATCGAACATAGAGCAGTAGCTGTATAGAAAAAAATCTCTCATAAGGTCAAGATGAAGACCGCATGTTAGAGCTTGGGGGGAAAAGCTAGAGTGCAACATCACACCCGACTCTTATCTATGCTTGCATCATTCCCCCTGGGAGATGTGCAGACTCTGGCAAAGCGCCGGATTCAAAGGTATATCATGTGCGTGACCTTAGGCTTCAGTAAATATCTACTGCATGGCAATATCAGCACCGTGACACCCGGCTAGACACGTTGGGGTCAACACACATACACATACACCTTCTGTAGAATTTTCTCTTGTCTTATTTACTCCTGGTGTGATATGTAACGCCAGGTTGACACAGGTTGGTACATATAGATTGAAGTTATTGTCAGATAGAAGAAGTATATTCAAATATCCCTGTTTATCAGAAATGATAATATAGTAGGATACAGGTAACATCCGACAATCTGCACAATTTACGTCAAGCAGCACTTAGGAGCACAGCCAGTAGATGCTCATTTTTTACAGCAGAGGCTCGTATTTTTAAATTCTTATCTGTCATTGCTGAGTGTAACAGCCTGGCAATGCAAATGTTAGCTTTGGCAGCCAGCCGGCAAAGCAAACTATCACAAGACTCAATAACTAGATACCCTCTCTGAAGCAGAGGGCGCCATTGTAATGGATGCACGGCCGGTTGGTTGGAGTTGATAAATGTCGTAAGTCGGATATTACTTTTCCTTTTTTTTCCAAAAGTGTGGTCTCCTGATTGTCTGCCAATCCGCCAAATAAATGTAGTAAAGCAAAACCATTTGAAGTTTGATAAAATTCAATGTCACACCAAGTTTCTCTGCCAAGAACTAAGATTTAAATTTTCTAAACACAATGATAAATAGCCTCTTTGTCACTAATCCTTGTCCTGATTGTGAGTGGTTATGGCCATATTTCTTAGTGAGAGTGTGTATTCTTCAAATTTCTGGAGAACGAAAGCTTCATTTCCATCGTTTTCATGATTTTGCTTCTCGCTTTAGAATCACTGTAAATATAGTACAGTACACAATAAAATCATTTTTTATCATACTAACTCGCAAAGTCTTTACAAAGCACATGAGATTCTGAACTGAGCTAAGAAAGAGAAAGGGATTGTGGGAAGGTGTTCAGCCAATAGCATATCTGCATCTTCATATTGCTGTGAAACAAACCAATAGCATACTAGCATTTAATATGTTGAGGACCAATAGGAAACAGGCATCTTCAAGACATATCAGTAAGATAACACTACATACACACAAAAACCATAAAGTTTGAGTTTTGTAAGATTTTAGGCATGGAGAGTAATTTGTCATTGGTGGTAGGGAAAATGCTGCTGAAAAAACATCCTATTCTACATTATGACATGAAAACATCCGAAGGTCTACTATATTTTTTCATTGCTCAGTTTTTACAACTAAGGCCAGTCTCCAAGCACTACTTTGAAAATACTTTTTCCTATTTTTCCTGATGTTTTGAATCTTATTTTTCTCTTCCAAGTCCGTATTGTGCCATGTCTAATCT
This sequence comes from Urocampus carinirostris, assembly GCF_059441175.1. Lineage (NCBI taxonomy): Eukaryota > Metazoa > Chordata > Actinopteri > Syngnathiformes > Syngnathidae > Urocampus > Urocampus carinirostris. The sequence continues at coordinate 30,366,538 of NC_142355.1, forward strand.
CGTTGCGAACACTGTTCATTACGTTGTTAATAACGACAATAGACAAATCAGTATATCTCAGATTTTCTACTTTATTGGGCTCTCCAGTTCCCACACAAACCTAAGAACTTGAAATGTCTGACTCCAGAAAGCAAAAGAAACTTGGCATCAATATCTGATTTCATGAGGTCACCAATTTAGTGATTGAGAGGCCAGGTAGACCAGCTGCCTTCCATTGTGACTTCCATACATTACGACTATGACGTCTATACATCCGCATCTATTGACTTTGCATCATGTCCATTGCTCAACCCATTTGGACTCACTTTTCTCCTCATTAACCCTTAGTTCATTCCTTAATGTGTCATGGGCCAAAGGCCATTGTAATCTTTCTCAATGGACATACCGCTCTTGATCAATACGCCTCGTGCTCAGCAGCAACTCGCATTGTTTCATCTTCCTGCTGACGTTCCGCAGTAAGGTGTGAAGGGATTATTCCAAGTCTCTGAGGACCAACACCAACTCCCCCTTCACAGTATCCTCAAAGCAGCGGATCCCACCCACTCGATTGTTCCTCGTATAATCATATAAAAAGATTCAGGAAGAGTTGTTTTTTTATTGTTGTTGTGCTCTTCCTCTGCCGAACAATGCCCTTCCGCCGTAGGGTCCCCTAGTGGCTTACCAGTCTGCTCTGGGCGCACCTCCACCCCTCATCCCGCCCTCGCTATCTCCTTTTCCTCATCTGGCCCAGACCCACTTCCATGTCCACGTCCCATTGTCTTGAGGAGAGGCAGCACGCGCAAGTCTGAGGCCAGTCCAAACATACTCATCTCTGGCTCTGGACGTCTGCCAAGCATTATTTGAAGGGAAGAGAGACAGAAAGAGAAAAAAAAACAAAAGTTAGGTCCGAAAAAACTCTCCTTTCACAATGGAACAAAGGTGGCGGTCAAAGAAAGAAAGCGGGAGTATCAACTTGTAGTAATTTACAACGTGTCCCACTGCCACTTGTGATAGTCAGAGCTGTTATTGATTTTATGGATGCAGAATAATTATCTGATAACTGTGGGCACAATAACGGCCAAATTTGATATCACAGTTATCGTCCCCATAGAAAAAAATATACCCGATAATTAGTCATTCGCAACACGCTATAATATTGAATCAGCTGACACTACTCATTATTTTCAAAGCATTTGTTATTCATTTGAATACACTTAGATTTTCTACATATAATACCACAACTTGGTCCAGTCTCTTCTATACCCCTTCAAAATGTGCACGAGTTAAAAGCGAGCCAGACCAAGATCAGCTGAGATAATGCATCTTAATAAGAATGAGTGATATATTTTATTAGCCAAGGCATGTGTGACATTCAGTATTGGAGTACTTGTAGGGTGCATGGTCAGACATCAGCAAGTGTAATTAAGTTTACTTGAATCTCAAATTTGATAATAGTTTCCTAAAACTTTACGACCATAAAATATTCTAAATATTATAGCGATATCTATCTATCTATCTGCCTTGGTCATATCCCTCAAGAGGGGAAACCGACAGCAAGACAAACACATGTACAAAAACAAGGAAAAGAAAAAAGAAAAAAGTAGCGATACACACAAAAAAATTGACGGTGGCCAACCCAAATGCCCAAACACAAGTTAAGCACCTCGGCACCCAAGTTGGTCATGCTTTCGTCCCTACAGATGAAACGGGACACAAGAAAGCGGCCATGTCACTCGGGTCAGGGTGACACAACACACTCCTTTGTTCAACAGCAGGGCCCGACAGCTTTCACTGGTTTACCCCTGCCGCATCATACAGGTGCCCTGCCCATCCCTTAGAACGCGTCCTACTATTCTTTTACAACACCTCTCCACATATTCCTATCACCAACAAGAGCTTTAGCGTCCACGATATTTAGACCTTGTTTATTCCGATATAATATTACTTTTCTTTTTTTTTTAACTGTTAGCAACATTTCTTATTAAAGTGAGCCCATTTTCAAGTAGACTTTTTGACAGGAAAGAAATGAAAGCTTTTTTGATGTTCAAATTTGTCAAAATGCAAAATAAAGGCATTGATAATCGACTCAGTCACTTATCAGAGTTTATCTCACATTGATTGACGGTCACACGGCAGCACAGTGGTTAGCGCATGTGCAGCACAATTCTGAGGCCATGAGATCGAACCTTCCTGTGTGGAGTTTGCATGTTCTCCCCATGCTTCCGTGGGTTTCCTTCGGGCACTCCGGTTTTCTCCCACATACCAAAAACATGCATGTCAGGTTAAATTGGCCGGTCCAAATTGTTCCTAGGTGTGACTGAGCGAGTGAGTTGTCTGTCCCTGTGTGCCCTGCAGCTGGCTGGCCACCAGTTCAGGGTGTCCCCTGCCCACTGCCCGAAGATGGCTGGGATGGGCTCCAGAACCCCCGCGACCCTACTGAGGATAAGCGGTGCAGATAATGGATGGATGGATGATTGATGGTTAACAATGATTACCTCACTTAATTGATGTTTGACGAAATAAGCTTGTAAAGCCAAAATGGCATACCGACTTCTATCATCGGCCTAACATTTTGGGTGAAAAACAATTAAATTTTTGTCAAACATCACTGATTAACTAAGTGTTAATCCAGTTGTTTTTCAAAAAGCATTGCAACAACTTTAAGCTCTAAACATTAAAAAATACTAAAAAAGTAGGGTATAGTTTTTGGGAAATGCAAAAAAATAAATAAATCCAATTTGTATGACGCAACTCCCTAAAGTTGAGCTATTAAAAACAACTCTGACATTGGTTCATATTGTAAAAAAAACCCAACATAAAATTGCCAGATAATGAAATTGTTTTGCATGTAAATACTTTTCTTTAATCAAAATATGATCACATTTTATCCCCAAAATTCTATTTGATTCGATTTTGGAGTTATCACAAAGAGTAATTTACTACTTTTTTTTCTTTTATATTATTTTTTTTTAGTTAGAATTATAATTGGCTTGATTTTTGTTGCAGAGCAGTGCACATTGTTTACAATGAGATTAAATGTGGCACTCCAGGAAAACCGGTAATAAAATACTTCATAAAATAAAAATAAGATTACAAAGAATGATAGTGATCTTTTCTCTCATCTTACTACTTTTTCGTTTATAAAATGTACTTTTCGAGAAACTAAGTAATTCTACCCTTCATCTGTATTAACAACAAGTATTTGTAGCCTATTTGTACACAAGCACATCATGTTAAGCACCTTTAGTATGTGCGTATACGTGCATGTGTGTGTGTCACCATCCTCTGTCAGGAAAAGCGAAGTGGGAGCGTTCCCTGGACGAAGCTCCTTTGGCCGAGGAAGCGCTGGTCTCTATTGGCCTCTTTGTGGCTGACTAATGGAGCTTTCCTGTCAGCAGGCCGGGTGCTATCCCCGTGCAGGCTGCGCTACGTGATATTGGCCCTCACCGGAGCTTCAGGGGAAGTTCTGGGATTGGCAGATAACGCGTCGCTGCGCCCTATTCGTCCCACACACTGGTCATGCAAAATTCTTCTCTCTTTTTTTTTTTCAGCAATCAAAATTTAAACGAAGGTAATTTCATTTGCAATATACTACACGTAGAAAAATCATAGCATATTTTTAATATTATCGTAATTGTTATGCTCATTTTGATTAATATTTGCTGCTATATATTAACCTTTTCTGTAGCGTATACTGCAGAGTGTATGCTATAAATGCAATTTCAAAGATACCTGGTGGATTATGAAATCATTTCAGGGAATGTATCTTCTTTCTGGACAGGGTTTTACTACTTTTTTTGTTTTAGAACTAGAATTGGCGGCTCTCTGACTTAGTTACAATGCTGGCATTAGTAGTAACAGGTGCTGTATGGAATTTGGAACTTTTTACTTGCTGCCACTATCTCCTGGCCCATGTCATCATTGCAGTTTATGTCAAGCTCCTCATGTTCCGCATGCATTTCTTACACACACACACACACAAATAAACTCTTCTTTTGGGGGTCTGGGTTGGTGTTTGGACTGTACTTGAAACAGGCCTTTTTTTACTTTCACCAATTCCATGCTACACTAACAAAAAAACATGTGGACAAACATCAAAACTCTCTCCACCCCGCTCCCTCCTTATCCCCCTCATTATTTTATCCCAATGTGTTAGTAAGACAAAAGCAGATAAGCTCTTTAAACTCAATTGGACATCGTTTACACATACTTGATAGAAAAAATATTCTATTTTTAACTTTTTCGAGACACCTCACGCCCCCCACTTTAGGTTCTATGAAGCTGGCCTTACCTGCTTGATTGTTTTGCATTTACTACGAAAGTGATGCTAACAGCTGAAGCGATGCTAGCCACCAAAGCGATTTATATAACAGAAGCGTTAGCACAAAAATATGCTATAACCAGGCTGAATAGAACAGAAAAGGCCCCAGAGATGAGCTAACGATCTTTTGATTACTGAAATCCTGATCTTTCTAAAACATTTACGATATAACATCGTCACATTGGACCACCCATATGTTTTGCACGGATGTTTGTTTGTATTCAGTTTTAACCCAATTTTCGTGGAGCAACTGAATTTTAACATAAAGCTCCAACATACACATTTCTTCATGTGTTTGTGTTTGGCAGGGTCATGATCGGTTATGCTTTTAGTGCCAAAACTTAGCTTCATTTTATTTTACTTTGAAAATAGGCATCATCTTCCTTTGCACAAACCTAGCATCTGCTGTGCTGAGGAAAAAAAAACAGTTTTATTCTATTCTGAAAATGAGTCCAGTCCAGTTATTTTTATTTGTATAGCCCTCAATCACAAGAAGTCTCAAAGGGCTGTACAGAAAATACACAGGCAAATTAAATTCATGTGTGGGAATATTGGTTACAAAACAAGGTGCGAGCAGAGTCCTCTTGTAAAAATGTCACTAAATACTGCAAACCAGAAGAGTACGGATGCATTTACCTATCTCAGTCTGACATAGTCACTGTTATAACCCTGGGAATTGAGTAGTCCTTAATTGTTGATCATTCCGTTTTATAGAAGTGAATCTTAAACATATTTAAAATTTACAAACATTTTTATGATCATTGTTTGAGCTTCTTCTATTCTGAAAACTATCGTCATCGTGACTTATACCTCTGTCAGGTTCTGGACAGTTGCCATGGCGCCCAGCTATGGCAACCAGCTGACTCTGATTACTCCTGTGGGTACTTAAACGTTCTCTTTTAAACTGTGCTTTGCCAGATCGTTGTTGAAAACCTGTTTATGCTTGGTTATACTTGTTGTGCTTGTTGGACTTTGTTGCACTTCGGTGTAACATTCTGAGAGATTCCTGCCAGTTCTGTTTAATTCTGGAAATGCCTAGTTTGTAGTTTTGCCTGTGTTTGACCCGGTTTGTTTTTTGGTCTGGTCCGTTTGTGTTTGGGACAACTTTTCTTTCTCAATTAAAGTGTGCGGACGTCTACGCAAATGGGTTCCTATGAGTTCTGTTTCGTGACAACCTCAGCAACAAGACAGGAAAATATGGTAGTCCTCTAAAACATACCCCCAAAAAATTGCGTGTGTTTTTTGCTACTTTTTCCCTTTTTATTTTATCTGTTTTTGTGTATGTGTTTGTCTTGCTGTTGGTCACCCCTCTCAAGGGATATGACCAGGGTAGCTAGATAGAAAAGATTCCTGATATAAGTATATACCAAATTCCGAGTATAGAATTTGCTCTAATATTGCATATGGTTAATTTTCTCGTACTCCTTTCAAGTTGTAAAACTTGTCAAATAAAATTCATAAAAATATTCTACGATGAGCTTGTTGCGACGGTACACGACAACATGCACCAATTCCGTCATGAGGGAGGTAAAATAAGGGAAAAAACAAACATTTTCTAGTAGCAAATTGACAAAACAAGAACAAAAACCATGATTTTGATCATAATTGCCAAATCAATACCCCAATAGGGAAATTTGCTACAAAAATAAAGATAGCTTAGCAATGTCTTGATGAAGCGGGAATGCAAATTTTCCACTGTACGGGGGCGGGGTGCCATACTTGGGGGGATTCTACTCGCCATTTAACACTCTCTTATCAAAATGCAAGCTGAATCAAGTGAATAGTTGCCCACAGAGGAACCGGGCTCGCCTATTCAGAACCAATTATAAAATGATAATCCAGAGGTGTCACTTCTATTTAAATTTGCCAGTTAATTCAGGAATTTGCGCTTGCGTCAGGGGGATTCGTCAAGGACGCCGATATCCCCGACCGCCGTTTTCTCACGTCATTTAATTTAGACGGGATGTCGACGTTTATGTTAACGTTATTATTCTACCACTGGGGGAAACGTGTGATGACTTCAATGGATACCTTTTAATGACAAAGCAAGACCCAAATGGCACCAGAGTACTACTTTTATTGGTTCGTCTCTGTGTCCCTGGAGTGCCCTAATACAAAACTACATTAAACTGTGACTTTTTTTTTATTATTTGAAGTCATTGCCTATTTTGAGATGCTCGTCCCAACGAAGAATAAGAATAAAGTCCCACGATTCACGCACGGTCACACACACGTGCATATATTTACATTCTGCAATCTTCACGAAGAAAAAGTAATTAGAAAAGGGTAAAGCCAAAAATTAATTGGCCAGCAAAAGCAAATGTAGTGGAAAATATAATTTATGGAAGAGTTGTGAAAAGTGCACTTAGGCAAAAGTCTACATTCACTTGATTAAGATTTAATTGGATTACTCTCAATTTTGAACAACATCATGAACAATCACTGAGTCAAGGGATTTTTTTTTGTCTTTTAGCTTTCAGGAAAATGGTCGTTAATGTCATGTTTGGTAGCGTAAAAAAAGTGTTGTGTTGACTTACTGTAATTGTTGAATTTCCGCTGGCTGACGATTTTACGATTATTATTCATTAAAAACATTTGATAAGGCTATGTTTCCACTCAACTCAACAGTACCTACTGATACCGAGTGCTGATTAGTTTTGTAGTTTTATTCATACATACAATTCGCTCCAATACAATTTTTCAATTAATCGTAAAGTTGTAGTATTTTTTATTTTTTCAGGAAAGGGCATGTTTTGTATCAAAGACCCAACATTGTCACGACCAGGACGGAATCAGGACCCAATTGCGTAACGTTAACCACAAGTTTTATTGATAGAAAGAGGAAGGGCAGCGCCTGCGATCCGGTGCTCGCTAGACGCAGGAAGCAAGTCGCCCTCGCAATCGGATTGTGATCGGAAAATGGAAGTGGATCTTCCGTAGCGGGAGATTGCGGTGTCAGGGACGAAAAAACAGTTCGAAAGCCGGGACGGGAGAGAAAAACGTGGTTGGGATCAAAAACTGGTCGTAAACTGGGACGGGAGAGCAGACGTGGTCGGGATCAAAAAACGGGTTGTAAGCCGGGACGAAAGAGCAGACGTGGTCGGGATCGAAAACAGGTCGTACCCGGACACAAATGAGGAGATCAGGAACGGACAGGTGGAAAGACGGGTGCAAGAACGGGACAGGCGGGAGTCAGGGTCAAAAAGGCTTGCCTTGTAACAACAGAGGTTTGCAGACGAACTAACAATCAGAGAGTGAAAGGACTGGGCTTAAAAAGGGACAGGGAACCAATCAGGTAGCCCGCAGCGGCTGGCGCCAAACGAGCAGGCACAGGTGATCCAAATCAGTCATCATGACAACGAATTTTTAATGTGATGCACAAATGCAGCAGTTGGCCAATGCACATATTAATAGTCACAATATGGTCTGATACTTTTTGTCAGTACTTGCCTATTCCTAATTATGAAGGTAGCTTTTATTTAAAATGTTCATTTCTTTTGACTAATAAGACACTCAACTTTTGAAATCATTTCTAACTCCTACTAGAGTTAGTAGAGTATGATTTAGGGAGTCATTACTAGGTAACTTGAGATATCAGTCCTCGTGATATACATCAAAACTATTTTGAGACTATAATTACTAGAAAATTTTATCATACAATTTATAAGAAACCTGCTATATTTAATGTGTATGTGAGTGTTTGTTTTAGGGAAAATATTGCATATCAGAAGTGCTAACGGTATCGACTTTTGTAATTATTTTTGCCCATTCATTTTTCTCTTTTCAGTGTTTATTATTTGTTTTTCTTTTCATCCTAGAGTGTCATGTCTAATCTTGTTGCAAACCATATTTATTACGTCGTTTTTAATGAAAAAAAGGACCATTCTATCCTATTTTATGGGTATTGATGAAAACCCAAGAGTTGAGCATTGGTATCAATCATGGTAAAACAAGTGGTATTCAAAATCTTGACCTGATATCTGGAACTGATGCTCGTACATGATTAAACTCCACTCCTTAAAGCCTTCTTGATATCCGTTGATACTAGTACGAGTATACAATTACTGAAAAAATGACAAAAACATGCTATTTAAAAGAAACTTACTGTATTCCGGTATGTACGGTTGGTCTTTGTTTTGGGGAAAATATTATGTATCAACATCATGAATGGTCTTGGCACCTGGTATTGGTATCTATGAGTCCTGTACAGCTGAGCATTTGCTCAGGCACACGAGACGATTGATTAGAGTTTATTGGGAGCAAAACTCTTTGCACATGGGCGAGGAGAAAATTCTGAACACAAAACACAGTCCGGGAAAATTCTAGGCTGGCACTGTTCAGGAAGTTCAGGATCGATCAAAGACAAATGCGGGCATGAACCTAAAAAAGGCACCAAAAAAATCTGACAGCTTCTGCTGTCTGCACAGTCCTTAAAACACTTCTCCCGATTAAAGTTAGAAACAGGTCATGAAAAATGTATGGGGTCCTTCAGTCTGTATGCTCTATGGCACCTTGTGTGGGAGGGTGGCATGCTGGATCCCAAGATCATTAGTACCAATCACAGGGAAAAAGAAAATGCTGACCCAATATCTGATACTGTACATTACCACCTCATTTATTGATATTCAAAGCAATGTTTTCCGATCATGACATTGTATTTCTTTGTTTATATTACCTGTCCAGTGTTGGGATTTCAAATACCTTGAAAAAATACCTGTATAGATACCGGCTAGCAATACTCATTTATCCCAATTATTGCTGTTATTATTTTTGATGAACAACAAGTGGTTTTAAAATCTTGACCTGATAACTGGTACTGTTACGTACATTACTACCTCCCCCCCAAAAATAGATGTATTTTGGTCTCTATTTAAAGTAAAACATTTTGATCACAACTTATGGCTATTTTCAATCTGAATATGCTCATTATATAATAGTATTACAGCTACCAATAGTATTGTGCGGAACGGCTCTACCCAATACACAGCAGGGTTTCTACATCAATGATAATTAGTAAAATTGAGAAATTGCCCATGAAGATTGTGTATTTTTTTAGAGTATGTTTGTGATTTGAACAAGCAGGAAATTCAGATTTTTTTTTTTACATTAAGAAGAAGTTACATGTGTTTTACATGCCATTCAACTATATTTAGTTACACTTAGAAGTTACATCAGGCCCTCTAAGGGAAGTCATTATGCCGATATGACTTATTTGAGAATGAATTTGACACCCCTGCCTTAAAATGACACTGGTACAGATACCTGCTATCGATACTCATCCATCCCAATTTGTTGGTATTACAAATGGCACATTACTCTGCTGCAAACAAAAATATAAAATTGATACAATAATTGAATTTTACAAGGCAGCCCGTCCCCATAGTTAATCATATTGTGCCTGATAGCGTCAGAAATTCAACCTCTTGAAACCCAATGTGTGTTGAAGCACTCGGTTGAAGTGACATCTTGACTCAGTGTCGCCTCGTCTCCACTTTGGCCTTTTGTCGGGTAAGGACTTGCCCTTCTCTCTGTCAGGCGTCCTCCGGGACCGCCGTTTTCTATGTCGCCTCATTGGCATGCTAAAGAGGCCCTGATATTACATTTAAAGAGGGACTTAAACTCGCCCATTGAGGGCTTACCTCTAGGACCTTTTAACGTTTTTTTTTGGTTTTGTTTTGTATTGTTTGTTTTTTTCCTTTTTTCCCAGCTACCATTCTTGGAAGTCATCCAAGTAGATTGAAAAGATAGGGCGGTCGTGGAGCACATGGATAGGGAGCTTATTGACAGCGTTGAGCTTGGGCAAATGGAAACAATGCACGGACTGTTAGCCAGTGACAGGCTTTTGCTGCTCTTATTATTGCACGGGGAACATAAGTGTCCCGTGTGGGTTCTTTTCCCCTCAAAGCTTTACTTTTGCTTTTCCTTAGAAAGCCTGACCAGAGCAGTGGTTTGTAAGTCAAGAGCCTGGAAGAATAGCCCGAGTGTGTTTTAAGAAGGATGAAGGGGTAGTAAGTGAAGTCTGACTTGCTGTATCGTCCCCCTCCCATCTGTATTGATTTTTTTTGTTTTAATTGTAGATCTTTCAATTGATTAGTTGATTATATTGAATTACAATCACATATGAAAATGAGAATAGGTTAGTACTTTAGCAGTGTTCCATCACCGTAGTCGGATGAGTCGCAAAGAAAATGGATGAGTCTTTTTAAAGGTATCAGAATTGGCAGTTAGCCAATAACGTTATTAGCTCCCATCTAGTGGTGCTCATTAAGCAGCCCTGAATCTAAATTGAAAAACCTGAAGGAATCGGGAATTCGGTGTCGATTGCAATAATTATAATCGATTGTAATAATGGAAACACCTAAGGATAGGTGAATACCAGTACCAGGTTTTATACAAGCTTTTTTTAAGCTATCGGTACTTGCAATGGTTGCTGATACAGCTGCCTTTCTGTAGCCATTTATTTATCAGGAATCTGAAAATAGAGAAATAGAAGGAATCGGTATTCGGGCTGGTAAGTTATAGTTAAAAAATATGAAAAAAAAATGTACCTATTTTATTTCAAATATTTTTATTTACATTTTCTTTTTACTGGTGGTACAGAAAATTGAAGGATACAGTAAACATGGAGGTCTCCATTGAAAAACAATGATTTTTTTAAAGACAATTATTTTAGGTAACCTAAAGTCCTTACTTCAAATCACTCGATATCAACAATAGCTATCACCTGTAACTTCAGGTAACATCTAGCGCGTCAGCCTAGTTCCACCCGGCGTCTAAAAAAAACTCAATAATTCTGTATTGGGCAGAACTCCTTCAACACCAAGTAAGGGAATTGGTGGTTACAGATTTCATACAAGCCTTTTCAATGATATCAGTATTGGCAATGGTAGCCGTTAGTGGCATTGTTTGCCTTCTAGTGGTCATTTGACAATCAGGAATCTGTACCTGAAGAAATGAAAAGAATAGTAAATTGGGCTTGATTTTAATGGATTACAGTAATATAAATACGTAAGGATAGGCTGATAGAACTAATACTGTCTCAGTATTGGTGATTATACAAGCCTTTATTGAGGTACCAGTGCTTGAAATGGAATCAAATAGCGATGTTGGCTGCTTTCTAGTAGTCATTTAGCAATAAGAAGCTGGAATTGAAGGAATCATGAATTAGGCTGGATTCTATTTATTTATTATAATAGAATACAATGAGATAACATAGTAAGAATGGGAAATACCGCTACAAGGTATCTCTATTGGTTATAATACAGTACTAGCGTTTTTAGGTTATCGGTACTTGCAATGGTAGCTGATACAGGAATTGGCTTCCTTCAGTGGACATTTAAGGAACATAAAATTAAAATAATAATAAATTGCCCTTAAACTAAATTAATGTTAAAAAAAGTATCTCCTTAAAAAATAAAATTCATGTTTTCAAGAGGAAGCGCATCTACTAATGAAAAAAACACATTGAAGGTTGGGTGCGTCGTTTGATTGTCCTAGGGTGTAGGGTATGTGTTAACAATGCCCCACTGAGTTCAAATAGCCCTTATGTTTCCTTTCCAATGTGCCCTACTGCTTTCATTTTAATTTTAACATGGCTTTTTGGGACGGAACACATTAGGTAGGAGGGATGGGAGTTAGGGGGAATGCTGGAGAACGACGTCATGCTCGGCCCCCCAGGTTTCCTTTTTGTTTGTATTTTCTTTGATAGTCTAGCATGATAATGGTGAAGGTAAGAAAAGGCATGTTCAAAATAAGAATCCAAACATCAACCCAAACTCCGAGAGTAATAAAAAAAATGACTTAATTTGAGCACGTCTAAGAAATGCATGATGGCTGTAGAAGTAATATTATTTCAAAATTCGTACCGCTCCTGTAACTACAATATGAAAGTGCATTTTTAAATACTCATGGGTTCGAGAAATTTGTATCAAGAGGGAACAGACAAGATTGTCTGCCATCTTGCTACTACGGGTTCCCTCTAAACCTTGTGGAAGGCTGAGCAAAAAAAAAAAAAAAAAAGAAAATGGCTTGGTTTGGTCGATTTCAGTCTCCAAAGTTTGTGTTTTTCCTTGATCTTTGTATCACTCATTTTCAGTTGCACTACAAAATACAGCAACATCTAGTGTTAAAATATTACCTAGTGTCCCTTTAAGGCAGGGTTGGGCAAACGACTGCCTGCGGGCCACATGCGGCGCATCAAGCTTCTTTATCCGGCCCACCAAACAAAAATGGACATAATGTAATGACAAATATATATGAAATACTGAACAAAGTCTCATCTCATCTCATCTCATCTCATCTCATCTCATTAGCTGCAATGCTTATCCTCAGTAGGGTCGCGGGGGTGCTGGAGCCCATCCCAGCAACAATCGGGCAGTGGGCAGGGGACACCCTGAACTGGTTGCCAGCCGAAATTATACAAAATTACTACAATTGATATATCACAAAAACACTCCAGAAATACTAAAAATACTAATATGAAAACACTTTAAAATACTTTTACAGAAATACTGCAATTATCCCTTTACAGTAATACTATTATACAAAAATTCTAGTACAGAAATATTATGACAAATATACAAAAATAATTCTACAGTTAAAACATAAAAAACATAAAATAAAACGACAGCATTTCTACAAAAATACCACAGAAATGTTACCAAAAATTGATTGCAGAAATACTACAAAAATATTTTAAAAAATACAACTACATTGATACTACAAAACTAGTTATCAAATTTAGTGCTTAAAATGGGGACCTATTATTATTTTTACTTAACAGTGACCATTTTAAAAGTAATTTGATGAAACTAATCGATTAAAAACTAATATAAAGAAATATGACATATAGATCCTGTCGTGATTACCTAACCGGAGTCACCTGAGGTAATCAGCTGGTGTGCTGGAACGCGATCTCTTGATTGGTGGAAGTCTACTACATAAGCTGTCAGCGTCCAGAGATGGACGTTCGAGTGTCTTCCTCATTTCCTGAGTTAACCTCCAACATTCAAGGTACCACAAGTCCATGTATATTCCAAGTCTGATTCTCGTTGCCTGACCCCTGTCTGTTAAAAGTTTACGATCTACTCTTCCGTCCCGGCCACCGACTTACCTGCTACGTTTCGCCACGCGTTATCACCACGGAGTTGCCATATCGTCCCAAGAGGCTTTCCACTGCCAAGGCTCGACGTCCCAAGCCTGCTCCACCGAATCTTGTCACAATAAAGCCTTTAACTGACGCTATTGGATCCGAGTCCTTGTTCTGTTCCATGACAGAACACTCGAACCAAAGCATGGATCCAGCGACAGTTCGTCCCACCTCTGAGAGATGCGGAAATGCCGAACAGGAATCCGCGCTACAGCGCCTACAACACACCGAAGGCGCAATACAACAAATCGTCCACGACGTATCCACACTAGTCCGGCAAGTACAACGTCACCAAGAATTTTTTGAACAGTACGAAGCTTCCCCGGCAACACGAGCACGAGATCCTGTTCCGCCCCTTTCTGATCAGGTCGGCAGTGTTGAACCACGAGTAGGTTCGCCAGAGAGATTCAGTGGAGAGCCCGCCCAGATCCGCCCCTTTCTTATAAATTGCCGACTAATTTTTGATCTACAACCGCGAGCCTTTGTGAACGAAAAGGCGAAGGTGGCTTTTGTGATAAATCATCTGACTGGCAGAGCCCGCCTTTGGGGAACGGCAGAATACCAACGAGGGGCGACAGCATGCACCTCTTTTAATTTGCTTAGCCAGGAAATGATTAAAGTTTTTGATTCTGGAGCCTCATCAGTCGATGCTGCTCGTTCAATCTTGAACATTCGCCAGGGGAGACGCTCCATTGCCGACTATGCCATTGACTTTCGCACACTAGCAGCCCAGAGTCACTGGAACGAAGAGGCGCTGGTCGACGCCTACCTCCATAGCTTGTCCGGTTATATCAAAGACGAATTGGTTTCCCACGCTCCTCCGGTAACTCTTGACAATGCTATCGAACTGACCGCCCGGATCGACCGTAGGGTTCAGGCAAGACGCAGAGAGAGAGAAGATCCCAGACAACCCATCACCCGGCAAAGTCAAGACATTAGTAAGATACCGAACCCCCCAACCAATTCTACCGCACCTCATGAGATGATGGAGGTGGACCGCACCTTTCTCTCCGTCGAAGAACGCCAGCGAAGGCGTACCGAACGGCTATGTTATTACTGCGGCGGCCAGGGACATAGGGTGGTCAATTGCCCGTTAAAAGCCAACGCTCGTCGGATATAGGGGACATCCGATTGAGCTCAGCTTTATTATCGTCCCCCAAGACTGATAGACCTGTTCTCCGGGCAAATCTCATTATTTCCGGTACATCTCAACCCTTCCATGCCCTCATCGATTCTGGCGCCGAAACAAATATCCTGGATTTGTCACTCGCACACAAGATGGGGATACCTGTTGAAACCCTTCCTAACCCGGTATCAGCTCGGGCTTTGGATGGCCACCTATTAGGCACCGTATCTCAAATAACGGAACCCATTGAACTACAGTTGTCTGGAAATCACAGAGAGAAGATCCGATTTCACTTACTTCACTCCCCTAACCAACCCCTTGTCCTGGGTCATCCTTGGTTGGTGCAACACAACCCCCATTTCGACTGGCGCACTGGGTCGATACTTGAATGGGGCATGGACTGTCACCAAACCTGTCTGCAAGCCGCTCCTTACCCAAATCATCCTGTTTCCACGAGGGCTCCACCCAATCTGTCCAAGGTCCCAGCCTGTTACCACCACCTACGGGAGGTCTTCAGTAAAGCTAAGGCCTCTTCCTTGCCCCCTCATAGACCTTATGACTGCGCAATTGATCTCCTGCCGGGGTCTGCTCCTCCTCGGGGCCGCCTCTACTCCTTGTCCATTCCCGAGAGGAAGGCCATGGAGGAGTACATTTCCGATGCCTTGGCGGCTGGTATCATTCGACCCTCCTCTTCTCCTGCTGGGGCGGGGTTCTTCTTTGTGGGAAAAAAGGACGGGTCACTCCGGCCCTGTATAGATTATCGGGGCCTTAATGAAATCACGGTTAAAAATCGCTATCCCTTGCCTCTGCTTGCCTCTGCATTTGAGCTTCTACAGGGGGCCACGGTCTTCACTAAACTTGATCTGCGCAACGCCTACCACTTAGTCCGAATCCGGGAGGGTGATGAATGGAAGACGGCATTCAACACACCCAACGGTCACTACGAGTATCTGGTAATGCCGTTCGGATTAACCAATGCTCCAGCTGTTTTCCAATCTTTGGTAAATGACATTTTACGAGATGTGCTTAATCGTTTTGTTTTTGTGTATCTGGACGATATCTTGATTTTCTCAAAGTCCCTCGATGAACACCGAAAACATGTCCAGCTGGTTCTCCGTCGTCTCCTAGAGAACTCTTTATTTGTTAAGGCAGAGAAGTGCGAGTTTCACGCCAAGACAGTCTCGTTCCTGGGCTACATCGTGGCGGAGGGGACCCTTCAGATGGATCCTGCCAAGGTATCAGCAGTCACCTCTTGGCCTGTCCCTGAGTCTCGGAAAAAACTCCAACAATTCCTTGGTTTTGCCAATTTCTACCGGAGGTTCATCAGGAACTACAGTTCGGTGGCAGCTCCCCTCACGCTTCTTACCAGTCCTAGAGAGCCATTTCGGTGGTCTTCCGAGGCTAATGCAGCTTTCAACCGTCTAAAAACCCATTTCTCTACGGCCCCCATACTCCAGGTACCGGACCCTGCACGCCAACTGGTAGTGGAGGTGGACGCCTCAGATGTGGGAGTGGGTGCTGTCCTGTCCCAGCGGTCGGACAAGGACCAGAAAATGCACCCGTGCGCCTTCTTCTCCCGGCGGTTGTCCCCGGCCGAACGCAACTACGACGTGGGGGATCGTGAGTTGTTGGCCGTCAAGCTAGCCCTGGAGGAATGGCGGCATTGGTTGGAGGGGGTAACGGTGCCGTTCATAGTTTGGACTGACCACAAGAACTTAGAATATATTAGATCGGCCAAGCGGCTCAATCCTCGCCAGTCACGTTGGGCCCTGTTTTTCACCCGCTTTAACTTCACTCTGTCCTACAGACCCGGATCTCGGAATGTGAAACCCGACGCGCTGTCCCGACAATTCCAGAGTTCCAATGACACACCTCAGGGTCCCGCAACGGTCCTTCCAGCTTCCTGTATGGTGGCAGCAGTCTCCTGGGATATCGAGTCCCGAGTCAGAGAGGCGATACCCGATCAGGCGGGTCCCAGCTCCTGTCCCGAGGGTCGACTATTCGTCTCCGAACCCTTACGGTCCGAGGTCCTCCAATGGGGGCACAATTCTCACTTTTCTTGCCATCCGGGGTCGGCTCGGACTCACAGTTTCTTGTCCCGACGCTTCTGGTGGCCTACCATGGCCAAGGACGTTAGGGAATACGTCTCCGCCTGTCAAGTGTGCGCCCAGAACAAAACATCCCACCAACGTCCGGCCGGTCTGTTACATCCACTTCCGGTTCCCCGCCGCCCATGGTCCCACATCTCCTTGGACTTTGTGACGGGGTTACCAGTATCCGAGGGGATGACGACTGTACTAACTATCGTGGACCGGTTCAGTAAGATGGTCCATTTCGTGGCACTACCGAAGCTCCCCTCCGCCAAGGAAACTGCATTGATAGTCCAGCAGCATGTGTTCCGCCTCCATGGCATCCCTCTGGACATTGTTTCTGACCGTGGTCCCCAGTTCTCATCCGCGTTTTGGAAGGAGTTCTGTCGTCTGTTGGGTGCCTCTGTCAGCCTCTCATCAGGGTTCCACCCTCAATCCAATGGTCAGTCTGAACGAGTGAACCAAGATTTGGAAACGGCACTTCGCTGCATGGTCTCTAGTGAACCGTTGTCCTGGGCTCGGCAATTGGCATGGGTGGAATATGCTCACAATTCCTTGGTTAGCTCATCCACTGGAATGTCCCCCTTCCAGTGTGTGTATGGGTACCAACCCCCTATGTTCCCTAGTCAAGAAGAGGAAGTAAACTGCCCGTCAGCTACGGCGAATGCACGTCGCTGTCGGCGAACTTGGGCTCGTGCTCGGGCCACACTCCTTCGGGCAAGCAAGACTCATGCCGTTGGGGCTAACCGACGGAGGAGTCCTGCTCCGAAGTACCAGGTGGGCCAGAAGGTGTGGCTCGCATCAGCTGATCTTCCACTGAAGGTTGAGTCGAGGAAACTGGCTCCTCGGTATCTTGGCCCATTTCCTATAGTAAAAATTATCAACTCCTCAGCAGTCCGTCTCCGTCTACCAAGATCTATGAGAGTGCACCCCACGTTTCATGTTTCCCGAATCAAGCCCGTCAGCCAGAGTCCGTTGGCACCCATTCCACCTCCTCCCCCAGCTCCACGCTCCTTGGACGGGGAGCCTATCTATACAGTGCGCCGCCTGCTCCGCTCCCGACGCAGGGGTCGGGGCTTCCAGTACTTGGTCGATTGGGAGGGATATGGTCCGGAGGAGAGATCATGGATTCCCAGCAGGCAGATCCTGGACCGATCTCTTGTGGCAGAATTCCATCAACTGCATCCTGACCAACCAGCACCACGCCGTGGTCGTCGTCGTAGGTCCGACGCTGCTGCTCTTCCACCGGCAGACCCACCCGCTACCACCCCTTCAGATGCGGACGAAGGGGCCTCTATCCACTCGGAAGAATTCTGAGGGTTCATCGGACGACCTCTGGGCCCTCGATTTTTGGATTATTGGTGATGTATTTTGGGTTTTGGGGAATTATTTGTAACTGGCCTGTGATTTTTTTTCCCTTGGATTACCGGTGTTGCCATGTGACGTGTTTGGATTTATTTTTATTTTTCCCTGGGGGACTTCTGGAGCCGTCCCTTGAGGGGGGGGTTCTGTCGTGATTACCTAACCGGAGTCACCTGAGGTAATCAGCTGGTGTGCTGGAACGCGATCTCTTGATTGGTGGAAGTCTACTACATAAGCTGTCAGCGTCCAGAGATGGACGTTCGAGTGTCTTCCTCATTTCCTGAGTTAACCTCCAACATTCAAGGTACCACAAGTCCATGTATATTCCAAGTCTGATTCTCGTTGCCTGACCCCTGTCTGTTAAAAGTTTACGATCTACTCTTCCGTCCCGGCCACCGACTTACCTGCTACGTTTCGCCACGCGTTATCACCACGGAGTTGCCATATCGTCCCAAGAGGCTTTCCACTGCCAAGGCTCGACGTCCCAAGCCTGCTCCACCGAATCTTGTCACAATAAAGCCTTTAACTGACGCTATTGGATCCGAGTCCTTGTTCTGTTCCATGACAGATCCTTGCATGCATATTTCTTCCTAAATGAAAAAAAAAGGTCTCGAGGAACTTCCATCCGCCAATTTTGAGGATCCTAATGCGACCCCTAACTCCAAATAGTCGCCCAACCGTGCTTAAGGGGACAGAGAAATTGTTTACAATGTGGCTTATCCCAATGTAGCAGTACTAGATGTGTCTAATATGTTTAAAATGCTCCTATATACTTGACGGAAGGCAAATAAATCAGCCGTCGGCGTGACACCTTAACCGAGTCCTCAGTTGGGGGGGAGGTAAGGTGTAGATATGAGGGTGTATGTGTAGGGGTCCGTCACCGGAAACAAACTCAGTGACACGCTGATAAAAACCCTGCCCCGTGTTTATGTGCCATTTTGCAAGGAAATCAGAAGGTAATCATGTATGAGAAGCCGAGGTTAAGGCGCAATGTAACAGACTATTAAGTTTAATACAGATATGTAGAGTAAGCATATGCGCCTGAGTGGGCGGGTTGTTCGGGGGTGGCAGGGAGCGGTATTAATAAATGTGGGCCATGCTAGCCTGCACGTTGCTCAATTGAACTCTCAATTAGCCTCTGCGCCAGCGTTTCAGTTAGCTCTTTTTCCTGAGTTGCTCTGACTACTAAAAGATAATGCGGTTTTTGGGGAATTTATAACGAAACAAATATATATATATATATATATATATATATATATATATATATATATATATATATATATATACTGGACTGTCTCAGAAAATTAGAATATTGTGATAAAGTTCTTTATTTTCTGTAATGCAATTAAAAAAACAAAAATGTCATACAGTCTGGATTCATTACACATCAACTGAACTATTTCAAGCCTTTTATTATTTGAATATTGCTGATTTTGGCTTACAGCTGAAAAAAAACTCAAAAATCCTATCTCAAAATATAAGAATACTTCCTCAGACCAAGTAAAAAAATAATTTTATAACAGCAAAACTAAATCAAACATTTGAAAATGTCCATTGATGCACTCAGTACTTGGTTGGGAATCCTTTTGCACGGATTACTGCATCAATCCGGCGTGGCATGGAGGCAATCAGCCTGTGGCATTGCTGAGGTGTTATTGATGCCCAGGATGCTTCGATAGCGGCCTTCAGCTCATTTGCATTTGCAGGTCTGGTGTCTTTCATCTTCTTCTTAACAATACCCCACAAATTCTCGATGGGGTTCAGGTCAGGGGAATTAGCAGGCCAATCAAGGACAGTGATGCCATGGTCAGTGCACCAGTTACTGGTGGTTTTGGCACTGTGGGCAGGTGCCAGATCATGCTGGAAAATGAAATCCTCATCTCCATAGAGCTTTTCAGCAGATGGAAGCATGTAGTGCTCTAAAATCTCTTGGTACACAGTTGCATTTACTCTGGACTTGATGAAACACAGTGGACCAACACCAGCAGCTGACATGGCTCCCCAAACCATTGCTGACTGTGGGAACTTCACACTGGATTTCAAGCAACTTGGATTTTGCTCTTCTCCAGCCTTTCTCCAGACTCTGGCGGCTTGACTTCCAAATGAAATGCAAAACTTGCTTTCGTCTAAAAAGAGGACTTTGGACGACTCTGCAACTGTCCAGTGCTTCTTCTCCATAGCCCAAGTCAGACGCTTCTTCCGTTGTCTTGAGTTCAGAAGTGGCTTGACCATGGGAATACGGCTATTGTAGCCCATTTCCCGGACACGTCTGTGAACTGTGGCTTTTGATACCTGAACTCCAGCTTCAGCCCACTGTCTTTGAAGCTCCCCCAAATTCTGGAAGCGGCTCTTCTTCACAATTTTGTTAAGGCTGCGGTCATCTCTCTTGGTTGTGCAGCGTTTCCGGCCACATTTTTCCCTTCCAACAGACTTTTTGTGGATATGCTTTGAAACTGCACTCTGTAAACAGCCTGCTCTTTGAGAAATTTCTTTTTGTGTCTTACCCTCCTGATGGAGGGTATCAATGATGGTCCTCTGGACAGCAGTCAGATCAGCAGTCTTCCCCATACTTGTGATTTAGTTTACTGAACCAAGCTGAGTGTTTTTAAGGCTCAGGAAACCTCGCAAGGTGTTTCGAGTTAATTAGATGATTCAGGTGATTAGTTGAATAGCCTACTTGTATTCTTTTTCATGATATTCTAATATTTTGAGATAGGATTTTTGAGTTTTCTTCAGCTGTAAGCCAAATTCAGCAATATTAAAATAATAAAAGGCTTGAAATAGTTCAGTTGATGTGTAATGAATCCAGAATGTATGAAATTTTTGTTTTTTTAATTGCATTACAGAAAATAAAGAACTTTATCACAATATTCTAATTTTCTGAGACAGTCCAGTATATATATATATATATATATATATATATATATATATATATATATATATATATATATATGTGTGTGTGCATATATATATATATATATATATATATATATATATATATATATATATATATATATATATATATATATACCATATTTTCTGCACTATAAGACGCACCGGGTTATAGGGCACACCCCCAAAAAATAGTTTTTGGTCCTATATTTTCCATACATAGGGCGCACCGGATTATAAGGCGCTACAATGGGAACGTCGACAAAACAGATAGTTCAGTCAAACTTATTACCCCCTTAACATTCCGAAAGCTTGCAAAGAAGCAAATACATGTCTCAGACATGTACGGAAACAGTTTCTGTACGATGTCACCAAACAAACATTTCTTAGTTTCCATTTTATTTTTTGCTGGCAACTGTGTGGACAGCAAAGTAAGAATTTTATTGTGCAAGGGAACGGGGTTCTTTACTGTGCATATGACAATAAACACTTTGAATTGAATTTAGTTTAAAAATAGACTCATCACAGAAACCTCAAGATCGTTCTAAAACAAGATACCGGGAAAATATAAAGCCACATAGCTCACCTAAGTTCTCTTGCAGCCTTCACGTTCATTATTGATACGTAACCATGGTCTTCTTATATCCGTGAGTGTAGTAAATCCAGGAGAGTAAAATATTTACAAATACAGAATAGTAAAAAATGTTTTCTCTATGGTGTAGTGCAACCCAACGTGTGATTCTTTTTCGTCCAATTGCAGGCTTTGTTTTGCCCCTTTAGCCTATGCGAGCCTATAAATGATAAAAAGGATCCGCCCCCTTTACCTCCGAAAATCTTTAGCCAGTAGTGACTGATTCAAATGATGATTGACACATTGGTTAGGAAATGAAACGCCGGTATATAAATCCCAGCATACACCGCGGAGTACTTCGCCTTCGGGGGAAAATCTCGTCGGCGGCTGCTTGCTTTAGTTGCAAGACTTTGCGACTTATTTTTGATCCATATATAAGGCGCACTGTATTATAAGGCGCATAGTCAGCTTTTGAAAAAAGTACAGACTTTTAGGTGCGCCTTATAGTGCGGAAAATACGGTACATATATATATATATATATATATATATATATATATATATATATATATATATATAAGCATACTTACAGTATACACTTATGTATGTAATAATTTACTTTTAAATGTAATACTTTTATTTAATATTGTTACTATTACCGTATTATACGGACTATACGGCACACCTACAAACCCCAAATTGGCCTAAAATTTGTAAGTGTGCCTTACAGCCCAGTGTGCCTTATACAATGCAAAATACTGGGGACATTAATGAAAATGCATGCAGTAGTTATGAGTGTGCATTACTACACAAGATTCAAGAGTCTAACCATATTTTTGCAAAGGTTGACCAATCTATAAACACCGCCCAAGATCGGATAACTTGCAACAAGAATTGATCCTGGTTCAAGAGGATGTGAGCACCACATCCTTACTACTAATCCTAAAGGCAATTGATTTTATACGATTTTAACACTATTTTTACTCATGATGCCAGAAAATAATTTTGGAGAATGGAGAAAATATAAATTAATCCTAAAAGAAATAAACAGCGCAAAGTATGATTCGTTATCAGATCCACCAAAGAGTTTTTTCCTTCGTCATGCTTTTTTGTGTTTATAGATCTCGTTCAGGTGGACTTTCTGTTTTCTAAATTCTCTGTTCCTGGTACTGTGTGTGAAAAAAGTCTGATAATGACATCAAATCGTTTGCCTTTTCATGTGTCATTTGTAGCACTGAGGGTCTAATGGTAAGGATTCTCCGCTTCCATTTTTCTGTTGGATCTAATGTTTTGCAATCTAGGTCAGCGGCATTTTTTGACTGATCAATCATTTTAATACTAATAAATCATTGCACAAATATATCCCATGTATAACATGTGCAACGCTATATACAGTGGGCAGCACGGCGACACAGTGGGTAGCGCGTGTGCGGCACAGTTTTGAGGTTATAAGATCGAACCTCCTGTGTAGAGTTTGCATGTTCTCCCTTTGCTTGCGTTGGTTTCCTCCGGGCACTCCGGTTTCCTAAAACACATTCCTAAAGCACGCATGTTAGGTGAATTGGCCGGTCCAAAATGTCCCTAGGTGTGAATGAGCGAGCGAGTTGCCTGCGACTGGCTGGCAACCAGTTCGGGGTGTCCCCTGCCCACTGCCCGAGGATGGCTGGCATGGGCTCCAGCACCCCCGCGACCCTACTGAGGATAAGCGGTGCAGATAATGGATGGATGGTATATAATGTAGCTCTTACTACAGTTTTAATTCCAGTGCCCCTTACATCTGAAGAATATATGACAAAATATTCATTTTTGGGGGGTGCGCTGTATAATCCAGTGCACTTTATCATGTGGATAATAGAGTAATTTTACTTACTTCTTAATTATTCATTGGTTTTGTATTGTACAAAAATTGTTATAGAAATTGCCTTTTTTTTAAGAATGCCCATTTTTATAAAACCAACGTATCAAATAAAACGCGTATATTTTTAAAGAATTTTGAAGACTTACAAAATGTTGTGTACATACCTGTCAACCTCAGCCAATTGCTTCCCTTACTAATGATTACAGTTCTCCGTATTAGACCGTAATAAACACAAACACAATGCGGCACCCATTTACTTGCAGCAAGACAGACTATATATCATAAAAACAAAGATGATTTGTGTTAAAAATGTAATTTTATTTACCAATTAAACAAAACAAATATTTATTTTATAAAATTGCTTAGTTCTTTCACCATGTTATAATATTAAAATAGGTTGCTGAGTATGTTGTCACTATCACATGAGTTTTACAGCTATATTAGTTACTTAATCATAACATTATTACTTTGTTATTCATATTTTTAATTTAATTGTTATAACTGCAAATTGTATTGATCTACATATTTCAATGAACTATTAACATACTGAATGTATTTTTTCAAATTAGTGTACTTCCCCAGAAATAGTCTTATCGTACAACCTCAAATATTCAGCTGTGTGCTAATCTCTTTTACAGGGACTTCTTTTTGCCTTGTAATGTGAGTTCTGCATGTCTGTTTGTGCTGCATGTTCCATTTTTGCAAATATTCCTCACTATATGAGAGGGGCAGAAATATTTTTGCTGGCCTTTTCGTGGGAGAACGCGCCTCCATCAATTGGTGCCGAGTGCACTCTGACTTTATTTTGAAACTTTGTAATTAGTGTCCGCCACTACATTGCTCCTCTCCAGCTGTTTGTTCAAAGTCCGAATACTCTGTCTGGTCCCGGAAAAGAAGACGCGGCGTGACATCATTATGTCCTTTGCCTTCACCCACTTTACAGTACCTTTAGTGTTGCTTATTATACTAAGCAGTGAAGGATTCCGCAGACTTCAACTGTTCTTTAGATGGTTTTACTTTGTTACAGAAACTGTAACAATTCAGTATATCTTCCAACAAATATGTGAAGGTATCAGTTCCCATTGCTTTCCTATACCTGAAGATATTGACATATGCTTCCAGTGACCGAGATGAACCGAACTGAAGCCAAAATGTGGGTTATTTGTCGTACAAAAATTGTTATACCGCATACACAATTTGAAATGTCAAAAAACATATACAATACGGGGAAAACGTAAAAGTTGATGGGTATGTGTGTGAAAAAAAGAGCATATATAGAACAGTGCCTGAAATGGCATGATGAAAGTGATACATCAAATGTTGCCAAACGCTGAGTGGCTGCTCTCCGTGGTACCTTCAAGAGCCCCTAATTGGATCTGTCTTTATCAAAACCCGAAGACCACCAGGGCTCTAATGCGCAAAAAGAACCAACAAATGGTAAATCCTTCTCTGTTTTGGTCAGGCGTCATTGGATTGTCTTCCTCCTTCCCTCACCCACTTCACATGAGTCGTGTAAGCATGCCATGGGAGGGGAGAAGAAATGATGCGGTATTAAATTTCAATAACACGTTTTCCCAGCTCCTCCAGAGTACAAGCAATCAGGGCTCAAATTGGATCCGTAACGTATGCTCGCTGACCCACAAATCGCTCGGCCATCAAACAGACTCATTACGCCGCCGCGAGCAGATGAGTGTTTGTGAGCAGGGGGGCCGAGCTTGCGTGCAGGACCCCTACCGTAGTCGAGGTATTTAAATTTTGATTTTTGGGGTAATGGGTTTTGACATGTTTCATTTCCTCGAGGGGGGGCGGCAACACGAGCTCCACATCCTCCAAAGTAAATGTTGCTAAAAAGTCATCACAGCAGAATATTAAAACGCCATCAAATCGGAATTTCGCTAATGTGATGGGGTCGAGGGCGGGGGGTGCAGGTACGGAAGGGGCTGCTGGGGTCAGTGAAGAAGGGATGGGTGGGGGCTGGCGTGCTTCTATTTGTTCCCCTTGGCTGGCTTTTTTTCCATCTTCAATAATTTATTAAACGAGCTAACCCCCCGCCCTTCCTTTTTTCTTTTTCTTCTTGTGGGCTTGTCCACGTCATGAACCGCTTAGCTTAGCAGTCAAGAAGTGCAAGTCGTTCAACTCTAAGGAGGTCTTATGATGGAAAATTGACTTTTAAACCCTTCAAATCAAATACAAATGCATTTTAGAGCAATTTTTAGACACTTAGATGCAATTCAAAAGGCTGTATACAAACAATATTTCAAAAAATCAATAAGAACAGTCCCCTCCTTCTTCCTACCCAACACAGTCAAGAGCGTCAAATAAACAGAGAGGCACACACACACGCACACGACAGGGAAATAAAAACAAAAAAAAAATATATAAATCAATAACAAATAAATCAATATACCATATTTTCAACACTGTAAGGCGCTACCAAAAAATAGTTTTTGTAAAACATTTTTCACAAACTGTATAAGGCTAACTAGACTTTAAGGTGCATGAAATGAGCAAGGTTGCATAAGAAAATGCATCTAAAATTAATCGAATCAAATTTATTTGTAAAAACATTTTTAAGGCATTAAATTGCCATTCATGTAGCTGCATGAAAGCATTCAGGTTACAATGTATTGTATTTTATTGTATCTTTACTAGGGGGACCATTTCTTTTTTTTTGTGTCTTGGGCAAGTACAGCCTTGTAGCACCCATCCCTCTCCAGGCCAACAAACGTTTCCACCCGGTCTCAAACTTGGGACCTTTTGTATGTTGGGCGAAAGGTTCCTGGTTATAAGATAATAAAATCCCCTCCTTTATCCTGCTCAACAAACCAAAACACATAATACAGACACACACACTGGTTATAATACAATAAAAAAATATGTAATAGAGATAATGGGAAGGCACAGAGTAACCATGTGAGGAACAGGACCTGAGGGAAGGTTATCCACACCTGTAAGGATAGCTGCAGATGGC
This sequence comes from Urocampus carinirostris, assembly GCF_059441175.1. Lineage (NCBI taxonomy): Eukaryota > Metazoa > Chordata > Actinopteri > Syngnathiformes > Syngnathidae > Urocampus > Urocampus carinirostris. Next base: position 30,392,854 of record NC_142355.1, read on the forward strand.
CTTAGGATTTCAGCCATTGAACCACTACCAGTGTGGGTTTCCGAAATGAAGAACATCAGAAATATAAAAATATCAATAAAACAAATGCGGAACAAAACATAAACATGTGAGGTAAAAGAAAAGTATGATACAGCAAAAGATTAGAAGTTAAACACATCAAAGCTAAATACAAATGTTCCAAAAAGTAGGTATTGAGCCACCTCTTAAAAATGTCAAGGGTCCTTGGAGACCTGATTTCCTTTGTCAGATCGTTTCATAGGTGAAGACCAAAGTGGCTGAAAGCTGCTACTCCTTAGATGTTGGTTCCCATTCTAGGAACACCCAACAAACTGCTGCCTGAGGACTGCTGAGGCTGAGAGGGCTGATATAATAATAGCAAATCTGACAGATAGGATGGCCCAAGACCGTTAAGACATGTGAAAACTAGTAAAAACACCTTAAAATTGATCCTGAAAGGCAGAGGGGGTCAATGCAGTGATTTAAAGAACAAAAAAAAAGAAACAAAAAAGAAACAAAAAAAAACTTTCGAGTCCTGACAGTCTGATTCAAAAAGCTGTCTTTGAGCCTGCTGGTTCTGTGTCTGAGAGACTGCAGTCTTTTTTCCTGACTGCAGCAAGTTGAAGAGGCTGTGAGATAGGTGGTTGGGGTCACCTGCAGTCTTTTTGGCTTGGCGGGTGAGGCAGGAGTTTTAGATGTCTAGCAGGGGTCTTAAGGGGACACCAATGTCCTTTTCCACGGTTCTCAGGATAATCTTTTTTTCCCTAATATTCTTTTCATTCTTATTTTTTGTATTAAATGTCTATCATGGATTGCCACGTCTAATCTCATTGTTAAAGATGTTTAATTATATTTAATCAACATGCAAATTTACCCACAATTTAAAAGGCTGGCTTTGCTTTATTTTTTATCATTTTCAAAATCCCAGAAGAACAAGACCCCCCGTAATTGAAGTTGCTGCCATCTAGGAATCACTGTCATGATTGCCCTATTTGGAACACCTGTGGCAGCTTGATTGGCGCCAACAGCCCCGACAAGCTGATTGGTGGCCACACCCTTCTTAAGCCCCTGTCTTCTGTTCAAACTTTGTCAGATCGTTTGCGAGCTGTTGTGTTTTCACTCTGTGAGCGTTTTCGTCCGACTCCATCCCTGCTAAACCTGTTTTCTGCCTAAATCCCGTTTTCGACCCATTTCTGTACCTGACTAAGCCTGTTCTGCCTGCCGCCTGCCTACGACCACTCTTACGAACTCGTCTCTGATCTACAGTCTGGTCAAACGACGTGCCATTCCGACACAGAAGTGTCATCCCCGCCTTGCTCGATTCCTCTCTCCGCCAGTCTTCGGATCAAGCAATCAAGCAAGCCTAAAATCTCACTCTCTTTCAATAAAATCTGAGAAACGCATGCAATTGAGTCCTGAGTCCGTTCTGGTCTGTGACAATCACAGCATCTGCAAGTCACGTTCTGGGTGTGATTTTCTTGATTTTTGCATGGCTACATGGTCTCCCGTGTTTGTTTTTCTGGTCTCGTCCTTTTGAGGCCATTACTAGTCGACAAGCTAGCAGCTGTCTGATAATTGTCTGCTAATGGGAGCTTGTTGCTCTGATGGTTTGTCTGTGAGTGGCGTTCCAGCTCCACATTGGGGGTCTTGCTGCCTGAACAAATCAAAGGGGACGCAGTGCTTAAAAAGCATGTCGTGTTATTGTGATATTACGCTATCAGAAACTCTACTGCAGCAACTGGAATTTTAAATCACACACTATAGTGTAATTGATATACTATATATTTTTGCGGCAAAAAAAGCAAATGGTGAAGAACATCCCCCTTTGAATCGCTAAAACAATTCAGAAGCTCATAGAGATAATATTCGCACCCATGCACTCACACCATCTAGTAGGCCACACCCTTAAAAGTAACACATCAGGTAAACGTTACAGTGCGATTATTTTTTTAAAATGTTATGTTTTTCAACTAATACCATCTTTCCTTGATTTAAAATATAGCAAAACATTTTCCTTTATGTTTCAGAACTGCAAATAATATTTACATTTCACCACCAAGAACCTATTAGAATTGATTGTTGGGGTTTTGATACAAGCTATTATTTTAATCTCAAATATATTTCTCAGCTAATTTTTCTTCTAATTTCTAACTCATCCAATATATACTTTTTTCTTTCATTTCAACTTTTACATTTCATCTATTATATCTCATCTCTCATTTGTCTCATTTCATATTTCTTACATTTCGAATTTCTCATCTCATTCATCATCTCTTTATCATCTGTAATTTATTCATTCTGTTATCCCGTCTTACATATCTATTCTGAGTTACCACACTTTCACATTTTACATCTCTCATTTCTTTGGTCTCATACCTGTGCATCTATTTTGTCATGCAATTTAATGATAATATCATATTACATCTAATCTGTACTATCATGACTTTCTTCTCATAGTGCCTATCTTATATATAATCTCTTGTATTTCATTTCATATTTCCTCATATGTCTCATATATTTGATACCTCCTATCTTATTTCTCATCTGTTTTATATCTTTATCTCTCATTCAGTTTATGTTATAGATTCTCAGATTTTTTTCTCTCTGTGATTTCTTATCTCCCAACTCAAATGTCTCCCTTCTCATTTCCTAACTCATTTATCATTTTATTTCTTATTCCCTCTCCAAAATTAGTCTAATATTTTCTCTCATATCATATATATCATCTCATAGATCTCATCTCTTATATCCCATCATACATCTCATTGAATATTTTTCACATGTTTCCATATATTGCTCATATCTCCCAACTTATTTCAACTCGCCTCTCTTATCCCTGTTCTACCATCTCATATCTCTGATCTTGTCACGGTTGCCATGGCGCCCAATTGGCCCTGCCCATGTGGCGCCAGCTTCTGCCACGGTCGCCATGGCGCCCAATTGGCTCTGCCCGTGTGGCGCCAGCTGCAGCTTGTTGACAAATTGGCTCCCTGTCAGTATTCAAGCTCTGTCCTGGCAGTCCCCTTTTGTCAGTCCGTCTGCGAATCTCCATTTTGACACGGCTAGCCCTTTTTCTCCTGTCCTTTGTTTTTGCTCCTGCTTTTCTCCCGCTATGATCTGTTTGATCTCGACCACGTCTGTTCTCCCGTCCCGAATTACGACCTGTTTTGATCTTGACTAAGTTTGTTCTCCCGTCCCGAATAACGACCCATTTTCTGATATCGACCACGTTTTTGCTCTTCTTTTCGGCTACTGACCCATTTTTTTCCGTTCCCGACAACGCCATCGCTCGCCACGGAAGTCCCACTTCCTCGTCTGGAGCAACCTACTCCCCACGACCAGCGATCTCCAGATGGTATGTGCACTCCTTTTCCTTCTTCCGAATAAAACTGTGAGAAACGTTACGCGAGTGGGTCCTGTCTCTGTTCTGGCCCTGACAGATCTTATATATTTCATGTAACACGTAAATACATGCATACATATGCACACACATTTCATAATCGGTAAATGCATTAGGTCTTGTGGGTTTACTTTTTAAGATATTGATAAAAACCGAATGCAAACGACATATTGTTCCATTAAGTGCCTAATTTTTGTAAACACGGTGTTAGCCTCACTTCATAATCTTTCTCAATGTCAAAATTGTTACTAATGATATTGCCGTACATATAATAAAGGCTTGATAAGTCAAATAATAAATGAACCATTGTCTGGCTTTCTTCAGCACAAAAAGGAAAGGCGGCAAATGCAAGACAAGCGCATTGTTGTTTTCCATTTCTTGTCACCCAAACCTTGCTTTGGTCTCTGGACGCCCCCCCTCCGTCCCGCTAATAGATGTGAGAAGGTCATCAGACATTAGCGCGGCGGCAAGTACGTTAGCAAGCGCTGCGCGTGCGTGACGGCGTCTGGACAAGCAGGCCTTTTCACGGTGATGAATGGCTTTTTTCAAGCGTTCCGCTCTCTAGTTATGAGAAGGCTGACCTGGTCATCCCACGACTTTATGAAGCTATAAAAAATGTATGTCAGTCCGCAGTCTCTAATGCCATCCCTAAATGGGGGAGAAGGCGGCGAGGGCGACGGTCGGAATGGTTAAAAAGGCCATTTGCCCTCACTCTAAATAGCTCTCAGACTGCCTTGTTAATCTTCTTTTTGATTTTTCACCTTTCTTTATAGGTTACATTTAAAACCCGGAAAGGGGGTGTTTCATAAGTTACTCACCTGCCATTACTTTTTGTGATAAAACATTTGAATTAGAATCCCCTTTATGGGCATTGATAACAACAATGTGAACACAAGATTAGAAGTGGCATTCTTGGATAAACATGTAAGAATGATGAAAACTTGCTGCTATTTGTTATTTGTCCATTACAGTACTGTTCTGTACTCAATACACAATTTTAACTAGAAGCAATGTCTGGATATTTTTAGACATTCCGAAAAAAATGTTCGTATCTACCGTTTTTCGTAACTCGAATGTTCATAAGTAGGGGAGCGTCTGTACAAGCGGAATTTTTTGGACCGATTGGGGTTTTTAAATGGTAAATTGACTGCCTTTGTTTAGAGCTTTTAATCAGTCACTAAAGACCTCTTAAGCACTTCACACTTTTACCCAGTCAGACAATCATACACCGATAGCCAGAGGTTTAGGTACGCCTTATAGTACGGTACTTTTCCAATCCCTGCTTCTGACAGGGACCTGTTGATGCTTGAGCACCTGAACATGTGAAACGCAAGAAAATCCTCTTTAAGAACTTTGAAAGAATGAATGAATGTTCCATTTCTAGATTAGAGAGGCAAAATTGAGGCGTAGGGGAGCAATGGCAGTGACTCCTTCTCCCGGCCAACAATCAATCACAGCTCTCTCAGCAGTCTCTTTAATCTGAGAACAGCTGTAATCTGCGCTCATTGTTGGCCGACTAGATTGTCGGGCAAACTATTACCATAACTGTCAGCCCAAATCGGGGAAATAATCTCACGGTTGGGGACAGATGCGCTACCTCTGCATTATTGATACGCTCGTCCCAGGGAGTGGAGGGAATTATAAAACACAGCTCTATTTACAAAGGGAGATTGGCCCGCTGCTTGAGAGTGACTGAGTTGGACAGGCACGGCTAGAAAGTGAGATAGGGGCTGGAAAAAACACATTTCCTGGCTGCTTGAGGGTCAACTCACCCCGTGGGTATAGCTCTTTGCTGGAAATGAGTCAGCCGCATACACAATGGACTGATTTCGGAGAAGTGCTTCTACGTTTACCTATTTTACCGTGTTTTAATACCTACTGTAGCTTGTATTTGTCGTTGTTGTTTTTAAACTGGGTTACATGACCCTTGTGTTTACCTCAATTATTCATTGCCGTTGGGTCTCCACAGGCATTTATTGTTGTAAATGAAATTCTCAAATGTTAAAAGTAAACGTATCCATTAGAGTGCAATGTCATGCCTGGAGTAAAGGTGGCCATCCGCCTGAAGTCAAGCATGTTTATTTCGATCTTTGTCTTACCCTGCCTTGTATGGAAGCCCGAGAGTAACAAAATTAAATACAAAGAAACGTCCCCTTGAAATAAAACAGGTTTTTCTGAATAACAGGCAATAATACAACATGCCCATTCATTTTTAAAATAGTTAGCGATTTTTAGGAAATATGCACTTAGTATACCTTAAATCCAATTAAAATTTTCATCATTATTAAATATTTGATCAGTTTTACAAGCAAGTTCATTATACATTGTATTGTAATGTATCTTAAAATAATGTCCTTGTTTCTATTCAATCATGGCTGTTCATTTTGAATATGTTTATTGTTTTTAAAATCTATTAATTACAACTTTTAGCACAATATTTCATATTTTATAAGTAAAAACATCATACTTTGTGTTCTTATACGTCTGAATTCAAGGTCCATGTTTTTGTAATAAAAACAGGTTGTCATTTTTTTAAAACATGTATTTAATATTCCTAAAATCTATATTAATTACAGTTAAAATATTTCAAAGTGTGCTTTTATTCCTAGACGTTTTTTGATTTGTAAAATAAAGATGGTGGTATTAAAAAAACACAACAAGTCCTGTTTCATTTCCAAACATTTTGAAATGGAAACCTACTTTGTTGAAACAAAAACAAAAATAAGTAAAAAGTACTTTTGATTAAACTATTGTTTTATACATTTTAAATAATAGTAAGAAACTATTGCATGATAATGACACCCTATACTGAAAATTAAATCCGTATTACAGCATTTCCCGTTATTGAGCTAAATATATAAAGAGACCCCTCTCTAGTTTGTGCTCTGGTCATCGTTGTTTCACTGCTTTGCAGATTTTGAGTTGAACTGAAGTGTTTTCGTTTTCATTAATGTCAATGTATCGTGGATTCTGTTCTGAGGAAGCACACAGCAAATAGTATCACGAGGGTCGCTCAGGAAGTGCTTTGTGTGTTGGGCGGGCGGGACCGTCTGTGTGCTCGGCTGTGATAGGCTGGTGTATGATGTCAGTCAAACAGCGGGGTGGGCCCACAAGTCAATGGGTCCAGCCAAAACACAAATTGAAAAGAAATCCATCCATTAAATCAGACTCTGAAGAAAGTCAGAAGAGCACAAAGAAACGGTGTTCACCAGCAGGTGCTCCGTGGATTGTTATCGGGTTCGAGAAGCAACTAAGGCGGTGTCGGGAGAGAAAGCAGCGATGCTGCAAATCTGGCCTGATGCTACGTCTACGCTACCAACTCTTTTGAGCCACCCCTGTTGAGCCTGTATCTCATTAACAGCAGATCTATTTTCCGTAAAACAAATGACCTGGATCTACAACTTGTGGAAAACCGCTACATTTGGGACGGTTGTATTTTGATCTTCACAGAGACCTAGTTGAATTTGAGGTTACCCCTTGCTAGCATGTATCTAGACAGTCGCTCTTTATGTTGCTTTCTTGAACTCCGATTATGTTTTACTTTTGTATAATGACAATATAGACAATTTATTTAACTTCATGTATGTGTTTTCATTCATCTATTGTTGTTATTTTATTACAATTGTACCTATTGACTCCCAAAGACAGGCGATGCATAGAAATATTGTCGCTTCATTTACTGTACACAGTCGCACATGTATGGGAGCCGACACCTGGTTAGTCGAGGAGAAGGCGAGGAAGAATAAGTATACTCTCAGTCAGAAAGGACGTAATATTGAGGTAAGGTTCAACGCTACTTAGTGGGATTTCACATTTTGTGGGGGTTTTGGACCCCATTAAGCCCCATAACTGAGGAGTTTCTGTATTCATTACTGCATTTTGGCACTCGTGGGTTCCCATACCATATCGAATTGATGGATGGATCATTTACATGCATCGGCGCATTAAAACCACGACATTATTTCCAAGCTGAGGTCACTGATAGTGCAGCGAGACGCATGGCTGACTTGTTCAGCCAGCGTGGGATTGTTTCCAAGCCAGTGAGCGGCTCTGTGTGAACGCTTGTTCGCATGTAGCCGACCATTAGCCAACAACCAACCCGGCGCAACCTATGCTACTGAAAAATCTTTGAAAATTATATTTTCCAAAATAAACACGACGGTAATGTGGCCAATGTTATCCAAATACTTAGCGCCCTAATCAGAAGTGGTCGTGGGAACTGGCAATCATTCCAAACATGATTTGACACTCACTCAAAAAAAAAAGAAAACACGTCCAACATGTGGTATGTCACAGCCACTTCTACAACTTTGAGCTCCGATTATTTATATTAGAAAGCTTTGCAGTACTCATGTATAGAAATAAACAGTCCATGTCGTATAAACAAACCACAAATGACTGTTAGGAGACGGCGCTGAACCTAAAAACATAAATCTGTATTTTTACCGCCACCGCTGACATATGATACTTGTATAGTCATTGTTTTTAAATATTTAAGTGGGAACCAATTTACGACAAAGTAAGAATGCTTGTTTTACATCCCTGCTTTTTGGGCCTGTAAATCATATTTTGCAAATCATCCTTCATAGTGAGTCGTGACAAATTGTATATCGTAAAATTAGCGACTAAACACCTGGTACTGTTAAATTACCATGCTCTCCTGTTCAATATACATCATTTTCCTCTCCATATGACTCTCACAAAAAATTATTTGCATGGTCGAAAACTTTGCGGGCCTTGTGTGTATGACTGTGCGAATTACGTATATTATACGGTACGCCTCTACAATAGTTGTTTGCTATTGATCGTCACCATATAAGATGATTATATGCTATTGGTTTGTGTCACAGCATCATGAATATGCTTTTGGCTTAAGCTCATCCCACAGTGCCTTTCTCTTCTTTCAGTTCTCGCGTGCTTCATAAAGACTTTGGTGCAAGGTAATGCGATAATTATTATTTTTTTGGCACTGTATTTAATAGCAGGAAAGAGGTCTAAATATAGAGGAAGCTAGAGCTCTTGTTGGTGATAGGAATGAGTTGAAGGGTGTTGTAAAAGGATAGTGGGATGTTTAGTCTTGTTCTAAGGGACGGGCAGGACACTTGTATGATGCGGCAGGGATAAACCACTGAAAGCTGTCGGGCCCTGCTGTTGATCAGAAGAGTGTGTTGTGTCACCCTGACCCGGTGACATGGCCGCTTTCTTGTGTCCCGGTTCCCCTGGAGAGACAAAAGCATGACCAACTTGGGTGCCGAGGTGATTAACTTGTTTGGGCATTTGGGCATTTGGGTTGGCCATGGTCCAAAATGTTTGTGTGTGTTTTTTGCTACCTTTTCCCTTTTTTTTAAAATTCTCTTTGTTTTTCTATGTGTTTGTCTTGCTGTCAGAGTGTGTTCAGTTCTTCATCCAAATACAATTTCAAGTTTTAACCTTGATGATCTCCTACCCCCTCTTCATCCACCATGAACTCCATCCACACTAATGTTGTACCAGCTTAAGTCAAGTCACACCAAACGTAAATACAATTTTACTTCTCATATACATCTTTTTGTATTTATAAAGTCATTTAATCATACACCGTACATGATCTGAAATGAAAATGTGATCTGCATTTATATAGCGCTTTTCAAGTCAATGACTTCCCAAAGCGCTTTACAATGTGCTCCACATTTCCCAATAGCGGCCTTGCAGCCATGTAAGGCGCTAACCTGCTTATTGGGGGTATTAGGGGTTCAGTGTCTTACCCAAGGTTACCTTGTACTATTTTCTTATTTTATTTTTATTTGGTGCACCAGGCGTTCGGAAAGCTATTTACCATAGGTTTCTGTACTCCGTCAAACAGCAATTTCATGTTAAGATCCACACCTCAGAACAGATTCTTGTATTTTTTCGTCAGCAGTGAACAAGTTTCATTTGCATCTTTAAAAATCCCTTTGTACACAATGTTATAATTTATTTGAATGTGAAATTGCCTCATCTGACAATAATTCACTTAGTGGTCAAAAATAGATTTGTGGTATGTTATTGTGCTATTATGAATAATTCCATGTGGTGTGTGCAAACATAAAACAAAATACGACGTCAGCTCCAGTCATTGGCATTTTTATCATCGTGATGAGAGCAAATAAAATGTAGTTTAGGTGTTTTGAACAACATTATTTTTTTCCCCTTTTTAATAAAAAAACATTCAACATACCGATTTAAAACAAAGTATCACCCCTCAGCTGTTCTAATTTTTCTTTACATTTTTGTCATAGAACAGCGCTGATGACCTAAATACCGTCAGAAATCAACAATAAAACTCGAATCATTTTATTATTCTCTTCGGATTCCTCCACAACCCTCATTGTGAAGCTATTGCCAGCCTTAGTTTCATGCAGCATGTGGTGCTTGTTGGCATAGGGCCAAAGTTGGCAAGCTCCTGAAAAAGCGATTACATGCGCTGGCATATGGAAGGACAAATAGTTCCCCTCGTTCAGCGCTCGGAGCCTTTGCCATCTTCACGCTCGCAAAGAAGATGTGATGGATGTGGAGACGTGTTAGCTGGGCTTGGGCCAGTTGCCGCTTTTGGTCAGGCAGCTTCAACCTTCTGCTTCCGCTAGATTTCCTTTACACTGAACAGGAGATGAAAATCCACCGGTTATAATGTTGGATTTTGTCACTCTCATGTGAAAAAACTCAAAAATTCGTTGTTCAGGAGAAAAAAACTCATGCTTTATACCATCCATCCATTCATTCATCCATCCATCCATCCATCCATCCACCCGTTATCTGCACCGATTATCCTGTGCTTTATTCCCCTAGATATACATTTCTTAGTTTTTTGCGGGTTGTTTTTCCATAAAAACAATACAGTCCTGTTTGTAAGGATTTTCAATAAGGTTAGCTGAGTAATGTTACAGGGTGTTATTAGCACATATCTTCTTCTGTTGATTTTACTATTTTTCCCACCTCTTATTGCCTTATTCATTTTTTTTCACAAGAATGAAAAAAATATATTAACCACCACTCCTTTTTTCAGCATAAGAATACAAACAATACATTTAATAATGACATATTTACAAAACAAATACTCTCTAAATATCTCTTTAATAAATTGTTAAGGGACCATGACATTGGCCATTTATAATTATCTATCTATCTATCTACCCTGGTCATATCCCTTGAGAGGGGTGACCGACAGCAAGACAAACACATACACAAAAACAAAGAAAAGAAAAAAGGAAAAAAATTGCAAAAAACACACAAAAAAAATTGACCAAGGCCGACCCAAATTTCCAAACACCCAAACAAGTTAAGCACCTCGGCACCCAAGTTGTTTTGTCTCTCCAGATAAAACAGGACACAAAAAAGCGGCCATGTCACTCGGGTCAGGGTGACACAGCACACACTTCTATTCAACAGCAGGGCCTGACAGCTTTCACTGGTTTACCCCTGCCACATCATACAGGTGCCCTGCCCATTGCGTAAAACACGTCTAAACATCCCACTATCCTTTTACAACACCTCTCCACTCATTCCTATCACCAACAAGAGCTCTAGCGTCCACTATATTTAGACCACTTTCATGCAGTGCACTCATAACACAATCCATCCATGTCAATCGGATAAAAAATAAATGTGGGTGTGTATTGTTGCATTTTAGATTGCTGAAATGGTAACAACGGTAAAAAAAATTAGTCATTAGATAATTGGGCCTTTGTTAAGAGGACACGTTGTAATATTTGACCACTAAGGGTCACTGTATTGTGTAATGCAACCAAAAACGAGTGCTACAAAGCACAAGGAAGACTACAAACTATCAAACTACACTCAAAGTTGCAAACTGCACCATTTTCCTTCTCTTCTCTTCTCTCTTTTCTTCTTCTTTTTGCCCAGCCTTTTGACATATCTTTTTTTCGGGTACCTGTAGCAGTAAGATGTCCGACAGTTAAGTCAGCTCTTTCTAGGTGAGCTTCATCCATCCATTATCTGCACCGTTTATCCTCAGTAGGGTCGCGGGGGTGCTGGAGCCCATCCCAGCTATCTTCGGACAGTGGGCAGGGGACACCCTGAACTGGTTAGCAGCCAGTCGCAGGGCACACAGGGACAGACAAACCACTCCCTCATTCACACCTAGGAACAATTTGGACCGGCCAATTAACTTGAAACGCATGTTTTTGGTACGTGGGAGGAAACCGGAGTGCCCGGAGGAAACCCACTCAAGCACGGGGAGAACACGCAAACTCCACACAGGAGGTTCGATCTCATGACCTCATAACTGTGCCGCACACACGCTAACCACTGTCCCGCCGTACTGCCCCAGGTGAGCCTCATGTGATGTAAAATAATATGTCTTTTGAGACTGCTGAAATAGTAACAACGGTAAGAAAATTTAGTCATTTGATAATTGGGCCTTTGTTAAAGGGACACGGTGTAATATTTTACCACTAAACGTCACTGTATTGTGTAATGCTACCAATAACGAGTGCTACAAAGCACAATAAATACTACAAACTGTGGACACTAAACGTGGCCAAATTGCACCATTTTTCTTATTATTTTACCCAGACTTTCGCAACATCTTGTTTTGTTTCAGGTACCTGTATCAGCAGGATGTCCGAAAATTACAGTATGTCATCTATCTTTAGGTGACTACAAATTTTTGCACCTGCAAGTATAAAAAGAAATGCACATTTATGCAATCATTCTTGGGGCGGCAGTGGCTCAGGAGGTAGAGCGCTCGTCTTGGGATCAAGAGATCGCAGTTCGAATCCCGGCTCCTCCGTGTTACATGTCGAAGTGTCCTTGGGTAAGACACGGAACCCCTAATACCCCCAATAAGCAGGTTAGCGCCTTACATGGCTGCACGGCCGCTATTGGGAAATGTGAAGCACAATGTAAAGCGCTTGTTGGGTATGTAGTCGGGTTGCAGTCGGATTCAGAGACAGGCACGGACGGTACAGTCATAGAGTGTTTACTCAACTTCTTCTTCGGTAGTTCTCTAGCACAAGTACAAGGCTGCGCATAAGTATACAGTGACACCGCAGGAAGGGGAGTGTATTACACGACACCACATATTCCCTTTTTGTTAGCATAGGACACAACAGTAGCATTAATCTAAAATACGCAATAACTCTTCGGTAAGTATGAGCTTGTAGAAAACATACATTTCAATATTCATTACCAGATTAGAGGTAAATATTTATCAGAGGTAAGCAATAACGTAAGGAACTATACTGTCAATATCGGTAAGCAAAAGTGTGTAAACCTTGTAAACTTAAGCAGACTGTATGAAGATCACATCATAAACAAACATGACAATTTTTTTTAACAATGAACATTCATCATGTCTTTTTTTTTTTTTTTTTTTTTTTTTTAAGTCACATAATCTTGAAGCCATGCAGGAGCATGTCGTATTCTCGGTGCACTAGGAGAGGGATGTGTTGAGGGCACAGTTTCAGTTTCGGGTGGCTCAGCAACTTGGTCGCTTGGCAGGAGGCAAGCATCATTATCAGGAGGCTGTGGCGCTGAAACAGCAGCACAGGTGGAAGAATGGGCAAGGTGGAAAGCATTCCACACCTTTCCATCAGACAGCAGATAAGTGGCTGGACCCTTTTGAGCTACCACTGTCAGTGGCTTGGTGAACCTTGAGTGTCCTTTCGCAATGATTCCAGGTTTGCGGATGCGAACCGCAGAGCCAATCTGGAAGCTGGGTGATTTTGCACCGCGACGTTCGTCGGTGTATCGTTTGGACTTCCGTTGTTTGTTTTGTATGTTTTGTAGCATGTTGCCTTTGTCAGCAGTGGGACGCATGGAGTGAAGACCTGTGATGTGAAGCTTTGTATTCAGTGGTCTACCATGCAACAGTTCAGCGGGGGATACTGAAGTCACAGCATGTGGTGTGGCTCTGTAAGTCTGTAAAAACTCAGTGAAGAAGGCTTTCAGTGGTTTACCTTCGATGTTGGCTGTTTGTAGACAGTCCTTGAAGACTCTGTTGAAACGCTCAATTTCACCGTTGGCTTGGGGGTAGTACACAGAGCTGCGACGGTGTGTGATGTTCCTGTCACTAAGGAATGCTTCAAACTCGGTCGACACGAACTGAGGGCCATTGTCAGTAACAATTTCCTGTGGATTACCTTCTCTGCTAAACACAATGGAAAGAAAAGTCATAACAGAGGCAGAAGTAACATTTGAGCAGAAGGCAATCTCAGGCCATCGGCTGTAATAGTCAATGAGGGTGATGGCGAAGCGGCAATCAGCAGGCGCAGAGTGAATAGGACCAACAATGTCCACAGCAACTTTTTCCCAGGCAGCAGTTGGGGTAGGCACAGGCTGTAATGGTGCAGTACGCGTGTTTGCGGTTTTGTCATGCTGCAAGCAGGTGGTGCATGATTTGATGGCGAGCTCAACGTGAGAATCCATTCCAGGCCACCAGTACAAGTCTCTCAGTCTTTGTTTTGTGCGAACTATCCCTTGGTGTGTAGCATGAGCAAGTTGGATCATTTTTCCCTGTAGCTGTTGTGGTATCACAACACGATGAGTGCCACGCACAATGACACTGTTCTGCAAGGCAAGCTCATTTTGCACACGGAAGTATGGCACGATGAGGGGGTCAAGGCCTTTTGCAGTACGAGGCCATCCCTTCTGCATGTACTGTCGCACCTTCTGTAGCACTGGACATTCCTCACATGCACTGGAGAGCTCATCAGCAGTGACTGCAGCAAAATCAGGAGACACAGCAGCCACCATCTCCAACTCCATCTCCTCGTGGTCGTCTGTGATGGGTAGAGGCAAACGTGACAAGCAATCTGCAGTAACATTCTCATGTCCCGGTTTGTATTCGATTGTGTAGTTAAAACACAGCAGTCGGGCAGACCAGCGAGCTACCCTCATACCTGCACGTCCAAGGCCTTTGGATGTGAGTAGAGTGGTCAAAGGGCTATGATCAGTCCGTAAAGTGAAGTGATGGCCCCAGAGGTAAGTACGCCACTTTTCAGTCGCCCAGACGCATGCCAAAGCCTCTTTTTCGACTGTTGAGTAATTTCGCTCGCATGCAGTCAGCGTCCTGGAAGCAAATGCAATGGTCTGCTCTATGTCACCTTTCATTTGTGTCAACGCGGCACCGATGCCATAGTCTGATGCATCTGTTGTCACGACAGTTGGCAGGGAAGGGTCGAACAAGGCGAGTGCAGAGCTAGTAGCGATGATCTCCTTCACTTTGGAAAAGTTTGCTTGCACCTCTTCAGACCAGTGAAATGTAGCAGACTGTCTGAGTAGAGCACGGAGGGGTTCCACAAGCATGGCGTAGTTGGGGATGAACTTTGAGTACCACGCAGTCAGGCCTAGGAAAGATCGCAGAGATTGAGCGTCGTGTGGAGGTGGAGCTTCAACCACAGCCCGTACATGGCCAGGATCTGGATGTATACCAGAGGCAGAGATGAGATGCCCAAGGAAGGACAACTCTGTTTTCCTGAAGTGGCATTTTGCAGCATTGAGCTTCAGCCCACTCTCCTGTAAACGTTTGAGGACATCGTTCAATCTGGCGTCATGTATTTCAGGCGTCTCCCCACTAACAATGATGTCGTCCAAATAGCACTGTACACCCTTTTGACCAGCCAGGATCTGAGACATCATGCGTTGAAAGGCACTGGGTGCTGATGCCAGGCCGAAAGGCACTCGTGTGAAACGAAACAGTCCATCTTGTGTTATAAACGCTGTAAGATCTCTGCTGCTTGGATGTAGCTGCACTTGGTGGTATGCATTTTGTAGGTCAATCGTGGAAAACATTGTAGCGCCACGGAGCTCAGTGAACACTTCCTCAATGTGTGGCAGCGGATGACTGTCGATCACCACAGCCTTGTTTGGTTCACGTAAGTCCACACACACACGAAGGCCACCTGTTTTCTTGCTCACGACCACCAGAGGCGACACCCAGGCAGACGCGTCGACTCTCTCGATGATGCCATCATTTTCCAGTTTTTCCAGCTCCTCCGACACCTTGTCACGCACGGCATATGGGAGTCTGCGTAGCTTTTGCTGGACTGGAGGGACGTCTGCACGCACTTTAACTTTGTGTATAAAACCTGTAGCAACGCCTAGAGCATTTGTAGTGTTGACAGTGTAACTCATCTCCGATGCGGCAGGTGTTGCAATCTGCCCATCTTGTATGTGGAGGCGAAGTGCAGTGAACAGGTCCATTCCCAGTAGTGGAGTACCGTCAGGAACTATGTAGAAGTCAGTATGTGCACTCTGGTTGCAGTATGTAGCAGTAAGTTGAAGACAGCCCAACACTGGAATTGGCTTCTTCATGTAGGTCACCAGACGCACAGTAGGCTTTGAGAGAGGCAAGTGCATGAATGACTGTCTGTAAATTCTCTCTGGCAGAATTGAAACTGCTGAACCGGTGTCCACAAGCAGGTCAGTAGTAATTGACTGTTCATCATTCGCATGGAGAGCAACTGTACACGTAAGGCGCTTTGGGACTGCAGCTGTAGGGGCTACATGACACACAGTAAGTTCTGGGACAGTAACTTCTCTTACTGATCGAGTAGGAATTGCGCTGCGGCACACTTTACTAAAATGTCCAATTTTTCCACATTGGTTGCATTTTGCATTTTTAGCAGGGCATTTGGGGTCATTTGCTAGATGAGAGTTGGATCCACAACGGTAGCAGGTTTTGTGTTGATTCCTTTTATCTCTCGAGCGCTGTGTATGTGTACTGCTCTGATTCCTTTTATCTCTTTGTTGCACAAACTTCACAGGAGTGTCGGACACGTGCACATGAGTAATAGCATTAGCTTCTGAAATAGCAGATTCGACTTGTGTAGCAATAGCGATCGCTTTGTCAAGCTTTAAGTCCGTTTCCAGCAGCAAGCGCTCTCTGATTCTCGAAGAGGACATCTTCTCAATGAATTGATCCCTGATCATATCATCAGCAAACGTGCCAAAGTCACAGTTAGCAATTAATTCCCTCAATGCGGCAATGAACTGAGCAGTAGTCTCGCCCGGTCTCTGAGCACGCTGACGGAACTTGGTACGCTGAGCAACGACATTAATCTTCGGTACAAAGAAAATTTCTAGCGCATCACAGGCGGATTTGTAAGAAGTGCCAGTGTCAGGAAGGGAAAGAAAAATTCTCTGCCCTTCTGTGCCTAAACAGTGCAGCAGTAGTGCGCGCTTTCGTTTGTCCGGCATTTCGTTAGCAGTCAATGCTAGCAGGTAATTTTCGAACATCTGAATCCACGTGGAGTACAACATCGTAGGCTCACCCGGGGTTTCAAGCAAAGCAGGGGGTTGTGAAATTCCGATCCAAGTCATCCTCGTCGCCAATATGTTGGGTATGTAGTCGGGTTGCAGTCGGATTCAGAGACAGGCACGGACGGTACAGTCATAGAGTGTTTACTCAACTTCTTCTTCGGTAGTTCTCTAGCACAAGTACAAGGCTGCGCATAAGTATACAGTGACACCGCAGGAAGGGGAGTGTATTACACGACACCACAGCGCTTTGGGAAGTCTTGACTTGAAAAGTGCTATATAAATGCAGATCATTTTATTTTTCATTTCATTCTGCTGTGTTTGCTTATGATATTGTAATTAATGAAGTTTCTTTTACAACTAGGAAACACTAAATAATACACAATTGTTATACACCTTTGTATAACAAATAACATATTTTATAAACTATACGGCACGGTCCCTCAAAAAAGAAACACTCTTACAAATAATTATTTAATAATTGTGTTTTTTTGCAGCGCTAACCACACTCTTCTATTTTTACAGCAAAAACTATCTGTCACTTTTGGCGCAAAAAGCTTCTTTACCACCCAACATTACTGTTGGCTTCTTCAATGTGGAAAACTGGAGTCATTTTCTTCTGCTACGTCCTAAATTAGCATCGTTTTCTTCTACACTAAAGGGCATCATAGACTCTTCCATTACCTTAATTAACCCGTGAAAATTCAACCAAGCACGTTCAATTTGTGTTTTTATAGAGTTTTGCAATGCTCACAGTACTCTAGCATTTTTTAACTCCCCTCAAGGTACTATTTAAATCCCCCCCTCTTTATTCGAATATACCGTGGATGTTCATTAATCATCCTGACCTCCATATACTGCTTTTCACCTTGGCACACTTAATCCTATATGTAAACTGTGTCATGCACTAGGCACACGTGCTGTTATAACTCGCCTTTTTCATTTTTTTTTCTTCATTTCTTCATGTCTGGAACTGTATTGGCGCCAGTCGGTGGCAGAGGTGCCGTGACCCCCTTGGATCTATAATTCACACCTGTTAGTCGAACCTCCCTACAAAAACCCCCACCCTGTCATTTGTGAGTATACTCAGGATTAGAGGTTAACAAAAGAGAAACAGGCCAAACACCGCCGCTGCTACAACAGATCAATGTCAAGTAAATAACCTTTTCTACCTTATTTCCTGACTTGTATTGATCCGTCTGTGCCGTCTGCACTCTTTTTTTTTCCATTCACTTGCCGCAGACGCGCTCACACCACACACAACCCGTTTTAAAGTGCTGTTAGCGGACATTTTTCCCCCTTCTTGCTCCAAAACCTTTTTTCCAAATGAAAATATTATTTCTTGAAGGTAATCATGACTACTATTTTTTGGTACTACATATTCTTTTTATTGATGTATATAGATAGAGATAGATAGATGGATGGATGGATAGATGTATAGATGTATAGATAGATAGATACTTTATTCATCACCGTAGGGAAATTCACACTTCCAGCAGTATGCTTGTGTTGAAAAATATAATAATAAAATAAAGATATAGAATACAAAAATACCCACTTTAACGTGTTGATATAGACAACACACTACCTCATACAGATATACACACTGTAATAAAAATAGGGTAGTATGCAAATGTGGGGGTGTGGTTTAATGTAGGCTTTTACTCCCCTGGGTGGAGTTAAAGAGCTTCATGTCATGAGGAAGAAATAATCTCCTCAGTCTCTCCGTGGAGCAAGACAATATCAGATTCCTTTCCCAACTAATACTGGATAAAATATTAATTTCAAACAAAGGGTAGTGGCCGTGAATATTGCTACTTATTTTGGCAACATTGAAAATTCACATTGCTCATGTTGTTTTTTTGCTAGAGACTTGATAGGATAAAACACTTAAGATACTGTAGACTATTTTATGTTTTGGCACTGAAGAAAAAACAACAACATTTTGACGTAAAACAATGCTTGTCAATTATTATTTGTCATGCCCACCCGAGGAAGGGGAAAACCTCTTGCGCCACTCCATTAGTTCCTTTGGCTTCTGCTCTTTGCTGCCAACCTATGTAGATACAGTTTGCGTACAGATATTTTCCTTGTCCATACTCAAGTCAATTAATGTTTTATTTGTATAGCCCTTAATCTCAATAGGTCTCAAAGGGTTATACAGATTACGGATTTACAGATTACGGACTACGGAAGTTATTATTACACCATATGCTGATCTCAAACTCACTGTAAACAAAACTTCTTCACCTCAAGCGCACACTCTGCCAATGAGAACACCATTGCCCCCTAATGCTATGGGGGGACAATTGCACGTCAAAATTCTCCTGGTCATACAGAACCACCTGCCCCCACAGGGGCGCAAGCTGCACTATTTGTGAATCACTGATGTAGAAGACGACGATACCTTATGGCACAAGGGAATATTTTAGTTTTCAGCATGCAAGAATTGCTACTTAATTATGTAATAAGACTGTTACCCTACAGAACCATTAGAATTAGAAGTTTCTTTATTGTCATTGATAACGATACAGTGAATATTGTTTAGAATGAGATTAGACATTGGCAGTACGGCGGGACAGTGGTTAGCGCATGTGCGGTACAGTTCTTAGGTCATAAGCTCAAAACCTTCCTTTGTGGAGTTTGCATGTTCTCCCTGTGCTTGCTTAGGTGTTTTCCGGGCACTCCGGTTTCCTCCCACATTCCAAAAACATGCATGTCAGGTTTATTGGCCGGTCCAAATTCTCCCTAGGTGTGAATGAGTGAGTAGTTGTCTCTGTGTGCCCTGCGACTGGCTGGCAACTGGTTCAGGGTGTTCCCTTCCCCCTGCCCAAATATAGCTCGGGTGGGCTCCAGCACCCCTGCGACCCTACTAAGGATAAGCGGTGCAGATAATGGATGGATGGGTTAGACATGGCACTTCAGGATAAACACGTAATAAAAGAGAAAAATAAGATTAAAAGGATGTCATGTCAAATAGGCAGCAATATTTACATGGCGGTCCTTGGAGACTAACCCAAGTTGTGAGTGCATCAGAATAATTGTGCAATTACAAAAGACAAAGCAATTTTTTTCAATAGTCGACAAGAAGACAAAGCTATTTTTGGCGTAAAAGACTAAGCTAGCTTTTTGCACAGAAGGCAATGATGATTTTTGATGTACAAGAAAAGCAATACTAAACTTTCCACCTAGAAGAATATTTCAGCTTTTAGGGTGCAATAAGAGTTATGGTAGTAACGTAACCACGTGGTTAAATTACTTAGCAAGACCGTTATCCTATGGGGCAAAAGACAAAGATAATTTTGGTCGTACAAGTCAAATAATCCTTCTTTTGCAGGGAAGATGATGCCATTTTTTTGCTGAGAAATCTATACTGCGTACAAAAAAAAACAAATAACTTATTTTCGACGTAGAAGATGATGCTAGCTAATCCGCATAGAAGAACATTTCAGTTTTTAGAGTGCAAGAACAGTTAGGTTAGTAATGTCACCATGTGACAAATGTATTTAATAATAGTGCTACACTAAAGAACAAAAGACAAAGCTATTTTTTGGGGAATAGAAAACAAGGGAAATATAAACCCAGGCATGGAAATTACACACCTTTGGGAGAAATTCACCATTTTGAAGTCAAAAAAGGTGACCTACGCGTTGTATATATCCAGAGATAAAAGGTTTTGAAGTGGGGAGGGGTAAATGTTGGATTTCCCAGGGTGAATAGGGCATTTGAGGTGGTGGGTTTGATTTAAAACCTGTCGTTCGCACGGGCAGGGGTACAGTATTTATTGATCTGCAACACGCATTACATTTTATCATTATCACACTCTATTTATTCATAGTATGTTGGTCTGGAGAGGGATGGGTGACACCAGGCTGTACTTGCTCAAGACACACCACATGAAGTAGTGCCCCTACTGGCCTAGTGGTTAAGGGATCCAACCACCAGAGTTGAACGGTAGAGAAGAAAAAAAAAACACAAGGAGGGAACCAACTCTTTCGTTTATCTGATGATGAATCAGACTTTAGAGGACGTGAAATGAATAAATTATGAATACATTCGAATTTTGTCCATAATTGTCTATAAACAATTTGAATAATTTAAGCCCTTACCCTTTTTCATGCCTGGTTTGGTCATAGAAGAAGAGAAGACTAAGCTCATTTTTGGCAACAAAGACAAAGTTAGCTTTCCACACAAGCTAACTAATGCTAAAAATGTTTTTTTATGGACAATAATTCACAAAGTAAAATTGAAATACATAAAACGCATCATTCGTACTTGAATCACATTTTTTGTCAAAGCAATGATTTTTACAGTATAACAGCTATTTATATAAACCCAAACATAATGGATATTATCAAAGATATATCTGTTCAATTGATCAAGAGCTGTATCAGCTTCAATTGCCTTCATTTTGGGATATCTTAAAGAAGATATTTCCCACTGAGCTCAATCTTTATTTTCAATTGATTTTTACTTTTAAAAGGCACTCATGACCACGCAATACCGTATTTTTCAGAGTATAAGTCTGAGTTTATTTCGTTGTTTGCCTGGGAATGCGACGTATACTCTGGTGCGACTTATATGTGAACTATTACCACATTATTATATCATTGGGTTTAAAAAAAATTTCCGGGTATATCATTTTACCTGTTGTTTTTATACTATACTACAAGAGGGCCTGTGTTTCTAATTTCAACCTTGTCATGTTGTTGGGACATTTTTTGGAACAACACCGAATATTTATAAAAACTGAGAAGGAAACTGCTTATTGTCTACCTCCCGAGTTGGCTGAGTTGTTTACCGGTAAAAGTACCACAGAGGATGACAATTTCATTGGATTTAGTAATTTGGAGTGCAACTGATATTTATGTAAGCATGTTCTTTATGCTAAAGTCATCAGTCTTTATCTGTTACCTAGTTACGGAAATTAACAGGCAGGTGAATCATGTAAAATTAATATAACGTACACTCATTTAGCCTGTTGTATTCTGTTTTATATTAGTTTTCAATTGCCTTTCAAGATGACATATATGTTTTGAGTGTTGGATTTTATCCAATACATTTTTTTTCCAAAAATGCGACTTATACTCCAGATGCAACTTGTATGTTTTTCCTTCTTAATTATATATTTTTTTGGCTAGTGCGATTTATACCATCACCACCCTTAACACACATTGCACAAAAAACTGAAACTCTTGCAAACACACTACCTCATTCAGATGTAAAACTGTATTCATGCCTATGCTTACTTTGCACAATGTTGCCTATTTTGCACTACCGCATATTGCAATAATACGATCCCAAAACTGTGTGTAAACACCAAATTTCTTCTGCCTCTACATGCCCACACTTTATTGTGTAAATATTGTGTAAATATCTTTTATCTGTTTTTTCTTTTCATTCTCGCAGTAAAATATGAAACTGGAGTGCCACGTCCAATTTCGTTGTCACAATATGTTTAACCCATTTAGAACAATGATAATAAAGGTAGATTCTTTTCTATTATATTCTATTATTTTCTATTCTGTTCCATTCTATACTCTGGAACGACTTACAGTCCTTAAATCAAGGTATCTTGTTTAAAGTCAGGGCTGCACGGTAGCGCTTTGGTTAGCGTGTGTGCGGCAGAGTTCTAAGGACATGAGATTGAATATTTCTGTGTGGAGTTTGCATGTCCTCCCCGTGCTTGCGTGGGTAGTCTCAAAGCACCCTGGTTTCTTCCCACATTCCAAAAACATGCATTTTAGGTGAATTGGCTGGTCCAAATTGTTCCTGGGTGAGAACGAGCGAGTGAGTTGTCTGTCTCTGTGTGCCCTGCAACTGGCTGGCAACCAGTTCAGGATGTCCCCTGCCCACTGCCCAAAGATAGCTGGGATGGGCTCCAGCACCCCCGCGGCCCTACTGAGGATAAGCGGTGCAGATAATGAATGAATGAATGAACGTTTAAAGTCAAATGTTTGCAAAATCTGACCCAGAACACCGATTTTTGAAAGAAAATCCTTCCTCCTGGAAGCCAGGCCTTGTTAATTTATCTGATTCGAGATCTTATTGGATTTTGCAGGTGTACTGCAGGGGCGAGACAAGATATGGATCTTCTTGCGTGCTTGCTAAAGCAAACATTTTCATTAGCGGTGGCGGGTTGGGAGTGCCAAAGGTGGCGCGGTAATAAAGAGCACCTGCTGGTGTCACACACACGGCCCCACGGCTTTTCTGACATGACTTCTGTGAGCTACTCGAGTTATTCGATAGCGCCACGGTGACATCATGTCACAAAGACCACCGGTGATGGCATTCTTTTGCGTGAAACCCAAGTGCATTGCCCCTCAGACTTTCTTAAAGGTTTATTGAAAGCGAGTCTTGTGGTTTACTTTGTGGCTAGTAAACTTGTACTACCTTTTTGGGGAGGTTTAGTGCGGGTCAGGGGCTTTAAAAGATCCAAAATATAGATTTCTCAAGATGATGAAGAGGTCAGTACGGTTGGTAACTGGTAGTGGAAGTATCTGCTTCAAGAACTTCTTGTTGGTTTTGGATAGTTGTGCAGCGAAGTATTTGGATTAAAAATAACAAGTTGTATTTTTGGGAGGGGTTGTTGGTGAATCCATATTCAAATCAGCAATAATAGCTAGCCGCAATTTTTTATTTATTTTTCATTTTTTTGCCGAAAGTAAGTCAGGATTCTAGTTCATTTCAAGTATAAATAAAACACAAAAACAGACATTTATTTTAAAGAAACATATCCATATCAGATCATTTTGCTCATATTTTTTTAATACATTTAACAATAAAATGTATAAAATATGGTAAGTCTTATGATAATGTTGCTCATTTTGAACAATCGGGTAAAATAAATCATCAATCGGAACTCTAATAATCCTTCAACTGACCTAATTATTCTACATGAAATATTTTGCTAATTTTAATGAATATTCAGATTTTTTTACAAAGCAGTTCATAAGTATTCTTTTAAAAAATACATATTTTTAATTGCAAAATGCAAAATAAAAATAAATATCTAACATGTTCTAAATTGGCAGATGATTTTCTTGTTTTACACACTCTTATTTTTTAAACAAATCTGAGTATTATTATTATAAGTATTTTATTAATTTAATTATTAATATAATATTACATTCCTCATAGCATAGTTAAGCTAATTTGCTGGGTTTATTCTCATTTTAGTAGATGTTTCTATTCCTATTTTAATATAATTTTATTAAT
The DNA here is from genome assembly GCF_059441175.1 of Urocampus carinirostris. Lineage (NCBI taxonomy): Eukaryota > Metazoa > Chordata > Actinopteri > Syngnathiformes > Syngnathidae > Urocampus > Urocampus carinirostris. The sequence continues at coordinate 30,416,705 of NC_142355.1, forward strand.
AAAAGTAGAAAATTATAACTTTAAATATGGAAAATGGTATGATATGGCAGATAATGTTTCTCATTAAGGACTCTTATTTCATGAAAAATCTGAGTGTTATATTTCATATTTTTTTGTAGGTTTTAGTAGGATTGTTATTTTTACCACTTTAAATCCTCTTAAAATAAGATAAATATTCCAAACTAAAGCATTTTTTTTTTCATTTTGATAATACTTATTTTTAGTACATTTTTATCCCCAAATTCAGCGCGAACATGAATTTAACTCTGTTGGCAGGAGTATATTTTTAAGGATATTTATTTCCTGCTTTTTAAAATTTTATGTTTCACCTATTTTAATCATTTCATATTTATCGACAATTCTCCACATCGTTTGCTTTGGTATTTGTGACATTTGTGCTTTGGCTGAGTAAAAGTTGGAAACAAATCCTTGTCTATTGTCCAGAAGTTTCTGCAGAAAAAGTTGGCGTGAAACAGAGCAAAGGTTATGGGAAATGATTAATAAATGATTTGCGGCGTACTAAACGGCGCCTTTACGCGCACTTTCCGTTTTTCGGCTAAGGAACATTCCTGCTCGGTGAAAGTAGGCCCTGCGGTTTAAAGCAAGGAAAAATGTATAACAGAGAAAGCTAAAGACGTTTTCCACGGTCCAAGGTCGCTGACCTTCTCTGTAGCTGTCTTGGTTGCACCTCAGGGCAGCTGCTCATGTTAGATTCCCCGAATCGTGGTTAGCTACTGCTTATTTTCAGCTGCGCTAAGTGATCCCCATGACCCCGGAGGTCTGACACGCTACATTTTTTTTTTTTTAAAGCTACGAGTCAAATGCCACAGCCATCGCCTCCGGATCAAAGCTTTCAAAGTCGAACCCTGCTCAGGCATCCGTTGAAATAAGAGCTAGGAGCTTCTGTTGAGTGTACCAAGTGGCATGGCAGCCCGAGTGGACTTAAAGGACTCTGTGCAATGTTTGACCACTAGATGTCGCTGTATTGTGTTGTTCAATCATAAACGAGTGCTACAGAGCCCAAGAATGAATACAAACTACAGACACTCAAAGTTAACAAACCACAATTTATTTTTTATTCAACCTTTCACAAGCTACTATAATCCCTCTGTCATTGCAGTCAATGGAGACCAGACCTTGCGCGAAAAGTGAAAATCCACAAAGTAGCATCGCACCTTCATAATACACCCCAAGGGCCAAATTTACCTAAAGATGACTTCCTTACCGACTGAGGGTGTATGACTATGAGCACAAATTCTTATAATAATACCTATAGATCTATAAATAATAACACAGAATACACATTGGCAGTTGAAAGAATTGCCTTTATTGTCACTATACAAAAGTACAAAAGAATTAGAGGGCTTCTCCTCCCAAAGTAAGAAAGCAATTTAGAGCGTGGCTGGCGAGCTGCACGCTACCATCAGGTATCTTCGAATTAAGCCAGGTCTTCGTGATGATTGAAATACAACCGTCCCTATGTATTGGTTTCCCACAAGTTGTAGCTCCAGGTCATTCATTTCCTGGGTAATAGATCTAGCATTGGTAAGATGCGGGCTCGGCCCTAGTGAGATGTGAGCCTAACCGTAGCATTAGGCCAGGCTCGCTATCTGGATTCTCTCCTGAAGGCGCCTCAGTTGCTTCCCAAACCCTATGATAATCCACAGAGCACTCACTAGTGATCACCATTTATTTGCACTCTTCGGACTTTCTTGATAAAATTATTTTCAATGTAACGAGCCGCTTAAAGGCATCTAGCGCCATGCCTCTGAGATTTGTTTTGGTGGTAACTTGTGCTCCCGCAATGCTGTTAGGCTGGTGTATGCTGTCAGCCAATCATAGTTGCGTGCACCCCCTCCCTAACCTGCCCTTGTGATATCATTTGCTGTGTAAGAGCATTTGGTGTCTGCTCTAACACAATGCACAAAACGTTTATAAATGACAACGGACACAATTGAATTCAAAATCCACAAAGAAGTCAAACAGCGATAACTGAAGCACGGAGTAGCGAGGGGTCTCTGTTGCTGAGCCCCCACTCACTTGTTTTCGGATCTTGTGACATTTCAATGTCGCAACTACCACAGAGTCAGCTTAATGTTTCGAAGACAAGTACATTTTAGTCGCGTAAAATGTGAGACCGATAACAGCAGATGACAGTAGCGGGGCAATCATACTGTGGAGAATAGTGCCAGATTCCAACACGGATGTGAAAAGTTTTCCTTTTGTGTTGTTGTCTCTGGTGATGTCCGCAGCATCAGACCAAATGGCATTTGCTTATCATAGGAAACTCCAGTGGCCTATCAATGACTGATGATAGGGTAAAGAACTGTAGCGTTTTTGATAGATAACATCCACTGCTGTTCAATTGAGATCTATAAATAAAGGACTTGATTTTTCATTGAAAAATGTGAAATATCGTGAATATCTACATTTTTATTTGAGTCCAACGCTTTTTTTTTTTACCTTAAAAAGAACTCAAGAGTTTGGCTGCACAATATACACAAGGTTTTTACGGTAGGATATATCCGTATTTCCTAAAAGTCGAAAAATATCACTGACCACATTTGCAAAACAGTGGATGCAGGAGTCAAACCCGGGCTGCTGCAGTGAGAGCGCCAATCCATGCAACTCAGGACAATAAGAACGTTTTAGGAGAAAAATGGAAAGGACTTTCCAACGCTGCTGAAACTAGCTTCTGTATCTGTAATGCAACTTTAGAGAGCAGTATTTTTTAAATTAAATGATCTGCATTTCCATAGCGCTTTTCAAGTCACTGAAGACTTCCCAAAGCCCTTTACAATGTGCTTCATACTCACCCATTCACACACCAATAGTGGCCCTGCCCAAGGACTCTTCGACATACAACCCGGAGGAGCCGAGAATCGAACCTGCGATCTCTTGATCCCAAGACGAGCGCTCTACCTCCTGAGCTAATGCTGCCGACTTTTGGTTGTAGTCATGATTGGTAAGAAAAATGCATTGTATATCAGTGGTCCGCAACCACCGGGCTGTGAACTGGTATCGGGCCGCATGTCTTTGGTACCGGGACGCACAGAAAGAAAACTATAATTTTCGTCGTACCACATTTATTCATATATTATGTGCATTTTTTTAAAAATCCCCGAAATAACCTCGAAGTGCAATATACACAAGGTTTTACAGTAATAGATTGACATATTTGAGTATTGATTTTCCAGTTGAAAAATAGTTGACCCCATTTGCACAACATTAGATGCAACGTAAATCGAACACGGATCGCAGCGGTTAGAGTGCTCAACTTTAACCATTAGACCACTAGGGATGTAGATAATATGGACAAAGGCTTTAGATTGTATCCTATCATCACAATATTTTTACTCCCAGTACAACTTTGTTGAATATGTGGGGTCATGATTAAAGTAATTTAGTCTAGAATTTTCCTTTGTCGTGCTTTTTTGTGCTTACCTGTATATTTCCGGATATGCCGTGACTAAAAATAGTGTGATGATAAGATAAAACCTAATGCTTTCTCCCTAGTTGTCTAGTGATTATACAGTGGATTTAGGCTTATTGTCATTATTATTATGGTTATTATTGTTCTGTTGTTATCACTAATATTATTATTACGCTACTCCGCAAGAATATTCTCAGACAGTAGACTGGTCCGTTGTACAGAAAATGTTCGGGACCACTGTTCTATAGAATTCTTCATTCTTCAGGACATAAATGGAATTTGTTCTGCTTTGTCTAACATGCCCCGCCCCTCTCACAAATCCAAAAGACGTTGTTTCCCTAATCCTCCCAACACTGAAGGATAGCCAGACAAAGAAGTAGCACAGGAATCCTCCCTGGGAGGGAGGACTTACGCTCATATTGTCTGTGTGGTCGGCAGTCATTTCGATTTTTACAGTTTAGAAAATATGACACGGTTGTTTATAAGTCACGGGCGGCAGACAGAGGAGAGATATTGTACTCTGTTCCTTCCATTCTCTCACCTAATCCTGCTTGCGTTTGCTTCCCTTTCCTGTTTCCACCGCCGATGCGCTGACCGTTTCCCCCTCCCCTCCTCAACCTGCCAGGCAGGATGCTCGAGTCTGGGGGCCCTCACTAGATAATGTGATGCACACGTGTACTGGCGGAAGAGAGTAACGGGGGGTGTTAGCTACAATAGTCAGCTCTTTGACTCCCTACGCAATGATGACATGAAGAAATGAAGAAAAGTCGGTTATGGAGTACTGATCTTTCCATATGTATAAATAAATGCGTAAATAAATATTTCCAAAATATGACATGGTTATGGTTATCCATCAAACTAAATAATAGGGAAACACTGGGAGAAGATAAACCCGTGGGTTGCAAATGAAATCCTCCAACCGTGGGACACAAGGTGAGAACTAAAGAAGAAAATAAACAGCACTGGAGCGCAGCCAACAGGAACATCAGAAAAAGCTTGTGAAAATTAAAGGAGAAATGGATCGGAGTAAGAAGAGTGCCTCAACAACAACCATTCAAAGAAAGCCTTCCAGATTGTAAATGACCTCACACAAAAGACAGTCAACAGTCAGCAGAATTCAGGATGATGCAGAGAAAGGGCTAAATGAAGACAGAGATAATGAATAGATGGACAGAATACAGCTTCAAACTCTACAACCAACCTACACAGGAAGACTCTGAGGTCCTTAAAAATTCCAGCCCAGGGAAAAGTGACGACTTCCCTATCCTCAGAGAAGAGGTCGAGGCAGTAATTAACTCACTGAAGAACTGAAAGTCTCCAGGAATCAACAACATACCATTAGAACTCATACAAATGGTGGCGAACCAACTATAGACATTTTGACAAATATTTCCAAAAATAACCGGGAAACAGGACAGCGCCTTTTGCGTGGACAAAATCGCTAGTAATTATGCTACCAAAGAATGAAAACCTTCAATTATGCTTCAACTACAGAAGCATTAGTCTCACCAGTCATGAAAGTAAAGTTATGCTAAACGTCCTTTTAAACTGACTGAAAGAACAGGCTGAAAAGATCCTAGCCAAAGAACAGGCAGGTTTCAGGGGAGGGAGGGAGCACCACGGAAAATATTTTTAATCTCCTTGCATGTGAGAAGTTTCAACATCACCAGAGAAACCTCTATTACGTTTTTGTTGATTTCAAGAAGGCGTTTGACAGAGTTAGGTGAGCGACTTTATGGGCGGGAGTACAACATGGGCCAGAAAGTAGTTCAGACCACTGAACAACTGTATTCCAATGCCAGTGCGGTACTGAGCAATGGTACCAATAGAACGTGGTTTTGAACTACGGGCTGCATTCTCTCTCCAACTTTATTCAACATCTTCCTGGAGACGATCAGGTCCGAAACTCTGGAGCAACATGAAGGTGCAGACAGTATAGGGGGACACAACATCATTTACCTCCATTTTGCTGATGATTTTTTTTAAGTTGTGTGTTTAGTCCTGTGTCCTGTTGTGTGGTTTCTTGTGTGTTTAGTTGTGAGTTTAGTTGTGTTTTCAGTTATTTGGTCATGTATCCTGTTGCATGGATTCTCATGGGTTTTGTAATGTAGTTTGTCGTGTGTTTAGTCGTGTGTATAGTCATTTTTTAAAGTTGTGTGTTTAGTCCTGTATCCTGTCATGTATTTTGTTGTGTGGTTTTTCACGTGTTTTGTTGTGTAGTTTGTCGTGTTTGTAGTCCTGTGTTTAGTCCTGTGTTTAGTCATGTATTGAGTCATTTGTCAAGTCCTGTGTTTCGTACTAGGTTTTGTCGTATGATGTGTCGTGTGTTTAGTTGTTTTTTAATCTTTATTCATGTGTTTTGTCGTGTGGTTTTTAGTGTGCTTTGTTGTGTAGTTTGTCATGTGTTTTGTCGTTTTTTTGTAGTCGTACGTTTAGTCGTATGTATAGTTGTTTTTTTAAGTCGTCTGTCCAGTCTTGTGTCCTGTTCAGTCATGTGTTTTGTCGTGTAGTTTGTCGTGTTTGTAGTCCTGTGTTATTGTCGTATGTTTTTTTTTTCTTTAGTCGTATGTTTCATCGTATGTTTAGTGTTTTTTTTAAGTTGTGTGTTCAGTCCTGTGTCCTGTGCTGTGTTTTGTTGTGTAGTTTGTAGTGTTTGTAGTCCTGTGTTTAGTCATGTGTTTAGTACTGTGTTTTGTCGTGAAGTTTGCCATGTTTGAAGCATTGTGTTTAGTCCTGTGTTTTGTCGTGTGTTTAATTTTTCTTTAGTCAGGTGTCTTGTGGTGTGGTCTCTCGTGTGGTTTGTCATGTGTTTAGTTGTTTTTTTTAGTTTTGTTTTGTTGTATGTTTAGTGCTTTTTTTTTTATTTATCTGCTTAGTCGTATGTTTAGTCTTTAGTCCAGTGTCCTGTGGTGTGTTTTGTTGTGTGGTTTTTCATGTGTTTTGTTGTGTAGTTCATTGGGTTTGTAGTCCTGTGTTTAGTCCTGTGTTCTGTAGTGTGTTAAGTTTTTTTTTAGTCATCTGTCTTGTCGTGTGGTTTCTCGTGTGTTTTGTCGTGTAGTTTTTATGTGTTCAGTCGGGTTTTTTTTTTCCGTCCTCTGTTTAGTCGTATGTTTGATCATATGTTTAGTGTTTTTTTTTAAGTCGTGTGTTCAGTCCTGTGTCCTGTTGTGTGGTTTCTCATGTGTTTTGTTGTGTAGTTTGTAGTGTGACTAATCCTGTGTTCAGTCCTGTGTTTAGTTCTTTGTTTTGTCCTGTGTTTGGAGTTTTTTTTTTTTTTTTTAGTCATGTGTTTAGTTCTGTGTTTAGTCATGTGTCTATTCAAAAGTCAAAAGTCCACTCTTGGATGCCTCATGCAACGATAACACAATGAAGTGAAGAAGTGGTAAGGGGGGGTCGAGGTGTCCGGAGGAAGCTGGCAGATTGCACGAGAAGATGCTCACCGAGGATCGCACTTATCTTCTAGGGTAGACGGCGGGTGACACCATGCGCCCCCCCCACCCCGATACACACATTCACTCTTGACACCCCTAGTCACGGGTGAAAGGCTGACAGCCTTTTTATTGGTTGTCATCACAGCACCGGATAGTTACAGAGTAGCCAGCTGAGACGACTGGAATTGTTGTAAATTGAGTTGCTTGCAGTGACACAAAGCAAACACCCTGGCATAAAATGTCCTGTAGATGCCGGATTCTATTTTTCCACCTCAATTCTTAATTAGGAATTAGGAACAGTTACAGTAGGTCATTTAATTCATCAGCAGTGAGGTCTTTTAGAGTGGGTGCGTTGTTTTATGTGTCCTTAATAATCTCATCTCAACTCATCAGCTGCACCGCTTATCCTCAGTAGGGTCGCAGGGGTGCTGGAGCCCATCCCAGCAATCATCGGGCAGTGGGCAGGGGACACCCTGAACTGGTTGCCGGCCAATCGCAGGGCACACGAGGACAGACAACTCACTCGCTCAGTCACACCTAGGGACAATTTGGACCGGCCAATTCACCTGAAATGCATGTCTTTGGAATGTGGGAGGAAACCGGAGTGCCCAGAGGAAACCCACGCAAGCACGGGGAGAACATACAAACTCCGCACAGTTAGGTCGGGAGCTGGATTTGAACCCACGCAGGAGATTCCCACGACCTCAGAACTGTACCGCACACGTGCTAACCACTGCGCCGCCGTGCTGCCCGTCCTTAATAATATTTTTCTATTATGTATTTGTTAACAATGCCCAATTGAGCTCAATGAGCCTTTTTTACTGCGTCTCCCTGCCTTACCTTACTTTTATCATCTGTGTTTTTCTTTTATTTTAGGATGAAAACGGTGAAAGTAAGAAAAGGGCTGTTTCAAATACAGTCCAAGTGCAAACTAAAATCCCCAAAGAAATGAAAAAAAAAAAACAAGTGTGTCAAAAAGAGACATAATAATAATAATAATAATAATAATTTCCTTGTATTGTCATTCTGTGCAACAATGTACACAGAACGAAATGTCGATTGCACCTGACCCGTTGTAGCGAGCCGATGCAGCCGCAGCCAACAGAGGGCGCCGCCGACCACTTTTTAAGTCTTAGGAATGACTCGGCCGGGGAGCGAACCACCGACCTCCCAGTCTCAAAGCGGGCGCCTTACCATCTAGGCTACTGAGCTGACTCTGTAGACATTGAGATCAGGCTTGACTGATATGACTTCATACGGGGTTGACTCCCACTTATCTGCAACTTTGCGTACATGTGCTTGCAGTTGTCATTCAAAAAGAATGACAGAGGCTGCAATGATGATTTCAGTCAGAAGATGACATCAGCAAGTAGAGCATCATTTAATTGGGTTTCTAGCCAAATTGGTAAAACGTTATAAAATTGTATTTCACTTCCATCATCAAAATATAATATAATATAATATAAAATGAACGTTTTATGGATCCTTTTTTCTTAATTCTGGGGTGAAAAATGTTAATTTCGCTAGACATTTTCAACGTCCAAACAATGTTTTTGACAATAAAAAACACTTTCAATTGTATTAAATTAAATTAGATGCAAACAGTAGAACGGTAATTCTGCAAATGATGACTTATAGAAATGTATATTGTGTTGTTATTCTTCTCGTAAAAGTAAAAAAAAAGTTGACTCATTAGAAATCTGAACACCCATTCTCCCCACCACCGTTTTTGTTCTACCCTCTAACTTTACTGTACGGCCCCCACTGCCTGCCAAATGTTAAACTTATGAGCAGACCTAATCCTGTAGAAATTGCCCCCCGCTGCCTCAATTTACATTTCCCAAGCAGATGTAGTCCGTGGGTGGAAATTCGCCATGAAATTTGGAGACGCTTGGTGAAGAGCTCTTCTCATGACAGTGCAGTGACTGAGCACATATAAAACGCCCCACACCCCCAAACATAACACCTCTCCTGGTTGTGATGGAGAGGAGAGTGGGTGGCCTGTCAGATCTGGCATGTCCAACCCGATAAATCCTGAGATGTTTTTGTCTATTATTTGAAGTACAAATGACTTGTTAACTCACCAATCTGAAAGCAAATGCACACACTTAAAGCCCTCTCGGCTTCTAAAATAAGCTTTTGTGGTTTACAAGTGAGCCTTGGAGGTTTTCCCTATGATGACGTTTGCACAAGCAGAAATCACAAGCAAGGAGGCATGTGTGCCACTAATATGAATTTCACATGATGTTTAACAGCACTGAAGCCATTAGCAAAGGAAAATACGAGATTTTTGTCAGTTTTCTTAAGAGTCTTGTTTCAGTTGACTTCAGGGGTACTCAAAGAGACACCGTAATGTTTGATCACTAGATGTCGCTGTATTGTGCAATCCAACCAAAAACGAGTGTTGAAAAGCATGAGGACGAATACAAACTATAGGCACTCAAAGTGACCAGAGTGCACATTTTTTTTGCCCAGGCCTTCCATAAGATTTTTGGTTTTCCAGTACCCATAATGGGTGACAATTATGTGAGCCCCTCCTCGCTGTTATGTGAGAAAAATGCAAATTTCTCAACTTACAATTATTTAAATTTGTATATATATATATATATATATATATATATATATATATATATATATATATATATATATATATATATGTTTATTATTCACTAGGAATAGCTAAATACTACACGATGTCCCTTTAAGACTAGCTGTCTGTCATTTGCAGAGCATGTATACACAAACATGTATTATATATCACCGCCTAGTGGTATAAAAATAATTCATTCATTTAAATAAAACACTGTTGATTCAATCGGCACGGCGGATGAGTGGTTAGCACGTCAGCCTCAGAGTTCAGAGGTCCTAAGTTCAAATCCCGCTTCCAGCTTTCATGTGCGGATTTTGCATGTTCTCCCTATGCTTGTGTGGGTTTCCTCTGGGTACTCTGATGTCCTCCCATGTTCCAAAACAGCATACATGGCAGGTCAGTCAGTTGGCGAATCCGAGGTATGAATGAGCTTGTGGATGGTTGCGCCCTGGCTGGCAACCAGTTCAGGGTGTCCCCTGCTCACTGTCCAAAAATAATCGGGATGGGCTCCAGCATCCCATGTGACCCTAGTGAGGATAAGTGGTGCATTAAATAGATGGAATAAATGGACTATTGATTCATATGATAACCAAAACAAATGTACTATATCATAAACATGACTCATAGGTTTAGACATGTGTAAGTATATCACACAATTTAAAGAAACTGACATGTTTTGGCGCCATTTTACTACTTAAGAAGCCTGAAAGACGGTTTTGCGAATTTAGCCTGTCCTGGTGGTGCTTTTAGCACTTAAACGTCACTTACCGCAGACAGCTCAGCCTTGCGTGTGATAGACACTGAGTCCCGTGATCCAGGGATTTTGGACTTTTTTCCCCCGCTGATTCCTTGTCTAGCTGTTCATTTTAGCCACTTAGCTGCAGGCCACGGCTTGATAAATTTTATTGTTTTTTTTCTTTTTCTAGAATATGTATTGTTTTTCTGTTAAGGTATCCATTGCTGACATGGTAACAACTGTAACAAATTCAAGTTGTTTGATAATCAGGACTTTGTTAATTCTGTCAGACCCAGATATAGAAAAAGACAAAATAAAAGAAAACAATAAACGCTTAAATACCGTTATATGAGGCCTTTTGAGATGAGACTGAGATGTTTGTGAAAAAATTCTTTGCTCAGCCAAGCGATTGTGAAGGTTCTACATTTGTAGCCAGGTTTCTATACACATTTCCCACCCATAAGAATTGTGAGTCTGAACAATAATGATTATGTTAGTGTGAAAAAAGGATTGATGAAAAGACATATCTGCCACTTTTTGAAAAAAAAAAAAACAAATAAATAATAAAATACTGTAACTTAACAATGCTGGGTCTAACGCAGTAAACAATTATTAAGATTGGGATGATGTATGAATCATTTACAGTTAAAAAAACATACAACATAAAAAAATAAAAAATAATACAAAATGCTCATCTTGATTTACGTTGTTAAATAGAACAGAAAAAATGTGTTGTTTTTCCTGCTTACTTTTCAAAATGTTAGTAAATACAAAGATAACTTGAAATGTTTTTGTTAAGTTTAAATCAATAAAGGCAACAAATCAGTCTGTCCATTTTATGTCGCAAGTTTAATTTGGTCGCTTTAATTTGTTTTGGCGGTGGCTGCAGAAGCGAGCCTCTCAATTTGTCGCTTTTCACTAGCGCCGGAGCCGACCTACTATTTCGGGCAGAGAGCAGACGAGGCCGTAAAAAGTCTGGACCGGTGACCTCGACTGCACGGTCACGGTCATGGGTCACTTAGTGAGTACACGCTGGAATTGGCCTCGCTGCGGAAATCCCCTTTGGGTGAAAGACGATCGAGTTACTTTCCTCTTCGTTCTTATCGACCGTTAACCCCCTTTAATCGCAAATTCCAGGGTTTTTTTGTTTGCGTATTTGATACCTATTTCTGTCCAACTCATCTGTATAATCCTCATTAGATGTAAACTCCATGAGGTGTTTTACCTCCACAGTACTTACATTTTATGTCAGACCTTTAAATTAAGCTTTTTCTTATATGCTGAAAACAAGACCTATTTTTTTAATTTCAGGCCTAAACTATCTAACACCCTGAAAAGCCTGCATCATGTTCTACCCTGAAAACCAGCATTGTCTATTTTGACAAAAACTAGCACGGTTTAGATTATGTCGATTTTTCTTCACTAAAAATTTGGTTTGTCTTCTTTGCCAAAGACTAGTACTGCCATTCTCTACTTGGGAAACATGCATCTTCTTTTTCTCAGAAAACCAGTGTCAATGTTGTCTACCCTGAAATTAGGCAGCATCTACTCAAGAAGCTAGTGTGTTTATCTTCTAAGCTGAAAACCCACGTCAAGTTGTAAACTTGCATCCAGCTTGTCTATGCCCAAACGAATTAATTTTTTCTAAGGCAGTGACTAACTTAGTCAAGGCTAAAAACATGCAGCATGTTCTCCACTGGAAACTGTTTGACAGAAAAATGACCACTATTTGCAGTACACAATCTATTGTTGTTTTCTTATTCATTGAAAGATAGCATAGGTTTCTTATTGCCTAATAATGGTGTCGTCTTACTCTACACCGGAAACTAGCATATCCTTTTTTTAAGGAAACTAGTGTTAATGCCATCAACCGGTAAATCAGGCTTCGTTTTTTACTTTAGGAACTGCAATCTTCTATCTTTTATGTTGAAAACCAGGTTGTACTCTGTGAACTAACATCAAGTCAAGTCAAGTCATTTTTATTTGTATAGCCCTTAATCACAATAAGTCTCTAAGGGCTTCACAGATTAGTACACTATGTTACACAGACTATTTTTCAGCCGACAAGAAGAGTAGGTTATTATTCATATGCAATTGAGTAGAAGTGAGTTTTAAGTTTAGATTTGAACATTTCCACTGAGGTTGCAGATCGGATCTCAGGGGGAAGAGCATTCCACAGCACTGGTGCCCGGATGGAGAACGCTCTCGAACCAGCAGAACACTTCTTTGCGCTCGGGATCACCAGAAGACCGGCACTCTCAGATCGTAGGCTTCGGACCGGGACATAGGGGCAGATCAGATCTGAAAGATAAGAGGGAGCAAGTCCATGTATGATTTTGTACAATACTAAGAGAACCTTGAAGTCACATCTTTGGCTAACTGGGAGCCAGTGCAAGTTAGCCAAAATCGGTGTTATGTGATCGTACTTTTTTGTCCTAGTTAAAAGCCTCGCTGCGGCATTTTGTACTAGCTGAAGAGACTTGATTCTGGACTTCGGGAGACCGGAGAGTAGTGCATTACAGTAATCGAGACGGGAGGTAACAAATGCATGAATTATAGTTTCCGCATCAAACTGAGACAGTATTGAACGGATTTTGGCAATGTTACGAAGATGGAAGAAAGCGGTTCTAGTAATTTTCTTTACATGCATCTCAAAGGTTAGATCAGGGTCACATATGACACCTAAATTTTTAACTGAGTCACTCTGTGTGATGTGACATTTGTCAATGTTCATAGCAGTTTTTGAGAATATATCACGGCATTCAGATGGACAGATAACTAACATTTCGGTCTTTTCAGAGTTAAGACGCAAGAAATTGAGTGACATCCACTCTTTTATCTCAGTGAGGCAGGCCTCCAAATTTCCACAGTTTAGTGTGGAAGATTCCTCCAACGGAAGATTGAGTTGAGTGTCGTCTGCGTAGCAGTGGAAGCTGATATTGTACTTGCGAATAATGTCACCTAATGGAAGCATGTAAATGTTGAAAAGAAGGGGGCCAAGCACTGAACCCTGCGGAACACCGCAGGTAATATTAAAGGGCTCAGATGTCATTTCACCATATTTAACACAGTGCGTCCTATCTGAGAGGTAGGATCTGAACCACGAGAGGACGGTTCCTGAGAGACCAATCCAGCATAGCAGATATGAGGGTCAAATCGGATTCTTAATTTTGTGTGCGTAACCTGAAGTTATATACTATTTCATACACGGTTTAATCTTATGTAAAGTCAAATATACTTGTTCTAAAATCTGACTTCAGTGTTTGGGTGCGAACTCTGAAAAAGGGTGTCGTAAACCGCGCTTTGCGTTTGAAAATAACTTTTCTTCCATTCTGTGCAGATAACAATGACTTATCACCTCGCCTGGAGGGTTGGAGAGTGTGCCTGGCACCATTCTGTCTGGAGGGCGATGACCTATCACCTCTCCTCCCATTCTTCAAATCATGGTTGGGAAATTTGTATCGACGACAGCTCGGACATATCGGCAGCGGCTTGGTCATGGGGCGTGAACATTTCATCAGCATGGGTTATATCATGGGAAACCCGGCAACCCCCTTGTCTTCTACACGCTATTGTAATTTTGGCGCGGCAGAAAGACCCGAATTGTTCAACTCTTTCGTCCGGCTCAATAAATTGATATGTGGACTTTACTCGTCGTTCTGCTGATTAAATTTCTGGACATACTCTGTAAGGGTTTAGACAAGACACGTGAAGTGTCTTCGTAGTCAGCTTTTTGTATGCCCAAAACAAGACATATTTTATCCAAGATAGTAACTAGCTTTGTAAAAAAATAAGGTCTGAAAACATGGATCATGTTCTACACTGGAAACTAGAATATTATTTTTCTCATAACCTAGTGTTAATGCCATCAACTGTGAAATCTGGTGTCATTTTTTTACTCTAGAAACCGCAGTCTTCTATCTCTTATGTTTAAAATCAGGTTGTACTCTGTGAACTTGCATCAGCTTCTTGTACACCGAAAACTGTCATGAACCATAACAGGATCAGGACCCAAACACGCAAAGTTTCTCACACAAGCCTTTTATTGTACGGGAAATAGGGAGTCATGCACGTTAGGCAGCAGTCTGGCGTGAAATGATATGAAGCCAGAGGCTGACGAGATCGATACCAATTGCCCGAGTAGCTATCGAATAGATGGGGTCGATACCGGACAGGACGGGACAGACAGGATTGATAATGAAACACTATATTGAAAATAAACAGGACAAAAAATACATGGGTACGACAGAGGCTGGAAACTGATATTAAACAGGACAAAAATAAACAGGAGCAATACCCGACAGGGAATACCTACAGGAAACAGGACCTACGTCTTGCGGGACAGAGGTTCGTTGACGGACTGACAAACAAAGAGTGAGAGCACTGAGCTTAAATAGACGAAAGCCAATCTGTCAATGAGCTGCAGCTGGCGCCACATGGGCGGGGCCAATTGGGCCAAGTATCAGAAGGTCTCGCACAGCAACGCGGTTACTCTCTGCAGGAACAGCATGCTCAGCGAGAGGAACTCCACCATAACAGATTCCACTCTGGTGTCCAACGACGCCTACTGGTACAGTCTCTTTGTGGCCGAGACCCGCAAGCTGGTTGTTCGCCAGCCCGTGCCCAAGGGATCCAGATAAATTGTGTCCCGAATTCCCAGGAGCACGGGCGTCTCTGAGACGAGTGATCCCGTGCTATTTTCAGAACAATGACGAAGGATAAAGAATTTTTCCACCTGCGGTCTTGTGGCAAATGTTTTTTTTTTCAAAATGCAACATTTACTCATTATTTCTTAACCCTTATAAATTATGTCAAATTATATTGTTAAGTTTATAGTTTAGTAGATGGTAGACGGTCATAGTAAAATAAGGAGAGAAGTCTATATGTATTATTATAGTCTGTGGTTTGCAATAATCTATGGTCTGTGCAGCCCTTTGAGACTTAAAAGAAATAAAAATGACTTGACTTAAAACTGGCACGATACTCTTCTATCTTCATTTTTCTGTGAAAAGCTTTATAACTCTGTGTGACTCACTAAGAACTACTATCTTTAATGCTTGAAAAACGAGTCATTTTCAGAAACCAAAATCTAGTTTTCGATTAAAATTTTCATCGCCATTTTTAAAAATTAAAAACTACACCTAAATGTGATATGCTCTTGCAATTTTTAAATCTATGTTAAAAAAAAAAAACATAAGTTACACAAGTGTAAGGCACTGTCTTTCACATCAATGCTAGTTTTCAACGTAGATGAATCAAGTCAAGTCATGTTTATTTGTATAGCCCTTAATCACAAAGAGTCTTAAAGGGCTGCACAGACAACAGATTAGTGCAAACCAAAGACTATTATGACACCATCCCCTAATCTAAAACCTACATGAGGGCAAGGAAAAACTCAAAAACCTCAACATGAGGAAATTGAAGAGACCTTGAGAAGGGACTGCACATGAGGTAATCTCCTTTCCAGGATAACCAGGCTGTAATGGATGTTGCAATAACAAATAATACACAGATATTGTCAACATAAAATATAGGTTATTAATTTTCTATACTATAGAATAGAAATGTGTTTTAAGCTAAGGGGCCGGTCACACAGCCGTTTGCGGCTGAATCACGGCTAAAATTTTGCGGGTTTTTTTTGCCCGTGGTTGCCCGCGATGGAAAATGCGCAAAATTGGCCAACCCGCTGTTCATCGGTGATATGCCCGCAAAACAGACGCCGGCGACTGTTCCGCTTCCTCATCGCGTCATTTCCGCATCATTTTCTCGTGTGGACCACGGGTATAAAAGCTCCCGAGCCGGTGTTATGCCCAAATCCGACTCCTACGCAAGCCCCCCCCCCTTGCGTGAACGCGCATTCTGCTGCGATCGCTTTTGTTGGAAGCGTGCATTGACGTTGGTGACTTTTTCATCCAACGCATTTTGTAGAATACGATCGCACTTTATTGTTTAAATAAACGCGTTATATAGACTAGGATCTATAGCTCGCTTTATTGTTTTAATATGCGTTTTATATAGAATTCGATCGCTTTTGTTGGAAGCGCAGCAGAATGCGCGTTCACGCGAGGGGGGGAGGGTTTTATATACGGTGTGCATTACCGTTCGATTACGTTCACAACAAAAACAAAGACGGAATGGTTTATGTTGTATTACATTCCCAACAAATGCAAGACGAAGTGGTTTTGGTTATATGTTCGCCATTACATTCCCTAAAAGTGATATAAAAGTGAGATAAAACGAGGTAAAAGTGGTTGTAGTAGCGAGGGGATGCAAATCTCGGCAGGGATGTATTTCTCGGCATAACACCGGGCTGTAGAAATCATGACCGCTCAAGACACAGTCCCGTGAAGATCAAGATTTCAAGCTATGGCACCGAAGAAGCCAATATGTTATTATTGTAATAGTTTTTCATTTTTATTTTATTATCTTGTTATGAAATGAAAAGAAATGTCAAGAAATAAAAATGGATTAAGACGAGGTCACTACGCTGACGGGGATCCATGTTCACCCCCTTGACGTCTCGAGCACAACTGACGTGTGCTCGGCAAATCGCGCTATATATACGCGGAGAAAGGCGTTTGACCGTCACACGCGTAACACGCTAATTTCACGTAATAACACCGCGATACAGGCGCAGAACATGCTATTACCATGCTCCACCCACGATTACCCGCTGAAATTTCCCGTCCTACCCATGCGTAACCACGCCCTGGCCGCGGCCAGAGCACGTCGTTCCGCGTCATTTCCGCGTCATTACCTCGTGTGCCGCCCGCGGTTAACACGTTCTCAAAGTTTTGAGCAGCTCAAAACTTTTTCGCGCGGCCAACCGCGTGTGAATTTCAGACCGCGAGTAAAGCACTGCTGTATCTCGTCTCTATGGCGGTCTCAAAGCGTCCAACAGCGCCCAACAGCATCTGCTTCACGTCCAGAAATTTCTGGCCGTGGTTCAGCCTCGATACGCCCGGGAAAGGCTGTGTACCCTCGCTCTAATTAATCAGTGCAAGAATATTTCGCGCTGCCACCCGCGCGCGAATTTTCGACTGCGAATTTCCGACCCCGTGTTAATCACTGCTGTATCTCGTCCTTACTGTATGGCGATCTTAAAGCGTCCAATAGCGTCCGCCTCACAGGCAGAAATTTCTGGCCGTGATTCAGCTGCAGAAGAGATCCGCAGGTACGAGTGCGTTCTCCATTCGGGCCCTTAGGTTTAAACATTTTCATTGAGGTTGCAGATCGAAACTCAGAGGTAAGAGCATTCCACACCACCGGGGCCCGAATGGAGAGCACACTCGAACCTGCGGATCTCTTCTTGGTTCTTGGGATCACCAGTAGACCAGCATTTTCAGAGAGAAGGGTCTGGACCAGAACATAGGGGGATATTAAATCTGGAAGATATGAGAGGGAGCAAGTCCATGCATGATTTTGAATACGACCAACAGAACCTTAAAATCACATCTTGCGCTAACAGGGAGCCAATGCAGGTTAGCTTTCTTGTCTTGCAGCATTTTGTACCAGCTAAAGGCTCACGGCATTTAGATGGCTCAATAACTAACATTTCAGTCTTTTCAGAGTTAAGGCACACGAAGTTGAGTGACATCAACTTTTAATCGAGAAACAAGATTGTAATTTCTGTAGAATATTACTTTAGTTTTAGGCTTAGAAGAAGATAGTAGCTAAAACAAATGTATATTTTTGTGCTTCTTTTGAACTTAGCTTTATCGTAGTGTGACCAATACTCTCAAACGATTTACTGTATAATCCCCAAAATATGACATCTAGTTTCACCATTCAAAGGTTTTTGCAGGGCATTCTCATAATTTTGTATGACAGGATAAAAGACGATCAAGGGTTTGTTTGAAATCAATGAATAAATACATAACATTTAAGTGCTTAGTGTTGGGTTTTTAGAGTTAATATGTAAACAAATAGAACGATGAACAGGAAAGCATGTTCCATGTTAAACTGTTTTTTCTAAATATGGTCTTTGGGAACTCCTGAACCTCAATTGAAATATCGTATCCGAAATATAAAATGTTTTTTAAAAAAATCAGCAACTTCATGCAACATATTCTCTTGGCTGAGGAGCTTGTCTCATTTCTAATATCAGTTTACATCATGCATGTTCATATTATAAGACAATACATCAGAGATCCCAGTTTGGTAGCTTAAGAAAAAGACATAGGCTTGTTGTATTTACTCTAGTTTCATTCCCTAATTAAGTTAGCAGTGGCTAAAGTGGAGTGATACAAACCTTTTTTCTGTGTTTTCTTTACAAGAAACACCTATCCAAACACATTGTGTGTTACAAGGCCATGCTGGAGCAATTAATATGCCTCCCAGGCATGCCATTTGTGGACGCTCTTTTATTTGAAGGCCTAACATAGTCTAATAAGACTTCACAGATGTACAAATAATCAGCAAGCCTGTTTTTGATAATTGCAAAACTATACAGACAGATGTATACAGACTCAAAGGCAACTACAAAATGAACTAATGGCTAGATTTTTATAAATATATATTCCATTGTTTTGACTTCATAATTCTAAAGTCCTCAGGATGCTTGGACCTCCCAAAACACCCTCATTGTACTAAAGAAAAAAAAATAAGAAATTATATAATTTTTTTAGCTACCATTCCGGCGGTGTGTCTTGGGCAAGTACAGCCTGGTGGCGCCCATCCCTTTCCAGGCCAACTTGTGTTACGAACTGTCTCAAACTGGGGACTTTTTGCGTGTCAGGCCAATGTGCTATATAAATCTATATATACATATATATATATATATATATATATATATATATATATATATATATATATATATATATATATATATATATATATATATATATATATATATATATATATATACACCGTAAATTCCGGACTATAAGCCGCTACTTTTTCGCCAAACTTTCAACCCTGCGGCTTATTCAGAGATTCGGCCAATTTATGTAATTTTTCTAACGGCCGCCAGCGGCGCTCGAGTACAAAAGGTAAGATTTAGACCGGTGGAATATATGCGCCGAGGAAGACTGCAACTTCTTGGCTTGACTAGCGGCAAGAAATCTTTCACTAAAACTGTCCGCATGCGAAAGGCAAATTTTTCGCAAGTCTGCCAGTGGATCCTGACAGCGTGGGGCAGCATAAAAAAATCCACCATCACCAACGGGTTCCGAAAAGCCGGTCTGCTGCGTGACGGAGAGGAGGGCACAGAATCAGGAGTGGATGAAAGTTCCAGCGACAGTGACGGCGCGAGTCCGACTGCGGGAGCGTGGGACGACATTTGTATGACAAAGATGAGGACGGTTTGCCGTGATTTTTACAAGTACGATATGTTTTTTTACCAGACCCGATTACTGTGTTGGTAGCGTGTTGCTACCATTAACTGCCCGGATGAAAGTTATATTATTATTATTAAAGCTTTGAAAACTCTCTTGGTGTACAGTCTTTCTTTGTAAATATGTGTAACCATGTATAATATGTATTTGCAACTGTATAATTTTGTAATGTATTTATTTATATTTATTTTGGACACTTATTCTGATGTGTTTTGGATGGGCGAATTAAAAAGAAGGAGCGTAACAAACGTGGGCTGACGGGAAGTGGGGACCGGTAAAGGTGAGTGTTTGTGGACACGGCGGACAAAAGTGGATATATATTTTTCCCAACCTTACCTTTGGAAGTATACACTTTTTTATTTGGATTACTTTCAGCGGGACCCGGACTCTGCCGTTATGCATCAAACCTTAAGTACCGGTATCATTTTCTGTTCATTTTGCCGGCTGTGATTTTTGGACTGTGTACTTTAATGAAAGACATTCAGTTACAATCGCAGGACTTAAAGTCGGGCTTCGGTTAATTTTCTGTTTGTGTTACATTTTTTTTAATGTGGGCGCATGCGGCTTATATACAGGTGCGCTCTATAGTCTGGAATTTACGGTATATATATATATATATATATATATATATATATATATATATATATATATATATATACACACACACAAGCTTATATATACCTGTACATGTATATACGTGCATATATACGCACACATACGTGTATGTACATGTATGTACGGGAAGTCAAGCGGTTATCAGGCTGGCCGATTATCGGCACTGATATTTGGGTACCGGTATCTGCATTTTTTAAATTTTCACGAGCTGATTATTACGTCTCGCTCTTGCTTCATTGTTCCGCACTCACAGCCCTGCTCTCATGAAATGACCTTGGAAAACTTCCATCCCATCCTTCTCCCCCCAGCTACCCATGCCGCGCCTTCTGATTGGATAAGCATCAGGGGGCGGAGCCACTGAAACAGGAGAGAGTGGCAGCTAGAGAGGCACAGCTCAGCTAACATGAATTTGAAAGGTGTGTTTGTGATTAGGAGATAGCGAAAAAAGTGTAGTAAACGTGATATAAAGTGGAGACCGATTAATTAGCTCTTATCATAACATAAGTTCATCAATCAAGCGTGTCTATTTGGGATTGAGAGAGAGCATAAAAACTGACCATCAGCCCTAAATATCGGTTATTGGCCTCCCCTCAATACTAATAATTGGTATCGGTCCCAAAAAAAACCATTTCGGTCGATCCTTAGTATGTACATGTATAAACATGTATGTACATGTTTATACGTGTATGTACGTTTACGCATATATGTTATGTATGTACGTATATGTGCATGTGTATATATGTGTACTTGTATATATGTGCATGTGTATATATCCTTACTCATATATAGGTGTACACATATATAGGCGTACGTGTATATGTACGCATACATACACATGTATAGTGCGCGTATGTGAATGCATGTCTGTGTGTACACGTATAATCGTAAATGTTTTTGTAGGCATATATATTTGTACGTATGTGTATGCATGTGTATGTGTTTAAGCATATATACGTCCACGCATATTCGGGTATGAAATATTGATTCAATGTTGAACACGTACAAGTTATTTCAATAAGAACCCTCTGAACATCTAAGCTCTCGTAGCTAGCAACATTTACTCACCAAGGTATTCTGTGGTTGCCTCTTCTGAGCAAAATATAGAAGAATACTCCGGCACCGGAGCACCGCTCGCCGCCCCCCTGGCGCACACTAACTGGATTTAACCACTGCGGCCATGACAGCGTTATGAAGCGCTCCTCTCTGCAGGGATTATCTGTTGCTTTCGGACCTCATAGTTATTTCCTCCTGTTTTCTGCAGCCTCGCCACCCCCACCCTCCTTCCCCATTAACACGTAACACTTAGGAGATCGGCGGGTAAATGATCGACTCTCAGGACAGTTATGGGTCTCTGGCTGCAGATGACGGGCTGCTTTAGAGGCGCCGTAAATTATTTTGAAAGTAAAAGCAAAGGCGGGCGTTTAGCCGGGCGAAGGCGGGGTGGGGTAGTCGCACCATTAACATGCTCTCTATTAGAAATACACACTACACATTTCATTTAGCTGACATTTGTGTGGGCTGCTACAATTAAGGGAATATGAGGCTTTTCGCCGCACTTTGTAACACGTAATTGTACACGGGAGCCGTGTTGGCTTAAAAAAAAGTTAATTGGAACGAGAGGGGAGGGGGTTGGTTTATTGAGGTCGGGGGCTGCAGCAGCCCCCTCTGACCCACAGGCATACACCTGGTATTGGGTCAGGTTACAGACGGGCTCCAAAGGCCCCTGGGTCGAGACCCGCTGCTTGGCGCTTGTCTAATGGAGGGATGGACAAAGTATAGCCTGGGGGCCATGGACCCCCAACACCGGACCTCGTGTTTTTTTGGAGTGGTTATTTAATTTCCATAGTTTCGTACGTTTGCTTTTGTATGCATACTACTGTATGCAAAAGGCACAGGATTAGTATTGGTGGGTAAGAGGCACATTTTAAGTAATCAAGTACTATTGGCGGTGACAAAAACAATGATTGCTCGATATTGGTGGAGGACAAAATTACACCCTTGCTCTATGCTATGTAATTTTAATCGTATATTACATTTTAAAACTTCAAACTAAATGCAGCACTGATGTAAAAAATAAAACAATAGTTAAAACATATAAATGATATGATACAATAATGTATTATAAATTAAGTTATCTTTTTCATTATTTATATAATTTCATGATTTAAAATATATATATATATATATATGTATATATATATATATATATATATATATATATATATATATATATATATATATATATATATATATATATATATATATATATATATATATATATATATATATATATATATATATATATATATATATATATATATATATATATATATTTGTTTATTTTTCTAGTGGGGAATGTGGGTTGTCCATCGCGGTCCTAAGAGCTTGTCTTCTTTTGGGCGCTTCCTGGCAGGCCGGGGCCAAAGAAAGTGATGATTTAGCACTTAAAGGACGGCAAAAGGATTTTGTGGAGCATTAACCCTGCCGTGATTTATGAGCTTTCTGAAATATGAGAAGTACATTTTGTCCTTACACATTTTGGAGTGGGCGTACGTACGTGAGTGTATGTACGGTATGTGAGTGTGCAGCTCAGCCTCTTTTGTGTGCTTTTTGATACAGAGGAGACTTGAAAAGAGACCCCACTATTCCTCGCTTCAGAAGTCAAAGCCATAAACGTAGCTGTTTTTTTACGTGGAATACAGTAATCCCTCGCTTTAACACCTTTTACTTTTCACACTCTTTCTACTTCCTATTGCATTATGAATTGTATTCTGTATTCTGATTGGCTAAACAATCTTCACTTCTTTTTTACCTGTTAATTAAAAAAAGTATCTGGCATTACGGTTGTTCTTTGTAAAGACAAAAAAAAAAAAACTTTAGTGTGCTTTTATTTGTTAAAAAATGATTGAGCTTGTCAAAAGAGTTTCTTCTTTGGTTTTAATGTATATTAGCATAGTTAATTGTATAAATATTGTAAAAAGATTCGCATGTCATTGGTTATTCATCAACTTGACTTGACATATATACATTTCTATCCTTGAAATTTTTTGGAGAATCACACTGTTCCTGGAGAATGAGAATGAAGACATTTCTAACAAAAAAATGCAAACAGAATACATACAGTAAATAAAGTAAAACCTCATCAGACTTGGAAACATAACTACTACTAAACTACTACTACATTTACTTGCAATGTTTTTAGCAATATTTTCCTAAACATAGTTGCAAAAATAAATGGCATTCAATTAATAAAACACAAAAACATATTAGATATTAATAGTGTTTAAAGGTACAGTATTGCCACCGTTTTTTTTTAAACTTTTGCTAATATTTATTCTAAATTACTGTACCTCACTTTTTGCAGTGTAGTCACACAAAAATTTATTTTTTTAACATGACAACACTTAAAACAATGCATGCTTAGTTTAATTCTTGAATACTTCAATTAAATGACTCTTGGATGACTATAAATGTTTTTTTCATTCTTTGCAAATACAATTTAATAAGATAGGACTTAATGAGATTTTTATTACGATTAAGAATGAAGTCTATTTAATAAACCTGTTTCTTAAACATCTTTTGGGGCGGTATTATCATTTTTATGGTTTTTGATCTTCCATTTGCATTGTTTTTAACATGTATTATGTTTATTTTTTCAATTCTTGAACCATTGAATGAAATATTAATTTGATTAAATTATGACTCCAAAATGTCCTCATTTGCTTTATTTTTATTTATCAATTTTGTTCAATTAAGAAAGCGGCTTCATTTTGAAAATGAATATATTCCCAGGTAATTATTTTTAAGATGTAAAATAAAATATATATATAATTCTCTCTTTTGTCATTGATCACAGCGTAGTGCACCTTGTTTACGATGAGATTTGACGTGGCACTCCCGGATACACATGTAATAAAGACTTAAAATATAATAATAAAATAAAACAGTAATAAAC
This sequence comes from Urocampus carinirostris, assembly GCF_059441175.1. Taxonomy (NCBI): domain Eukaryota; kingdom Metazoa; phylum Chordata; class Actinopteri; order Syngnathiformes; family Syngnathidae; genus Urocampus; species Urocampus carinirostris. Next base: position 30,440,800 of record NC_142355.1, read on the forward strand.
ATATACTCTATGTGTGTCTATGTGTGTGGTTGAATCTGAAACACACCATTTAAGACCACACTATTTGTTCCAAAATTCAACTTTCCCCTTGCCCTTTGACCTCTTGCATGCTAATAAGCAGCCCTCCTTTACTTCTAGAAACGAGCAATGCGGCTGCTCGCACACCAGGGGGCGCAGTCACACTGTTCCTTTTTGCTGCAGGGTTTCATTGAGACAATGAGGAGCTTGGACTGGTCCCATCTTCAGCAAGTCAATGGTTATTCCTTGCTTGATTACATACATAAGCGCATTTCTGCTGGCAGAGCTCCACAACTCCCCCACTACCCTCCACCTTCTGCTTTGACACTTTGCTCAATTGCACTGCCTCAAGTGTCCCCCAACCCCCCACCCCCTGCCGCTCCCGTTGCACATCATTCCACAGGCCCTAATCCCAACGCACAATATGTGCAACCTAGCACACAGTACAAAAGTAGTGATGACTGTATCTAAGTACTCATAATAAGAACATAGGTGTATCATATTCATTTATCTGGATCATTATTTTTCTAGTTTATAGGCTTAATGTCGGTAATGTAGCTAGTGAAGTAGGCTTAACAGTTCAGCATATAACTGTATCATTGCACAGGCCCTAATCCCACTGCACAGTATGCATCCTGCGGCCAAGAACACAGTAAAACGCAGTCAGTTAGTCATTACTATACCCGAGTACATTATTTATATTAATTTTGATCATATTTGTAGGAAAACTATAAGTAGAGTATGCTTAATAGTTTAGTGTATAGATAAACACAGATAATAGGTTGAAATTTCATTCATATCACTGTATTATTGGTAAGCGCATTTGCGGCTCAATTCTCTGGCCATGGGATTAAATCCAGCTACCAGCCTTCCTGTGCGGAGTTTGCATGCTCTCCTCGTGCTTGCGTGGGTTTCCTCCGGGCACTCCCACATTCCAAAAACATGCATGTCAGGTTAATTGGCCGGTCCAAATTGTCCTTAGATGTGAATGAGTGAGCGAATAGTCTCTGTGCTCCTGTGATTGGCTGGCAACCAGTTGAGGGTGTCCCCTGCCCACTGCCTGAAGATTCCTGAGATGGGCTCCAGCACCCCCGCGACCCTACTGAGGATAAGCGTTGCAGATAATGGATGGGTGGATATACCTTAAGACTCATAATATTGATTTAAATGCATATTTTGTATTGATTTTCAGCAAATTTTGTTCTGTTTTTTAGGCTTGATGTAGGCAAACAGTACAGAATATAAATAACAGAGCTCAAATGTTGTGGTCATGTAATAACTTGTTGAAATTTGTTTGATGTTAAAGTACCAGTGCACAAATCCCCCTTAGGGAACCCCAAAATAAATAAAACGACCTAAAAAATAGATAATAATGCGTAGCTCAGAAGTAATGGAAGTACTTCAATACAATAAAATTAAATCTATTATTATTATTTCTGTATATTTATTTTGAATGACCCTCATTTGCAGGGGATTTATTTTGCTACATTCTAGTTGCACAAAATAATGTATTTTACATGTTTTTTTCCGCAACCTTAACAATTTTCAAGGTTGTGTAGTTTGTGTAGTTTTATAAATTATTTTCAATTAGAATATGAACAAAGAATCTTTCATATATTTAATGTATTGCTGCTGACCAGTCAATCCATACTAAGGACACACTATACTGAATGAAATAGAAGAAATATTAATCTAGATCTATATCTAGTCTAGACTATATCATATAAATCCTGGTTTGTGTGTGAGTGTGTGTGTGTGTGTGTGTGTGTGGTGTGTGTGTGTGTGTTTGTTTGTTCATATGTGGTTTAAATGCTCTGAAACGGCTGAACCAATTTTTGAGAAAATGTACACAGTAGGACTTTAGGCCTCTGGGAGTGACTTTAGCTAGGTTTTGTGTCAATGCACCTGTATTAAATACTAATGAAATTGAGAAACATTTCTTTTCGTGTACAAGCGGCTTTAGAGCTGCAGGCCGTAATGCTGATCATTGGCATTTTTTCAACAAATCACAGCCCCAACAACCTCACTCAGGGAGAATGCCCGGCAATGCCGAGTTTGGCGACACCTGGCCATTATGCTTGTATCAATTATTTTTGTTTTGTGGTACATGGTTGTCAATTACTAACTAATGTGTTTATTTTTATTTATATTAATCATCTTTAGGATAAAGTAATTATTGTTTTCACTATTTATGTAATGTTTGCAAATACTGTTATATTTTTATCTTAGTATTTTGTGCAGTATGCAATATATTTCAAGTGGAGCCTATGAAGCATTTTTAAAATCACGCTTTAATTTAATTCAGTTCAGCATGTTTTACTATGGATTTTTGTAAGTAGCAATTATTTAAAAAATGAATTGCTTTTTGTTTTATATCGAATGGTTATCAATTGTTATTTTTTCATTTTATATGCATTTATTATCAAAATTTGTATTGTATTGTGTCAAAACAACGTGTGTCCCCGGGACGCAACTTTTTTGACACAAAATTGACATTATTACCCGATTCCTTTATTTTTTGACAAAGATTTATCACACTCCAAACTTTTCGTCAGGCAGATCCGCCATTGTTGTTTTGGTCGCGCGGTTCCAGATTTCGTCTGCACGCCGATCTCGGCAAACGATATTTCGTTGCTTCGAGATTACATCATTGTTGTGGTGCTTGTCGTCGAGTGAAGGTTAAGTATGCTTTCGAAAAAACAGTATTAGGTAAAAATCAACACAAAATTGGTCATTTATCAGTGTCAGTAATAAGTCGAAACATAATGCAGGGAGTGATAACAACGGCAATAATTCTGGAAAGGAAAGCACGTGTGTTGAAGCGAACGATTCGGCGAAAGAAAATAAAAGAATACTCCTAGCAAGAAAAGGACTTTTTTGCCAAAATTGACTCAATTATGTTCCGGGTTACTTTATGAGGAGGATGATAATAGAGGCTACCGTATTTTCCGCACTATAGGACGCACCCCCAAAAAATAGTTTTTGGTCCTATATCTTCCATAGATAAGGCGCACCGGATTATAAGGCGCTACAATGGGAACGTCGACAAAACAGTCAGATGATTCAGTCCAACTGATTACCCCCTTAACATTCCCAAAGCTTGCAAAGAAGCAAATACGTGTCGTAGACACGTGCGGATGCGGTGTCCGTACGATGTCACTCAAATGCATCATTTCAAATCTCATTCGGGATTCAAGTTTCTATTTTCTTTTTCGCTCGCAACTTTACTGTGCATATGACAATAAACACTTGGAATTGAGTTTAGTTCACTCAACTCATCACAGCAACATCAAGATCGTTCTAAAACAAGATACCGGGAAAATATAAAGCCGCATAGCTCACCTAAGTTCTCACGTTCAATAATGATACGCAATCATGGTCTTCTTACAACCGTGAGTGAAGTAAATCCAGGAGAGTAAATTATTTGCAAATACAGACTAATAAAACATGTTTCTTTATGGTGTACTTTAGCAAGCTTGCTAAGCTTGCTACACCATTGCTAAACTCGGCCAATTGCAGGGTTTGTTTTGGCCATCTAGCCAATCCGAGGCTCCGAATAACTTCAGCCAATAGCGATCGATTTAACGGATGATTGATACATCTTTTTCGGCCAATTGCAGGGTTTGTTTCGGCGCTCTAGCCAATCTGAGGCTCTGAATAACTTCAGCCAATAGTGATCGATTCAAATGATGATTGACACATTGGTTAGCCAATGAAACGCCGGTAAATAAATCCCAGCATACACCGCGGACTACTTGGCGTTCGGGGGAAAATCTAGTCGGCGGCGGCAAGTTAGTTGCAAGACTTTGCGAATTAATTTTGTTCCATAAATAAGGCGCACTGTATTGTAAGGCGCATGGTCAGCTTTTGAAAAAAATTAAGACTTTTAGGTGCGCCTTATAGTGCGGAAAATACGGTACATGTTCTGTGATGCGTGTTCCCAGCGTGACAAAAAAACTGGATTGCATAAATGATTTCTCAATAGAAACTTTCAGAAGAGCACATTTAATCGGCACCACGACAATGAAAACCACAAATTAGCTATGGAAATTCCGTTGCTGCAATTGGACCTTAAGAAGGCATTACAACTGTGGCGGGACAGAAAACCACGAAGAATATATGAACTGAAAACCTGAAGTGATAACTGCCTTGTATTACCAATTAACTGTGATGATTAAAACTGCGTGAATATATAGACTAATAATTCAGCAATATTATTTTGTTTAATGTACAATATTTTTGTGAACTGAAAACTCTTGAAGTGATAACTGATTTGTATTACCAATTAACTGTGATGATTAAAACTGAATGAAGATATGGATTAATATAATTATTTCAGCAAGATTATTTTGTATAATGTACAATATTGTTGTGAACTGAAAACTCTTGAAGTGATAACTGATTTGTATTATCAATAAATGGTGATGATTAAAACTGAACGAATGTATAGATTTATATCATATATTTGTCGCTGATTTACAATTTCAATATAACACTAAATTTTGGGGACGGGACCCATCACTTTTTATGGGGAAATTGAACACTGCTTTTTATCTCTTTTGTTTTTCCACACTCTCTTTTGCTTTCTCTCTCTCTCTTTTCTCTCTCTCTCTCTCTCTCTCTTTTCTCTCTCTCTCTCTTTTTCTCTCCCTCTCTTTCTCTTATTTCTATCTCTTTCTTTTTCTTTCTCTCTAAAGTACCAGTCCTGCCCCAGTGATAATGTTTGTTCTATCGTGTGGCCCCAGAGTTAAAATTAGTTTGAGACCCCCTTCTATAGACTAATGCAAAATAGGTGCTATGTTGCCAAAATCCTTAGAATCACTCATGTGTAATCGAAACTCTCACGTTGCATTTAATACTCAGTAGTTTGACAAGGCTTTTATTTTATTTTCTCTTATTGGATACTGTTGTATTTCATTGCTTTTATTGTTTTTATTTTTGTCTTTTTTACTGTAAAGCACTTTGTTGTAAAGGGCGGTAAACATAAAGTACATTTACATTACAACTGTTACGCAATGGTTACAGAACTTTAATGACTTCATTGTATTTATCGCCTCTTTTTCCATCGCACCTTTTGATATCAAGGCACAAAGGGTTTGCCTCATCGCTCGCTCTGAACTCTTTTCCTGCTCAGTCGCCATTCGTCAGGATCAGCTAAGCGTCTCTATTAGCGCCCTTCCCCAAGTTGCTTATTGCGCCATATAAGTGACGTACGGCGCAGCCTCCATTTTGGTGGCAGGCGGTTACGGGGTGACGGCGATCACGTGAGGAATTTCTCCGGCTGCCCTTGCTTTAATAGCATGTGTGTCTGATAGATACTCCCATTCCAGGAAAGTAGTGCACGATGAACACAGCCTGGCAACCCCCAGCTCCCCCCTTTCCTCTTTTTTTTTCTTATTTTTTTAATACGCTGTTCCTTTTAGTGCACCATATAACCGACACTTAGCCATGACTATGTAAAACAGCGTGGAGAACCTTGCTTTACCTGCTTTAGTGCAAGTTGAATAGAAAAATACAGCCCACACCATCTCCAAAATGGTAGTTCCGCACCAAAATCAATTGAACCAAACCCAAGAATAACTGTTTTCTTTTGGTATGTTATACATGAAATCTACATTTAACTCGGGGTTTTTCTTCTAAACAGACAGTTGGGATGTAAAAACACTAAGTACATTGTTTGATCTTTTTTTTTTTTTGCTCGACTCATTTTAGCTCAGGGGCCAAATGGTTGAGAAACCATTCTCACGAGGTCCGGACAAGGAAGTTAATGGTATAAAAAGTGTGCCTTAGCTGGTAGGCTGAGGGTCTTTTTGGAGGCTCACGTTTAAATTGTGACTCAGGGATGTAAGATTTTATTATAAAGTGATTAGTGAGGAGTTTCTTCTTAATCTTCTTAATCTGTTGTAATGTTTATCAACTGTGTATTTGCGAAAATAAGAAAATAAAAAATACAAATAAAACAACGATTGACTTAATTCCCACTATAGTTTATATAACCCGAGGAATCTCATCCAGACGCCCAAGTGAAAAAATAGCATTCAGAAACTAATGTAAATGATTTAAAAGTCTTTCTGCTTTTTATTTTTTCATGAAAATGTTGGCCTGAATATGGAAACTTCCCTGTTAAATCTAATATCTATTATAGAAAGGTGCTCACACTTTTTTCATCTTCAGCCAAGACACCCAGGTGGTATTTTATTCTTTGCATTTTTCGTATTGCCTTAAACAGCAGGTCCGGTTGATTATTGGTAGTCAGCAAATACAGGTACAGTGGGTGCTTTGCAAGTGGTGCTTGGCTTTGGCAACATCCAGTTGGAAACATCGGAATGGTTCTTTCTTCAAATGTTCTCTGGTTGATAAAGTCAGCAAATACAGCTTTGGGGAGTGTATGTTTTGACAACATCTTGTAGATATATTTAAGCTACAGGTCATCGTTTTACGATGTAGCTCATTTTTCTCTTGTGCTTCTCTCAGCTATGGCTCACTGGCTGTATAAATCAGTTGGCCGACCTGATCGGGCTTTCCATTTTGCCTACTCCTGCCTTAATTGGTGTTTAGTTTGACAATGCAGTCAAGTTGGAGCAAATACCCAAGAGTTTATATTTGAGGTTCTTGAATTTCTCAAGGCGCCAGTAAAAATGGAAGCGATCACCCCTATCAAATTATGGTGCAAGCAAAGTTCTTTTGTAAAAAATGTCACAAAATTTTGCAAACAAGCATGCCAACATAATTACCTTCAGTGCAGACGGAGTTGGGCGAGGAGGAGTGCGCGTGTCCTGTCCTGTGTATAGCTGTTTCCGTTCCTACTGCTCACCCCATCAAATTGCTCTATGTGCTTTGCTAGAGTTTTTGGGTAAAACGTTTGTTCTGTGGCTTTTCATCATAAACTGTCTCAACTGTGGACATAAATTATCTAATAAGCTTCCATATACAGGATTATTTACCAAAATACAGCCGGGGTCTGTTGGAGTGAAAGCTTGACTGTAAACTGTAGTCACAATATAATAATGGAGCAAAACCTTTGTAAATCAGTATAGACTCTGCTTCACACGTGTAACGATCGCACTACATGTTTCAATGTATTTAATAATTGGAAAAGTTCTATTTTAGCTCTTTGTCATACTTTTCTCATGAACAGAGCCATATGTGGCTTGGAAGCCATAGGTTCTCAGCCCCTGTCATAGAGGAGGGATTGCAAGGAAAAGAGGCAGAGATTGCATACCTGTTAGCTAAGTTTTCCGCTTATTTTATGTGTGTTTTGATCATTTCAAATTGTGTACATTGTACAATTTTTAAATGGTAAAACAGTTTCTTTAAAAAAAGACTGATCCGGATAATCTCGGTCACTGGTAGCAGACGACAACATCATCAAAAAATGTTAGAATTGTCGCACTATGCTAAATAATTCGTCTTGCTGTAAATAAATAGGTGTGGTGTTGTGTTTGTAGGGTTATTTTCGCCTAATAAGGGGAATTGCAACTATTGACATGGAGAGCAATTGGTTGAGGTTCACAGGTACGAGATCGAGAGACCGTTGAATATATGTTAGCACTTACCATATACTTCAAATTAATTTTTCTTTAAATGAACGCACACACTAAACCATTTTTCAGCTCAGTTTATTTATTTGTTTGCCTGTAGTTTTGGCTGCAGTCACGAGCGGCGACTGGTCTCGAGCAGTCTCTAGTGGCAGCCTCTGGGATTACTCTTGACCTGGATTTTCTGTCATATTCGTCTTCCAATTAAATCTCGTGTATCGGAATTCTCGTATTTAGAGGTGCTTACATGAAGCGGTACAAGTGTTTTGTTTGGTTTTACTAGTTGAACTAGTCATGTTCACAAAAATTCAGAAACGCATGGTTCTTCTTTCCAAAGTGATTACTGTGAACTCAGACTCTCCCCTTTTGCAGCCCTGGGTCGCCTCACACCGCCCCCCACCTCGATTTCCTGCCTTAACAGATGGAGGACGGTGCTGTGGCGGGGTCGCATTTGGCCTTTCCCTTCCTGCGGGAATCACCCGGCAATGGCGGCGCGTCCAAGCAACTCGTTTATTAAGTTTCCACGCTGTTAATTTTCCGCTTTGTTGTGCCCAACCGAAGCTCTTGAAACCTTCAGCTCGCCGTGTCCATTTCCTTGACATGAAATACGTCATGGATGTTAAGTTTGCTTGAGTCATGCATGTGTTTTTGCCATTAGGTATCGGCCGTTTCGGATAATAAGGGGGATCAAAAAACCCCAAGTTGACCAGAAATGTGAACGTAGGCCTTAAAATCCAGTGTGCTTTATGTAAGAAAAAAATGGAAGTCTATACCCATATTCGTACAAATATTGATCAGTCAATATGTATTTCTTATCACGATTGCATAACACTGGCGGCAATGGAAATCAAACCCTGATAGCAACAGTAAGAGCGTCAAATCCCAACCACAAGGCAATCAGGAACATATTTGATGTCGGAAAAGCAATAGGTATTATGTCATTATCACAATACTGTTAGTCATGGTACCGGATACAAATGTTACATAAATGAAAAAAACAGAAGGTGATTAAAAATCGTTGTTTTCCCATTTTCTGAGCTCAATCTAAGAATTGTAAGTGCGACTGTTGTTGAATATGTACGGTCATGCTTTTATTTATGAATTTTAGGACAACCGAATTACCTCTCATAATTACTTTATCTTCTTTTGTTGTGATTTTCCAGGTAAATTGATTGCTATATGTAATGATGTTTAAGTGGTTTACGTAACCTGTAATAGTTACAATCTGGTAATAATTTAGTAACAACATAGTAGTAATAAGTCGTTATTTTAGAAATGGATATCATGGGAGCCCAGACAGTAACCAAAAGTAGCTCTCAGCTTTAAAAAGGTTGGTGACCCCTGTCCTAAGATTTCTCAAGGCGCCACTGAAAACTAAAGCGCCAACCCCCTCAAAAAAGATCGTAAAAATGTATGGTGGCGGCGGAAATCAAACCCGGATCGCGACGGTAAGATCGCCAAATCCTAACCACCAGGCCATTAGGGACGTAGATGATGTAGAATAAAGGTATTAGGTCTTATCTCATTATCAGACTGTTTTAGTCACAATTTTAGTCATCACAAACTAAGCATTATATATATATATATATATATATATATATATATATATATATATATATATATATATATATATATAGGGCAGCACGGCGGCGCAGTGGTTAGCGCGTGTGCGGCACAGTTCCAAGGTCTTGGGAACCTCCTGTGTGGGTTTAAATCCAGCTACCGGACTTACTGTGCGGAGTCTGTATGTTCTCCCCGTGCTTGCGTGGGTTTCCTCCGGGCACTCCGGTTTCCTCCCACATTCCA